>NW_026690898.1:0-312055 GCF_020826845.1 Diceros bicornis minor | reverse complement strand
CTTTACCATATTCGTTTATTACTTCTAAAAGTTTTCTGGTGGATTCTTTAGGGTTTTCTATATATAAAATCATGTCATCTGCAAATAGTGACAGTTTCACTTCTTCCTTTCCAATTTGGATCCCTTTTATTTCTTTCTCTTGCCTGATTGCTCTGGCTAGGACTTCCAGTACTATGTTAAATAGGAGTGGTGACAGTGGGCATCCTTGTCTGGTTCCTGTTCTTAGAGGGATGGCTTTCAGTTTTTCACCATTGAGGATGATATTAGCTGTGGGTTTCTCATATATGGTCTTTATTATGTTGAGGTACTTTCCTTCTATACCCATTTTATTCAGAGTTTTTATCATAAATGGATGCTGTATCTTGTCAAATGCTTTCTCTGCATCTATTGAGATGATCATGTGATTTTTATTCTTCATTTTATTAATGTGGTGTATTACGTTGATTGATTTGCGAATGTTAAACCATCCCTGCATACCTGGAATAAATCCCACTTGATCATGGTGTATAATCTTTTTAACGTATTGTTGTATGCGATTTGCTAGTATTTTATTGAGGATTTTTGCATCGATGTTCATCAGTGATATTGGCCTGTAATTTTCTTTTTTTGTGTTGTCCTTGTCTGGTTTTGGTATCAGGGTAATGTCAGCTTCGTAGAATGAGTTAGGGAGCTTCTCCCCCTCCTCAATTTTTTGGAAGAGTTTGAGAAGGATAGGTATTAAGTCTTCTTTGAATGTTTGGTAGAATTCACCAGGGAAGCCATCTGGTCCTGGACTTTTATTTTTGGGGAGGTTTTTGATTACTGTTCCGATCTCCTTACTGGTGATTGGTCTATTCAAATTCTCTACTTCTTCTTGATCTAGTTTTGGAAGGTTGTATGATTCTAAGAATTTATCCATTTCTTCCAGATTGTCGAATTGGTTGGCATATAGCTTTTCATAGTATTCTCTTATAATCTTTTGTATTTCTGAGGTGTCTGTTGTAACCTCTCCTCTTTCATTTCTGATTTTACTTATTTGTGCCTTCTCTCTTTTTTTCTTGGTGAGTCTAGCTAAAGGTTTGTCAATTTTGTTGATCTTTTCAAAGAACCAGCTCTTGGTTTTATTAATTTTTTCTATTGTTTTTTTGGTCTCTATTTCATTTATTTCTGCTCTGATTTTTATTATTTCCCTTCTTCTACTGATTTTGGGCTTTGTTTGTTCTTCTTTTTCCAATTCCTTCAGGTGCATTGTTAGATTGTTTATTTGAGATTTTTCTTGTTTGTTGAGATAGGCTTGTATCGCTATACACTTACCTCTTAGAACTGCTTTTGCTGTATCCCGTAAATTCTGGCTGTCGTATTTTCATTTTCATTTGTCTCCAGGTATTTTTTGATTTCTTCTTTGATTTTTTCATTAACCCAGTCGTTGTTCAGTAGCATTTTGTTTAATCTCCACGTATTTGTGTCTTTTCTGATTTTCTTCCTATAGTTGTTTTCTAGTTTCATACCGTTGTGGTCAGAAAAGATGCTTGGTATTATTTCAATCTTCTTAAATTTATGGAGACTTGTTTTGTGGCCTAATATGTGATCAATCCTGGAGAATGTTCCATGTGCCTTTGAAAAGAACCTGTATTCTTCGGTTTTTGGATGGAATGCTCTGTATATATCTACTAGGTCCATCTGTTCTAGTGTGTTGTTTAAGGCCAATGTTTCCTTATTGATCTTCTGTTTGGATGATCTATCCGTTGGTGTAAGTGGAGTGTTAAAGTCCCCTACTATTATTGTGTTACTGTCTATTTCTGTTTTTATGTCTGTTAATAATTGCTTTATATATTTAGGTGCACCTACATTGGATGCATAGATATTTACAAGTGTTATACCCTCTTGTTGGATTGTTCCCTTGATCATTATGTAATGCCCTTCTTTGTCTCTTTTTACAGTTTTTGTTTTAAAGTCTATTTTGTCTGATATGAGTACTGCCACCCCACCTTTCTTTTCATTGCCATTTGCGTGAAGTATCTTTTTCCATCCCTTCACTTTCAGTTTGTGAGTGTCTTTAGGTCTGAAGTGTGTCTCTTGTATGCAGCATATATATGAGTCTTGTCTTTTTATCCAGTCAGCCACCCTATGCCTTTTAATTGGAGCATTTAGTCCATTGACGTTTAAAGTAGCTATTGATAAGTATGTACTTACTGCCATTTTTTAACTTTTTTTTTCTCAGTGTTTTAGTAGTCCTTCTCTGTTCCTTTCTTCTTCTATACAGAATTGATTGTCACTTTAGTTTGACCTCTGTCTGAACGCTGTACTCTTTAACTCCCCTCCTCCCTCATGTTTTTGATATCATATCTAACCTCTTTGTTGTGCATTTGTATCCATTACGTTCTAATCATGGAAATAGATAATTTTTCCTATTTGTGGTCTTTTCTTTTCCCCTTAAATCAGTCCCTTTAACATTTCTTGTAGCACTGGTTTCTTGGTGACAAACTCCTTTAATTTCTGCTTGTCTGGGAAAATTTTGATCTCTCCTTCCATTTTGAATGATAACCTTGCTGGGTAGAGTATTCTTTGCTGTAAGTTTTTTCCTTTTTGCACTTTAAATATATCGTGCCGTTCTCTTCTAGCCGGTAAGGTTTCTGCAGAGAAATCAGCTGATAGCGTTATGGGGTTTCCTTTGTACGTAACTTGACATTCTCTTGCAGCTTTTAGGATTCTCTCTTTATCTTTAATTCTGGACATTTTGATTATGATGTGTCTTGGTGTGGGCCTCTTTGGGTTTATCTTGTTTGGGGCTCTCTGTGCTTCCTGTACCTGGATGTCTGTTTCCTCCCTTAGGTTAGGGAAGTTTTCATCTATTATTTCTTGAAATAGATTCTCTGCCCCCTTGTCTCGCTCTTCTCCTTCCAGGACACCTATAACACGGATGTTAGTGCGCTTGATGTTGTCCCAGAGGTCCCTTAGACTGTCCTCACTCTTTTTAATTCTTTTCTCTTTTACCTGTTCACCTCGGGTAATTTCTTCTAGTCTTTCGTCCAGCTCACAGATCCGTTCTTCTGTATCCTCTACTCTGCTTTTGAGTCCCTCTAATGAATTTTTCATTTTCAGTATTGTATTCTTCATTTCTGATTGGTTCTTTTTTATATCTTCCATTTCTTTGTTGACATTCTCACTGAGTTCATCTATTCTTCTCCCCAGATCAGTGAGCATCCTTAACACTCTTAGTTTGAACTCTCTGTTGGGTAGGTTGCTCATTTCTGTTTCACTTAGTTCCTTTTCTGGGGTTTTGTCCTGTTCCCTTACTTGGAATGTATTCTTTTGCTCCTTCATTTTACCTCTTTCCCTGTGCTTGTGTCTACATATTAGGTAGGTCAGCTACGTCTCCTGCTCTTGGATAGGTGACCTTATGTAAGTGATGGCTTAGGAGGCTTCCAGTGTGCTTCCCTCAGTTCTCAATGTTCCAGGGGTGACCCCTATGTGGGCTACGTGTATCCTTCTGCTGTGGCCTGTTTGCTCTCCCTGTAGGCGCCCAGGGAGACTGAGTTATGCTCCTGGTCAGCTGTTGTAATGCTCAGCTGCTTGTAGTTGTTGTGGGCCATTCAGTCTCTTTATCAGGTGTGGGGATCCCCAGCACAGTTGGCTGCAAGTTCTAATACCACGTTTGTGTTGCAGTATTTCTTTTAAGTGAGTAGGCCCCCACCGTGGCAGGTTGTTAGGCTCAGGGCCTTACAATTGCTGTAAGCCTCTAGCCTATTAGGTCTCTTGTCAGCTCTCTGAGGATTGCAGCTGGGTGGGGCTGGCCTCAGGCACAGGAGCACCCAATTGTTTCAGGTTTTGGAAGGTGGAGCAAGCCTCCTATGTGGGTCTTTGAGAAGTACAAGTCTTCTGCGGCTGAGAAGCCCTGCCGCCCACAGGTCCACACACACAGTCAACACAGTCTTGCCCCGTGTGAGCGCCCCGACCTCCCCAAGCGGACCCAGTCTCTCCATGGCGGGAGCCCCACACACTCTGCCACCGCCCCACACTCTCCACCCACTCCTTGTGCACACCCTGCCCTGCTCAAGTCGGCTCAGTTGCCAGACTGCAGAGAATCCAGTCACCAATCTATGCAGGCCCACAAGTTGCCTGAGGGCTTGTTGTTGGGTGAGACCAGTCTCTAGGGTGGGCTGCCTGCCCTGGCTGAGCTGGATTAAATCGGTGCTCTAGCGGGTGGGGCAGACCCTGGGCTAGCAGGCCTCAGGGAGAACTCCAATGGCGTCTGTGTCAGCACGCCCACACCAGGCCACAACAATGGCCGCCGCCAATGTCCCAGTCCCTGGAGAGGTCTCACCCCTCACCGAGATGCACTCAGGGCCTATTAGGTGAGTCTCTTGTCACCAAAGCACTGTGCACCTTTCTTTCTGGTGATTTTAGGGTGCTTCCTGAAATGGGTGAGTTTGCGCGCAGGCCCTTTAAGAGCCAGTTTTAGTTTCTTTGTGAACCGGGTTTTCTGGGGGTGCTCCCCAGTGTTTTAGTAGCAGGCACAGTCAGATATTATGCCGCTGGTCTCGATTGTGCTGGGTCCACAATATGCCCACAGCGGGGGCCCCGGCTCAGGGCCCCGCGTCTCCAGGGAGGGCTGGAGGTACCTGTGAGCTGCTCCCGGCGGCCGTGAAGCTGGCGGCTTGTGAAGGCGGCGTTTTTCCTCTCCGGAAGGGAGTCTCTGCCTCTTCTACCCCAGTTAGGATTGTCCGTTGTTGCAGGAGTTCCTCTCATCCAGTTTTCAGTTCTGTCTCAGGGGTAATTTTTCCACGAGTAGTTGTAAATTGGCTGTGTCCACGGGAGGAGGTGAGTTCAGAATCTGCCTACGCCGCCATCTTGACTCCAGTCTCCTGCCTGTTAATTTTTATTGCCTCCACAAGAAGACTCTGTGAAAGGAAGGACATTGTATCATTTGCCACATGATCTCCAGAACATTCTTCAGTTGGAGCTGTATGATGTCTATAAATATTTGTTAACTGTTGGTTTCATGAATGCTATGGACTGAATGTCTATGTAACCCAATTTCATACTTTAAAATCCTAATCCCCGACGTGATGGTATTTGGAAGTGGGGCCTTTAGGAGTTAATTATTTTACGTGAGGCCATGAGTGTTAAGCCCCCATGATGGGAATAGTGCCCTTATGAGGATATGGATGGCCAGAGCTCTCTCTGCCAGATGAGGGTAGAGAAAGAAGCTGTCCTTCTGCAAAACAGGAAGACAGTTCTCACCAAAAACAAATCAGCTGGAACCTAGATCTTGAACATCCCAATCTTCAGAACTGTAAGGAATGCATTTCTGTTGTTAAAATTGCCCAGTCTAAGGACGGCCCAGTGGCGCAGTGGCTAAGTGTGTGTGCTCCACTTCAGCAGCCCGAGGGTTTGCAGGGTCCGATCCTGGGTATACACTGACGCATCGCTTGTCAAGCCATGCTGTGGCGACATCCTATATAAAAAGTAGAGGAAGATGGGCACAGATGATAGCCCAGGGCCAAACTTCCTCAGCAAAAATGAGGAGGATTGGCATCGGATCTTAGCTCAGGGCTGATCTTCCTCACATACACACACAAAAAAACCAAAAGTGCCCAGTCTAGGGGCCTGCCCCACCACTTAGTGGTTAAGTTCAGTGAGTTACTCTTCGGTAGCCTGGATTCGGTTCCTGGACACAAACCTACACCACTCATCAGCAGCAATGCTGTGGGGGTGACCCACATACGAAATAGATGAAGACTGGCATGGATGTTAGTTCTTGGTGATTCTTCCTCAGCAAAAATATAAATAAAGAACCCAGTTTATGGTATTTATGTTACAGCGTCCCATATTGACTAGGCCACTGAGTGTGTGAATAAGTTCATTTAGATCAGCGATCCTTCTTCTTCATGACACGTTATTGCCAACGATTCCTAAGTTGGTGTGAGTCAATTTCCCTTAAGGATCATAAAGACGTTAGAGCCTTTCTCCCTAGCTATGCGCCTATTGATACACATGAAAACATGTTGCAACAAGTGCTTTATCGACACCTTAGTCTCACACCTCATGCCATTAACCTTCAGCGAACCTCAGTGTTAAATCCGGTGCTTTGGGCAATACAGGAAAGTCCCTGGACTGAAGAGGGGCCGGTATCCACCATGCAGCTCCTGTCCTCTGCCCAGCCAGCTCCAGCGCAGGGTCAATTTATAAGATGGACTTTCCTCCAGGCAGTTCTGTCCTTCTCCCAGCCTGATCTCATTTAGGATGATCTCACCAAGAGCCATGAGTGGAAATTGAGAGGGAAGAGCTACAGAAGGCATCTGCCAGAGGAAATTCTTTGTGGTTACATGATCTAGACATGATCATGGACAACCGGCTGCTCTAAGTTGTCCTGAAAATGGAATCCTTCCCATGTCTGCAATATCCTTCCATGTCCTCTTTCCCCTCCATCTCTCTGTTCTTGGTGGCAAAATTCCCTTGGCAATGACAATATAAAAATGAAAGTAGGGAATGGCCCATTGCCAGTCTCAGAATTCTGTGAAATTTTACTGCCTATCCCCAGTCTTCCAGGACTAACGCCCTTTTTACTCTTTTAAGATTAGATTTCATTTTATTTATTTATTTATTTTTATTTATTTATTTATTTTTCTGTGAGGAAGGTCAGCCCTGAGCTAACATCCATGTTAATCCTCTTTTTGCTGAGGAACACCGGCTCTGCACTAACATCTATTGCCAATCCTCCTCCTTTTTTTTCCCCAAAGCCCCAGTAGATAGTTGTACGTCATAGTTGCACATCCTTCTGGTTGCTGTATGTGGGACTCGGCCTTAGCATGGCTGGAGAAGCGAGGCGTCGGTGCATGCCCGGGATCCCAACCCAGGCCGCCAGTAGCGGAGTACGTGCACTTAACCGCTAAGCCACGGGGCCGGCCCCTAGATTACATTTTAATCTCCTTTAATCAGAGTTTTCTCTCATCCTTGTTATGTATATACATTTTCTAATAGAGAATATTGAAAACATTTTTGGCCCTACAATTTCCAGATTAACTCATAGCTATTTTTCTGATGGATGCATGCCTCTGTGATTATGTTTATAATGTCATTAACTATAGAAATTGACTAAATGATGAGTAGTAATGTACAAATACAGGAAAATGGCCCATTTTTATTCAACATAAAGTTTCATGTTTTCATCAAGACAAATACACGAATATTTAATTATTCAGCAAAAACTCTTACTGTGTACATGTAAGCAATTATAAATGTATTGGAGTTGGTTTACCTTGTCGATTATTCCTTGTTTCTGAATTGTCCTTTCAGCATTTCCATGAACATTTTAGAATCCTGCATCCTTATCCTACCATTTTAAATACTAGGTCATTGACAAAAGTCCAAATGACTTGTCCAGTTGTGTGCTAGTGGGTCCTTTGTAGGGTGTCTTCCCGGGTACATTTTCACATAGTCATCGACAAAAGTCCACATTACTTGTTCAGCTGTGTGCTAGTGGTTCCTCTGTAGGGTGTCTTTCTGGGTACGTTTTCCAATGTGAACTCCAGCTGATGGCCTTGTGACACTGATGTAAATACTGGTGTCTCCTCATATCATGGGGCCAATGTTGTGTGGTCCTTTACGGAGTCATATATAACATAATACTTTTCATTCAGTTAGTGTAAGGAATGCTATGGAAAGTAGATTGGGGACAATTAATAAAAGAAGATTGATTATGAACATGTTGTTAGGGAGAAAAATTGAACCTCTGGTTATAAAGGTTTATGTTTTATGCAATTAATCAGCCACCCTAACAAACCTTGTTCATAGGCAGGGCTATATACATATATTTGTTAGATTAAGATTATATCATCCATTAGTTTGAATGTGCTTTTGTAAAATATACCTTGTTTCTCTTGCTCTTTCATACTGGGAGAAGCACGGAATAGATAGAAACCGACTGGATTACTCTGGTCCTAACTCGGATGACGTAGGGCTTGAATCGTTGAACAAATGAGGCATTAATGGCGGCTACACCACTGGGATTTCCGGATCCAACATCAGTTATACACCCTATTATGGATATGGACTCTAGAATAGGATTGTGCTGTTATCCCGAGGGTAACTTTTTCAGTTGATCAATATTTTGGATCAATAAGTGATAAAATATTTTGACTAGCTGGTCTAGATTTTAACGACTCAGGTTATTTTCTTCTCTGATGTCACCCCAACCAAAATTGTTAGTCCATTCAAGTTTTGTTATCCCTTGATTTGGCTTACCTTTGTTTTTTTCTTAATTAATTGAAGCTCCATAGGGTCTTCTTGTCTTATTTTGTCATTGCTGCCTCTTCAGAGAAAGGTCAATTTCACTGATTAAAAGTAAGAGAGAGTAAAACCCTCGAGAGGCCATTCATACAAGTGCTCATTTAGACAACAAATGATAATGTTGCCTTTGCAAGGTCCGGTCACCGCGGCCTTTACACCATGTCACTGGGCAAGCAGTGCCTGTAACACCAGAAACGCCAAAGGAGATACTTTTGGTAAACAGATGGGGGCTGTGTTTGTGGAGTTTTTTTTCTTTTTTAAAGCTTCCCTTCAATACCTACCTGTGTTGGGTTAACAATTAATGTAATAAATAATTATTGGGTTGAATTTATTTTATTGTTAACTTTCGGTGATTATCTGTTCTGATATAAAATTATGCAAGGAGAAATAATTCTTATTCCTCATAGTAACAGTACTACTTCTATGAATTAATAGATTAATGCAGTATTAGATTAGGAGTTTGTTTCTGTGATTGAAATTAATATAAGTATATTGTCGAACCTGAAAGCTTTCTTAATTGGTGGCTGAATTTAGGCCAACTAGGGTATTGTTTGTACTCCCTCTCTAAGGAAGTTTGTAGCCTGTATCTAAAAGGCTGTACCTCTTTAGGGCTGGGTCTGGAGGAAGCAGGATGCTGGACAAGTGTGGAGCTGGCTCTGGCCCAGAGGGATGAGAAAGAGACACAAGGCACCTGCTGCCACACACAGCTGCAGCAGACATCACTCATCAGGCACGACATGCTTGGCTGCATAGCCCAGAGAGCCTCCAGTCCTCAACAAGGTGCACACGGAAGGCACTCCAGAGCAGGGGACTGTGATGAACCCATTTGCCGTCACTGCTCCCCTAAGACGTGCTCCAGGCCTCCTCTCCCCACTTACTTCAGCAGCATCTCACTGTCTTCGGGACTCAGGCCTTCAAGGCCCGCCAGCAGGCTGCTCCAGCACTTCTCCTTCCTTCCCATCCCCTCCCCTCTCTGCTCCCAATCTTGTTTCAGGGCAAGTTACTTGTGGCTCCTGAGTGCTGTTCCTTGGCCTGGAAGGCCTTTCCTTCACCCCATCCACCCTGTGCACTACTACTTATCCTTCAAGACTAAACTCCAGTGATGCCTCCTCGGGAAGCCCTCCCTGTTGCTCCATCTTCCCAGGCATGCTCTGGGCCACCATTCTGCCTTCTGCCCACATCTATCACTGCTGGGAACCTTGCTGGGCCCCCTTGTCTGGTCTCCACGTCCAGCCTAGCCCCTCAGGAGTGGAGGAAACGCTTAGGCTCAGGGCAATAGAGCAGATTACTGGACTGTGGTGACACTGCCCACCACAGGAGAGGTCATTCCTTGGCCCACTTCCAGCTTGGGCCCAAAGCAGCTCAGGGAGAGCCAGGACACAGGGAGGCTGGCTCTGGGCTCAGCAGGTCAGAGGGTCAGCCTAGGGAAAGTGCACAAGGGGCTACACAGAGGGGCTCAGGACAGATCCCCAAGTCAACTATACACTTGCTAAGAACAGCAGGGGCCAAAGACAGCTGCACAGGCCGCAGGAGGTGCTGGCGAGCTTTTCATTTGCTCAGACAGTCCCAGGGCTGGATAGAAGGATCTCAGGAGGCCCGTATGAGTTGGAGGTAACCTCGGGGGCATGTAAGCAGAAGCTGAGTTTCCCACAGGAAGTGGAATCTGAAGAGGTGACCTTCAGACGCCTGGCAGGTCTAACGTCTCCGAGTTGGAAGTCAGTCCCCTCAGTCACAGCCTCTAGCTGCCCCCTCACAGGGCTGTGCCTCTCAAACACAGCTCCCAAGGTGAGTGGAGGCTGAGGGTGAAGGAAATCTCCTACCCATGAGAACTGCTGTGATCACGGCCTCCCACAAGGGGCCAAGGATGATGAGCAAGGGAGAGAGGGACTGACCCACAGGACTTCCCCTTGGATGCTGAACATGCTTGTGATTCATGGGGCCAATCAGTATCTGTCTTCATCCTCCACTCCTCTCTCCCCAAAAGGACATGTCAGTGTTTACTATGACATCCACAGACACATCAAGGGCATCTGGGAAGAATCATGTGTACATCTGGAGAGAAAGGAACTGTGAAAACCTGTAATATCTGCATCCATGTGTGCAGATACCGACATCTACATACAGCTGTCACATTCCTCCAACAGCCCCGGAATACTCCGCAATCATGCTTGCAGGTTTCGGCACATGACAGCCAAACCAACTGGTGGTGTCCACAAGTGCCACCACTCCTGGGGCCTACCTTGAGATTGGGGGGAGACAGGGTGCCATGCCCCATCTCACAAAAGTCTGGTTGGTGTCCAGGAAGGTCTCACAGCCTTTGAGGATCATGCACTCCATGGCTATGTTTTCCTGGATGCTCTGTGTCTCGTTTACTTCATTGTGCATTATCCTGTGGGGACAGAAAATAAGCCAGAGACAGGCTGCCCCCACTTCTCAGAGAGAAGGGAATGCCGGGCCTCTGGTGAGACCTAGGAAGAAGGCCTGGCACCCAGGATGCTCAGGTGGAGCCTGTGGTCACGAAGGGGGAGAGAGCATGCATATTGAATACCTGCTGTGCTGGGCACTCTATGGACATGATCTCATATCATCCTTCTGACAGCCCAAGGAGACAGGTGTTCTTATTTCAGAGAAAAGGAAATGGAAATTAATAGGTAGAAAGCAAGTCTGATCTAAAAGTCTGAACCACGTGGAACAGAGATGGCAAATTGGGAGGAGGACGGGAGTACAGGAAACAACCTTTCTTCATTACTCTGCCCCACTACTGGCCTTATCTCCATCCACAGAACTCCACCCACCCATCCTGCCTCAGGGCCTTTGCACTTGCTATCTCCACCCTTCCCCCAATGCACTTTATACAGTTCTTCCTTAATGTTTGGGCCCTGGAATGGCTTAGTTTTGGAGCATCTGGCAATCCCACTGGCTCATGGAAAGACTGACATCAGTAGGCTCCAACACATCTAGGGGAGAACAGGACACACCTTGCCCCTTCATCTGAGAGTATGGACAACTGTCCTATTTGTCCTGTTCTGACTGCCGCAAACCCCTCCTCTCCAGGAGGTGGAGCCATTTGACTGCTTTTGAAAAATAGCATTAGTGGAAAAAGGGGGGTGTGAGTTGCCAACTTTGCTAAGAGCCTTGGTGGGTTTTCAGGAATCTTAGGAAGTTAGTAATTTTGGAGGGAAGAGTGTCTGGAAAAAGTACCCCACCTGCTCCAAGAAAAGAACAAAACCTCTTATTTGTCTGCTTATGCCTCAAACTCTACAACAACGACCTGATCACCAAGAGGGCTGGTTAATATTCGTGACTTTCGAAGTTTTCTCGTAGACACTGTCCCATTTAACCCGCCCAGCAATGAGAGATGACACTGGTGGAGTTGGATCTGTGATTAACGAACTCAGCGTGATGAGCAAATTACTGGGCCCCTCTGACCCTCAGTTTGCTCACCTGTAGAAGGTCAGAGTGATGATGGAAGAGAACGCACTTCACGTGCTGACCTCAGGCCCAGCACACGACAGGTGCTTGAGTAAAGGGCCATGATGACTGTTGCTATTTTCACTGGTTGCAAAGATGTTATTATAAAAATATTATCCGTTGTTTTCTGGTTATCAGACTGGGGCATGGAGATGGGGTCTTTTCCTTAAGAGCCTCAGTCCCTCCCTCCCAGCAATGCTCTTCTCAGCAACCCAGGCCCTAACCCTGTTCTAGGGAGGCATCTTTCAAGGATATGCTAGTTCACTGGATATGGACTCATTTTTGGAGGTTAGCAAAGGTAAGCAGAACCATTTCTTTTGAAGCGGGTGGGGATTTTGCTGAGGAGGGCTGTATTTGTTAAAGACAAGGGGGCGATTCCAGAGTAGCAACACTAGTTTCACTCTTAAACAAGTGCCAACTGCAGCTGCTCAGGACTACTGTCAGTCCTGGCTAGAGTTTGCGCTGAGAGCCACACTGTCAACGCAGCTGAGGAGGAGTTCCCAGGGCCACAGGCTCCCAGGGCAACTGGAAGCGACGACCTGGGTTACAGTAAGCCCAAGAGATGAGGTTCAGGAGAAAAAGCGGGACAAAGGCCAGAGGTAGGAGAGAGTCAGCCCCAGGGGAGGAGTGTTTCTGAGCACAGCCAGGGAGGATAGGTTATTTGATGGCTTCCTGCTGGGCTGGGAGCCTTCCTCAGTCCCCCAATGGAAGGAGAAAAGAGGATGAAAGGGCTGCTGTCAGGGCGACAGGAAAACCCTCTTCTGTGCCACTAGGGCTGGGTTCAGGCCAGGTGCAGGTGATCAGGTGGGACAACGGACGAGTAGGCTTCGGGAAAGGGGATCAGGGTCTTGGGACAAATGCCTTGGCACCCATGTGCCTTCCTCAGCCCTGCCGGCAATGGGACAGGGCATTCTGCAGTGACGAGGAGCCTGCAGTGACGAGAAGCCTTCCCCAAGTCTTCTCCTTGGGGAAGTGTGCAGGATTTGGCTCCTTGGGGTACAAGAGAACTGGGGTCCCCACCCCACAATGGTTTTTGTTAGTCTGGAATCACGCTCTGATTACATCTGCTCCCTGAATGAACCTCCAGTCTTGGGCCTGTGAACTGCCCTGGTCCAGCCTGGTCGTCTCTCTGCCCAGCTGGGAGCCGTGGCCCTACTGGCTGCCTTTTGCTGGACTCGGGAAGACATTTAGGTCACTGAGTGGTTGGCAGGGCTGGGGATTGGACCTCACATGCTGCAGACCGACCCTCCTTTGCAGCTTCTGGCAGCCCATCACTGAGTACGAGGCTGCTCATCGTCTCTTTCCCTCCATAAGGTGGAGACCCCAGGGCTCAGCTCTTGGTGCGCATCTCGTTCCTGCCTAAACTCACTCCCCTGGTGATCTCACCTGTCTTGTGACTTTAAATACCATCTCCGAGCTGATGGCTCCCGAATGGCTCGCTCCCTTAAACTCCAGACTCAAACGCCCTCCTCCCTTCTTGTCCTCTTCAGCACTGTTGTCCATCTGAAGCTCAACATGCTCCCAGTAAAGCTCCAGTGAAGCAAGAAAGACTCCCCCTCCACACCTGCCCCTCCCGCACCTTTCTCCATCCCGGTTAGCAGCCACTCCAACCTGCTTGCTCAGCCAAAAACCCCGGAATCGCCCTTGACTCCCGTCTTCTCTCTCCCCACATCTAATGCATCAGAAACTCCTGATGGTTCCATCTTCAAAGCACACCCAGAATCTGAATCTCCTCCTCACCTCCACTGCCACCACCTGGTACAGGCCACCGTCAACTGCTGCCTGGGCTGTTGTAGGTGTCTCCTCTCTGGTCCCTCTGCTTCTGTTCCGGCAGAAGAAGGTTGCCCCTGAACTTTGGTGGCTGAAAGAGGGGCAGCGGAGGGGCCTTGACCAGAGGGCTGGGGCCACTGAAGCTGGAAAAGTCATGGGCTTCTCCACCCATGATACTGCCTGCTGTTAACTGCAGCCTTGGGCACATGAAGGCCTGTCACCCAGGACCCCCTCTGGGGCTCCTATACCACAGGTTGTGTCACACTGACACTGGAGAACAGAGGAAGTTGGCAGAGTGCCTGCGAGTCCCTGGGCAGATCCCCATCCTGGCAGGTGGCCCCACGTGAGTGCCCAGGGCCCTTCCCCAACCCTATCTGTGCCACGGACAGTACACCACCCACACCATCCCACCAAGTGCCCCCTTGTCTTCAGCTGTGAACTCCTAAGATTGTTCCGGGGGCCCTGCTTGCAGGTGCGGCAAGCTGGGGGTACCCCAACCCTCACCACTTGGGATCCTAACCTGAACATGAGCTTTTACCATCTGGGACTCAGCAAACCCACGCTGGGGAACATCATCAGCCTTGGCCTTTCCACTGGCTGGGCCACTGGGAGGCGGGCTCAGCCAGACATCTCCTCCAGTTTAGCCCTGGCATTGTCCAGGCTGTTGGCTCGATGTGCTCGTGAAAAGTGGGCAAGGAGCTCATGCAGTGTCAGAATGTGCCTGGGAATCTGCAGCAGGGAGAGGCAGTAGGAGAGGGACAGAGGCAAGGATGGGGAAGGAGAGAGACAGTGATGAAGCAAGTCAGAGTGAGACCAGCAATGTAGTGAGGGAGAGAGAGAGACAAAGCAGATAGAGAATGGTTCTCTCAGCTCCCAGCACTCCCATGAGCGGTGCTGAGGACAGACACCCACAGCACTTCTGATCTCAGACTCTAACGTGGAGCCTCTTCCAGGGTCTTGTCTAGGGCAAGAACCCAGATCTTGAGGCTCTAAGCCGGCAGGAAGAAGGGCCTGGAGGGGGGCTCAGGACCCGGAGCTACCCCTCACCTTCCCACACTGCCTGCTTTGCGGAGCTGGACATGCCTTCGGTCCGCTGGGTTAGGGGCTGGCTCTAACCCCATTCTCCAGGCAGCCCAGAGCTGGGGCCTGTTAGGGCCTGGGCCCTTCCGGCCATGGCCCCCTGGTGCCCCCAGGTGTGGCTTCCTCCCAGCTTGGGCCCTCACTGCCATGGCCCCCTGAGTGGGCTCCCCAGGCATGTGCCCTCAAGGACAGGGCTAGGTGCCAGCTGGAACATGTGGTCAGTGAGGAAGGTCTCCATCACCCTCTCCTTGCACTCAGTTTGGCCTCATAGTGCTTCCGCAGCTTGTCAAAGTCACTGTTTTGCTGGCAGTGGGCCAGGATCTGCAGGCTGTACTGGTGGCTGGAGACCAACTCCTGATAGAAATTGACCATGGGCAGCAGGGTGTCCAACAGGTCTGCTCGGGGAGATGCCCCACAAGCCCTCGGTCACCCAGCCCCACCCACAGAGATCAGGGCCAGGCTCAGACCTCCCACCCAGAGACACCCTTGTTTTTGGGGATGACTTTGGCACCACTGCCCTATCCATGGCCAGATAGGTGACCACAGGTATCGGGACCACATCAGAGTCACAGATCTTTATAGAGATGGGGCCCCGTCTAATCTGACACCTATGTATTTGAAGGTCCACGAGGACTGTCATGGGTGCTGTGGTGTGCCCCACTGCCTGAAGGGTCTGACGTGCCACCCAGCTGCGGAGCTTTGAGGGGTCGGCTGCGGCCTCTGTGGTAACTGAGTTGCAGCTCCACATCCCCCTTGGCCCTGGCTCCCCCAAGAGGCCTCCTTCCCAGAGTGCCCCACCACTGACAGAAGTGACCCATTCGAGGTCATATGGTAAGTCAGTAGCTGGCCTGCAACCAGGTCTCCTGACTCCCCCATTCCAGGGCTTCCCCGCACATGATATGCCCTCCCAAGTCACATCCCTTCAGCTGTCTGTCCCTTTATCCATGTGTCCCTGTCCTTCCACACCTCCCCATGTTCAGCAAGGTGGGTCTGCTGCTGGTCTGCTCTGTCTCAACCTCCTGGATACACAATACCCTGGCTTCCAGGCCCCCAAAGCCCAGCCAATCTCCCCAAACTTGCCCTTCAGTACTTGATTGGCAGGGATGGACCCACTGAAACCTCTGCTTATAAACTCCATTAAAAAAGAAAAACATGCCGCCGCTGCAATAAACTAAGTGGGAGCTCTTACTCTTACACAGAGCATTCCATTACCCACGGAACAACACCTTCAACCACGCCTCTACAGGAAGTGAAGACTTCATCTTTCTAGGGCCTATTCTCATTATGATCTTGAGGAAAATCTGGACTCTCTGACTTAGGAAAGTGAACAACAAAAGGGTCACACTCAGTGTGGGAAAGGCGTGATGCAGGAGTCCTGCTGTGCAGCCCTTGGGGCCATCAGGGTGGTGCAGCCAGCTTGGATAGCAGTGACTCAGGGTGGAAGGAGTGGGAGACATGACATTGCTTCTACATTTGTTTCAGTCATTCTACATTTGCAAACCTGTGCCAAGGAGATGCTCTCTCATATGAACACTTCAGATGCAGAGATGAGTGTTTCTAGAAACAAAAAATTGCAACAATGTTAAGAGGCAATTATGGGAGATGGCTGCATGGATGATGGCATGCTCACAGGTACTGGAGCATCATACAGCCATCAAAAAGCATACTTTCAGCATGAGAAAACACTTGTGATATAACGTTAAGTAAAAAAAACACATCAAGGTTCAAATTCAGGGGCCAGCCCAGTGGCTTAGTGGTTAAGTACGCACGCTCCGCTACTGGGGGCCCGTGTTCGAATCCTGGGTGCACACCGACGCACCACTTCTCCAGCCATGCTGAGGCTGCGTCCCACATACAGCAACTAGAAGGATGTGCAACTATGACATACAACTATCTACTGGGGCTTTGGGGGGAAAACAATAAAGGAGGAGGATTGGCAATAGATGTTAGCTCAGAGCCGGTCTTCCTCAGCAAAAAGAGGAGGATTAGCATGAATGTTAGCTCAGGGCTGATCTTCCTCACAAAAAAAAAAAAAATGAATTTCAAAAAAAAGATTCAAATTCAATATTCATATGTGTGACATTGTGTAAATAAAATTGGGAAAAAACTCAAGATCGGTGCATAGAAAAAAAATTGAAGAAACAGTGTTTACAGTGGTTATCTTTGGGAAGTAGAAGTATGGTTGATATAGCTTTCAATATTTTCTGCTTCTCTAGATTGTCAAATTTTCTCAAATGGGTTCGTATACATTATTTTTAAAAGGATAAAGTAGATAAGAAACTAAAAATGTATCGCTTCATCCTAGAGAAACAGCTTTGGCCAACTTGTCTTTCCTTTTCTGCTCTGTCTGAGGGATTCTGCAGGTTTTTAAGGGGCCACTGTTACACTCGGGGAGGATGGAAGTGCCACCAGCCTGGAGGGGTGGGCCCTGGAGAGGGACTTCTCAGGTGTAGGCGGGGGCAGAAGGGGCTGGGGACCTCTGCCAGGGCTGCCTGCTCATCCCAGGCCCCAGTGGGCCAGCTGGAGATGCAGGCCTTTGGGTCTTGGTAAAGATCTGGTGCAAACCCACATTGGCCTCACTGACAGAGGATCCACAGGGTAAGCTCCGGCCATGGAATTCCTGCCCCTCCAAGGCCCCGCCCAAGTCCAGCAGAGCTGAGGGGTCCAGGAAGAGTGCAGGGGCTGCCACCACCCGTGAGACTCTAGCAGCAAAAACCTTTCTCAAGTGAAACCATATGTGAAACCCCATCAGCAGGATGGACTATGTAACTTGTAGGGCCCAGTGCAGAGCAAATACGCAGGACCCCTTGTTAAAAAATGACAAACTTTCATGATGGTGACAGCAGAGCACTAAACCAAACACAGGCTTTTCTAAACATGGGTCACACGCGGCAGAAGCTGGCAGAGGACGGGAGCTGCTCTCGCTGCCAGCCTTCCTGGAACCCTCAGTGCCCACCTGCTGGGGTGACTCTGAGGGATCTTAGAGGAACTCAGGGCTTTGGAGAATTCAGAGGAAATGCCACTGATGATGTGAAAAGAGCTCAAATGTGAGACACACAGAGCAGGATCAAATCTGCCTTATATTGCTTCTCAGCTGTGTGACCTCCAGCAAGATGCCTAACATATTCTGAACCTCAGGTCTTTCCTATAAAATATGAAGTGAAATGAAGTCACTTCTGCAAGTAATGGGACAATTTGAGGGTCTGGTGCAGAGGAGGAGCTCAGTAAATGCTACCTCTCCACCACCCCCTTTTGGGGGACAACTTAGAAAAGCAAAAACACCCAGATTCTCCCAAACACCTGCTCTGTCAAAACCTAAAGTGCCCTGGGGAACATGCCTTCTCACTGTCAGCTTAGCAACAGGCTGGGCAATGGGCCTCTGAGCACCCCTGGCAGCCACATTTTCCATGGCTCCCCTCCCAGCACCCTCTTCCACGCCCATGCTCCCCAGCAAGCCAGCTCCAGAACACAGCCTGAGTCTCCTCTCCCAGGATGAGGTGTAAGGAAGCCAGAGAGACTTCTGCTACTTCCTGCTACTTCCCTCTCCTCCCAACTGTTCCTCCTCTGCCTCTGTTCATCAACCCCGACTCCTACCACCCTGGAGACCTGGGGACCTCCCACCCCAATGTGACTGGGGTTTGAGCTGAACGACAGAGGGGAAGCCAAAGGGACTCTGTCTTTCACTCCATTTGTGGACAGGAAAACTGAGCCTGGAGAGGAAGAGTGATCCTCCCAGGAGTCAGGGCAGCCCCAACTTAGGAGCCTGTCCCTGCTCGCTGAAGTGGTCTCTGTCTTTCTCTGCCACATCAGATGCCCCTCCCTGGTCCCATTCTCCACGTGTGATTTCTGCTCCCTCCCTCTGTGATGACAAAGCACTTTGGCTGTTGGAGACCCCTGGTGTTGTCCTCCTCAGGGAGCTGTCACAGGGTGCTGTCCCCTCTCCCAACAGTTTGTGCCCTGAAGGCAAACCCTTGCCTTGGTATCTCACTCGCTCGGTACAACAAGAGCAGGGGGTGGAAGGTGCTCAGTGGGTGCAGAGACATATCTGAGCTGTGTAGCACACGTCCAAAGATAGTAGCTCAGGAAATCACAAACATACCACAGACCCAGCTCTGCTCCCTTTTCAGGGCACGTGGCTTTGTTCCCTCAAGGCCACTTGCTGAATTGCAGGAAGAATGGGCTCTGACACTTGAGAAAAAGGAGCACTTTGAAAGCAAAATGGGACAGTTACCTGCTCTCCCCTTCCAGGTTGCTAAAACTACCCTGGCCTGTGGTTGAAGAGTGCGTGAAAATATCCAATGGAGAAATACTCAGTGCCGATGAAGGCTTTTCTATCTTTTCAATTCTCTGAGAATCTTGGCACATGAAATAGTGGCTGTTCTTGGATCTGAACTCTAAAGAGCTAAGGGACTCACACACACAGGCTCGTGGAGAGCTCAGAGAAACGTGGATGCCCAGTCAACACCCTCACTGCCCTGATGTCATCCCCTCCATGCCAGTCTGTTCGCTTGGCCAGTTTTAGGATTTGCACCTGGTATCCCTTTCTCTTTAGGATGGTGAAGTGTGTGTGTGTGTAACAGTAGTCTGTATGTAAAACTGATGGTGCTCTTCTCAGAGACATCTACAGGACATCTACTCCCCAAGGACCAGAGCAAAAACCCAGATGCAGTCAGGTCAGGCACTCTGCTCCCAGCACAGGCAACACCGGCAGTTTGGGAGACTGATTTAAACATCGGGCTGGGTGGGCAAAGCCCTGGAGAGCTGTGAGCCTGGGACCCTGCAGAAGCCTTGGGAAACAGCCCACCCCTGCTACCAGCCAGTGTCAGGATGGCAGCAGGAGCCCCATCCCCACTGAGATCGCAGAGGCTGCCTTGCTCTTATTCTGCAGGTCCCTTCTGGGAATGCATTTGCTTTGGATCCGTGTTGGCTTGTCTGACGTCCAAGGCCTGCACAGTTGACCCTTGTCAACTATGGCCATGGAGAGTTGGGACTTTGGCTTGTTATCCCAATTCGCCAGTTAGAGTCCAGCTCTGGCTGCCCAACCTGACTCAATGTCTGGCGTCTCAGCTGAGCCCTGCCCACTTGCCACCCCACAGTCTGGCCTTCTTGGCCCATCAGAGGCAAACTCTTTTTTGCCACACCCCTTAGCAGCACTGCTCATTGGCTCCTGCCACACCTCAGTCCCCTCTCTGGAGACAGTGTCTTTAATCCAGAATGCATTTAGTCAGTGCAGTCATTGATGAAGGAATTAGTCCAGGGTTTTTCCTTGTTTGTTAGCAGTCAAGGTTTTGCTCAAGATCTCTGTACTTCTTGCTTTTCAAACAGCTGCCACAGAAACTCGGTTCTCTCTCCTTTATTATTGATTCTCTCTGGCCTCTTCCAAGCCTAAGAGATGCCCATCTCTGTCTCCCTTTGTGCCAATCCTGTCAGCATGTCCTGATGGAGTCTCTGTGGTGGGCAGCATGCTGGGCACGAGTGAGACACAGCCGGAGGTGGATGTCAGATCCCTCCCATGGAGGAGCTTCCAGCCTAAGAAGAGGGTCAGATACCCACAGAGGTAACTTATACTCCAAAAAGGTGAGGCCAGAACAGAGGTGTGCCCCTACTGCAGTGGGAAGGTCTCACCATGGAAGCCACAAACGCTACCCAGAGGTTTTGCAAGACAAAAGGAGCCCAATTGGGCTGGGCCCGTGGTGTAGCGGTTAAGTGCATGCTCTCCACTGCTGGCGGCCCGGGTTTGGATCCCGGTCCTGCACCAATGCACCGCTTGTCAGGCTATGTTGTGGTGGCATCCCATATAAAAGTGGAGGAAAATGGGCACAGATATTAGCCAGGGCCAGTCTTCCTCAGCAAAAAGAGGAGGATTGGCATGGATGTTAGTTCAGGGCTGATCTTCCTCATAAAGTAAAATAAAGGAGCCCAACTAGTGTGTCATAGAAAGGAAGGAAATGGAGCAGAGGGGATGGTGTGAACAAAGATGCAGAGCACGGCAGGGTGTTGAGTGCAGGGCAGCAGGGGTGTGGATGGCAGGAGTAACATGGGAAACAGGACTCAAGGCACAGAGTGGGCCCTGCAAAGGGGCTGCCTGGGGAGGGGTCAAGGCGGCCCTTTCCATGTCAAAGTTGGTTTGCAAACCTGACTCCATGGCTAGAGTTTTACCTTAAACCCTGAACTAAAGATCTCTGCAGGTTCTTGCAGAGTCAGCCTTCCAGGATTCTGAGTGCTCCCAAGCCAGTAAAATACCACGACCATCTCTAAACTCCTACCCTGCCCTTTACGGCTGCCTGAGCCGTCCCAACTTACTTCCAATCATAAATGGGAGAAAAATAGCTATTAAAACAATGAAATGGTGTCAAACTGAGGATTGTAGAGGAGGGGAGGATTCTTCCCAGAGGAGGATGCTCCCTTTGTTTTAGATGGTCCTTGGAGCTTTTTGGTTACAAAAGATGAGGCTCAAGAGGCTTGTTTAGATGGGAGAGAAGAGACTGAGACAGAGATGGATAGTTTTGTTCAATAAACTTTGTGCAGACTCTTGTTTGTGTGTGATCTCCTGTTACCTCTATGGAGAGATGGCTGCGGGTGAGAGTTCCGGGGGTGGAGAGTATAGAGTGAGTAGAGACAGGGTCAGTGTCCTCGATGTGTAATCTGTGAACAGCCCGCTTAGAAGGGCCTAATGCCTGGTTTAAAGCTCCGTTATTGCTGCCTTGAAATTCTTAAGAGCCTTGCATTTCCATTTTGTCCTGGGCCCAGCAAAGTATTCAGCTGGTCCTGAAAAAAGTGTAGACAAGGGTATATTGGTAAAGGATTAACAACGAGCTCTCTGAAAGAAAAACTCTGACTGGTAGCACTGGCCGATTTCCATGGTGTAAACATTCCTACATTGGCCCATTTTAAGCTACCAAAGGGTAAATAGCAAGCTTGCAAGATTCTTGAAAATTTCACAACCGACTTGCAAATTGCTATGGGCCAGCTCCAGCACATCACTGGACGCATGGCGAGGGTCTTGGCAGATAAAGGGATTATGAACACTCCCAGCACCAACAAAATGGCAGTTGCGAGCATGTGGGGAGAAGCCAGTGTGAGGAGAGGAAATCAACAAGAAATCCCTGTAGCAGGAAATGTTGAGTGACAGGAGGGCAAAAATGTCTTCTATTCATCTTTAAGCTGTTTTCTGTTTCAGTACTGGAAACCCCCTTTACTGTATCTAAGCCTTTCAGAAAGTCTGGTCCATACTTGGCCGGTGTGGGGCTTGGGGACTGAAGGAGGGGCTAGTCGGGTGTCATTAGGGCTTTCATGGATACACTGGTTCTCCTCCTGGGACAGGGCAGGACTGTACTGCCCAGGTCCCTGATGTCAGGTGTGGTCATGTGACTCGCTTTGTCCAATGAAATGTGAGCAGAGCTGTCAGGCACCATTTGCCACATTGCTTCCCCTGCCATGGAACTGGTGAATTTCCTGATCGTGGGCGCCCCGTCAGCCTGTGTCACTCACTCTGGGTGAGAATGTTGTGGAACAGAACCCACAATGGACACACAGTGTGAGACAGAAAGCAATCTTTGCTGTTTTAAGCCACTGAGACTTGGGGGACATTTGTAATTGCAGAAGAATCTAGCTCCACCTGATGGACACATGGAGTGACCACATGGGGGTAAGCAGCAGTCAAGACTGACTAAAGACAGCCACTGTGGGAAGTGATACAAGAAGTCAGGAGAGCAGAATTGGAAGCCAGACGTGGCCAGGAAAATGGAAGACCCTGAAAATCCTCAGGAATATGTGGGATGGGGCCTGAGGAATTTTTCTGGCTATCAGGTGGACCATGAGAGCTTGAGGCCAGCCAGGTGACACAGTGGTTCCTGAACATGCACCTTTTAACTGGCCCGTCTCCCCAGCAAGGAAGGAATAAGTTGTGGCGCAGGCACAGGCCAAGGATCTACAGCCAGGAGACCCAAGGTTAAGCCTGAATTCCAGCGCTGGCAGTGACCTTGGAGTGACCTTGGATAAGTCCCTTCCTATTCTGTGGACCTCAGAGTTCTCAGATCCCTCCCAGCTCTGAAGTTCTAAGACACTCTGTCTTTGTCACGGGCGTCACCCATCACTTACTTGGCTCCTCAGCACATTCTGCCTACCTGATGGTCTACTTCCTGGGAAATGGTCTCTGTTTCACCTCCCTGCAGCCCCTCCAGAGCACACAGGTGCCATCTGCCTTGCAAGATGTGTGTGTGTCTGCGTGTGTGTGAGAGTGAGGGAGAGTGAGATAGAGAGAGAAAGAGAGAGAGAGACTACAGCCAGAAAGCTTTACCAAGCTGATCTTTCAAAGTCTTCTTTAAAAAAAATCATTTGCCCTGGAGAGTAATGCACTCAGTTGGAAATATTGTTCCAAATTCCCACCAAAAAGGCCTCTGCTGCCATACTGACAAACACACACACACACACACACACACACACACACACATACACTTTCACTCAAAACTGACCAGTTTTGTGCTCCCCAGCACCAGAGAGGGCCTTGTCATTTGCACCCACCCCTTCTCTGGACTATCAACCCCCAAAACCATTCAAGGCCATATGCGACATGAACTCATACCCACTTTGGTCATAAAATGACTCACTTTTTACCTGGGTTCACACCACAAGCTCTATTATGGTGCCAATCACACTCTACCACAATCAGACCTTAAGGGTAGAAACTTCCATCTCTTTACTGCCTACCACAGATCCTGATGTCCATTCATTCATCAAGCCCTTACAGAGTACCTACTATGTGAGAAGCAGAAGAGGCAGAGTGGTAAACGACACGCCTGCCTTCATGGAGGTCCCACCAGACTGCGTGGGGTCAGAGACCTGAGGAGCTGGCTCTGACGTGACATGCTGAGGGTGGGAAAGCCATGGGAGCAGGGGGCACGGAGCACATTCTGGGATGAGAGTCCCCAGGAGAAGACATTTGAGCTTGGTAGGATTCCACCAGGCAGGGAAGCATGGGAGTGACAGAGGCACTCCAAACAGAAGCCCCAGCATGTGCGAAGGTCAAGATGTGCACAGCTCATAACCATGAATCACTGGCTGGAGCCCTGAGTGACTGGGGTATAGGAGCCTGGGGAAGAGGATGAGGCTGTGGTCAGCTGATCTTAGGCAATTAGTGAACGAGTGAGTGAATGACACCCTTGATCATGAAGCCACTAACCTGGTCCCGTTCCCTAGACCTATTTCCTGGCCCCTAACAAGGACTCAGCTTGGTTTCAGGGATATATGTAGGGCTTGGATAGATCTTAGAATGAACCAGATGGTTTAGACATGGGACAAGCCCCCATCCCAGGAGCCACGTGAGAAGAGGCTATGAGTAGAGTGGGAAGACTGGCAAGTAGACACACAGACCTGGCTTCTAGTCCTGACTCTGCCACTTCCCAACTGTGTGAGCTTGGGCAGGTGACTTTTGAGTTCTCTGAGCCTGCTTCCTTGTTCGATCCTATGAGGATGGTTAAGGGGACTGACTAAGGAAACTTGTCTGACAGTGTCTGGTGCAGGAAAGAGGAAGTATGTGGAATCTGAAACTTTTGTTCAACCTCAAGTTCCAAGCTGATGTGACCATTAGTTCAGAGCTTGGCAGCGGCACCATACGGTGGAATTGGCAACTTCAGATCTTTGAACATTCCAGGCAGAGCTGGCTTCAAGGGCGTGTGATGGGGTCCTATGATCAGAAGGCCCCATGCCTGGGGCTTCAAGTTCTGCAGTTGCAACATTGAAGTTCTTAACCATTTCTTTTTGAATTTGTGTTGCACGAGTAACATCTGATGGAACAATGGAGCACACCCCAGGGGAGTGGAGCCTCCGCCTCATGTGTTCCTGCCTCCTGCTGCCTCCCTGGGATGGTTTCTCAGCTGCTTGTTCCACACATGCTGACACCCCAGAACCCATGACCTCCTCTACCCTCTGTCTGGGAGCAAATATGTTGAGTCAGCCAGGAAGACTCACATCCCACCGTGAGTCACTCTCCACCCTCTGCAGGGGCCTTGGGGTAGGTGCAGAATAGGTGGGTGCAGTGCACACCCGATGGTGTCTCGGGGCAGGGTGAGGAGACAGTTCCTGGGCACTAGGAGGGTGACTCAGCACGGGCATCTTGCCCACCCCTCATGTAGGTACCAAGTGTATAATGGCACAGAGGTTAGAGAAGGTTGGAAGTTGAAATTGGGGGATTGCCTGTCTGTCACGGGTGGGTTGGTGGTCTGCGAGAAGGGGAGATTGACTTCCCTGACTCCACCCAGGGCCTTGCATTTTTTGCTTGCCTCAGGCCCTGCAAATCATGTAGCCGACCCTGGTTAGAATCTATGTTTCCATTTTCCCTTCCTCAGCTCAGAGTCCACGGTCCTCGTGTGACGTGACCAAATGTCTTGGAGCATCTGGTGAGCACTGGTGAGATGTGGGGGGAGAGAAAATCAGATCATTCGGTGCTGGGGTAGACAGCTGGTGATGGGCATCTAAGGGACAGAGAGCCAGCGCCTCCCAAGCTTTAATGTAAATGGCAATCAACTGGGATGCTGTGAAAGTGCAGATTCTGATTCCGGAGGTCTGGGCAGGGCCTGAGATTCTGCATTTCTAACATGCTCTTGCTTCATGGACCACATTTTGAGTAGTAAAGTTCTAGAAAGCTTACCCTAACAACAGTGTGGCCTCCAGACTGATGTCCGGTGAGCCCCTGTAGGAACTCTTATGACATGTAGAGGGAACAACTGCTTGGAACTGAGCCAGGAGCCCACACTATGACGACCTACTAGGAACTCTGTGTCCCCGGACTCTTCAGCTGATAATGTGGGAATGCTTTAGTCAATGTGGTCATCAGCAGAGTAAATAAAAACTCGCCTATAAATAACCTGACTCAATCCTCACAACCTTGTCAGGCAAGTATAAAAAGGACGTTTTATAGATGAAGAAATGGAGGCACAGAGGATGGGAGGCCGTACTCCAGGTTGCAACTGTCAAGTGGCAGAGGTAGGATCTGAACTCAGATCTGACTAAGGCACTTCCCACTCTGCCAGCATCACTAAATTTAAGTTTGGAGGCTGGCCTCACTGTGGCTGGAAGCTGGTCCCCCTGCCAGTCATGTGCCCCTCTGATCCTTCAGGAGCCCAGGGTGTGGGGTGTTGGGCCTGTGTTTTGGGTCCCCCGGCCAGCCTCTGCACCCCTAACCAGCAGTGACCTCTGCCTTCAGCTGCTCAATATTGATCTCCCCATCCTCGATCTGCTGCCGTCGCTGATTGGCCACTGTCTTCTCCGTCTCCATGATCTGCAGCAGGTGCAAGTACTTCTGCATCAGCGCTTCACACTCTCTGGCCAGGGTCTGGTAGCTGTGGACAGACAGATGTGGTAAAACACTACCTTCTGGTCCGCCAGACATCCAACCAGAAGTGGGGGTCCCCCATTGATTGCAACTTAGAGAAGGACCTGACACCCAGACGTGGTGTGCGGGGCCTTGACCTGGCTGCTGTGCTGTTACCGACTGTTCTGACCCCTTCTCCAGCTGCTGTCTCATACTCTGAACTCTGGTTCCTCTACCTGATCCTATTCTCTCCTCTTGCCCTCCAATCCACCTCCGGGCCTTTGTACAGGCTCACTCTCTTGTTAGGGGTAAAGCATCTGGTGACTTTAAGTTAAAGTCAACACTCAAATGGAACAACAAAGCCTGGATGACAGCACATCTGATTGCAATATGGTTCACTGAATATTTTGAGCCCACTCTTGAGACCTACCGCTCAGAGAAAGAGATTCCTTTCAAAATATGACTGCTCACTGGCAAGTGCTGTGGTTCCCACGTAGATACTGATACTGGTGTGTGCCCCCCTCCACACACACACAGAAGTTAGGAAAAGTCTTATGACTCACATAATAGAAGTCTCCTAGGAGAGCAGGACCAGAATCTCAAGCAGCTCTGAAATGGCTTGAGAAAGCAAGGAAAGGAGCCTGGCCTGGGTTTTTATTGTGGTGGGAGGTTTTAAAGAAAAAATATTCAATAACACTTGTGAAAGATGGTAAAGCATATTTTATTCAGAACCACTGTGATACTTAGAGACCACCGTGATGGGATTCAAAGCAGAGGAGAAATGAGATTGGGCTCGACTCTGAAAGCAGCATGGGCAAGTGGGAATTCAAGGCCAGGCTGCATGGTGGGGGTCAGGGGATGAAAAATTACTAAGAGAAAAAGCAAGTGTTGGGGTCTCTGGCTAACCTGACCTAACAGGATTCTTACCAAAGACAGGCCAAAGTGATCAGACACCACCTGAGGGATGGTGGAGGAGGAGGAGGAACCTGAGCCGATCTCGAGGGTGATCAGACATACGGGTGGGGGTTCTGGTTAAACTGACTTAGCAAGGTTCTTGCTAAAACTAGATTTTACGAGGAAGTTCACACAAAGGCCTAGGAGAAGGTTCAGGAGCCTGACTAAAGTTTGGTCAAAGCAAGAAATCTTTGCCAGGGATGAGACTAGGGCAAGAGTTCTGCACACAGACAGGGGCTTCTGTGGTTCGATCCAAAGCCAATGCCCAAGAAGGGAGCCTCTGGACTTTCTCCTCAGCTTGTCCAGGTGTGGACACGAGGGGAAGTAGGAGAGGAGAGGCGTAAGCTGTCAGCACACATCATAAAGTTCAGAGTCTGACCGCTCATTACAAGGACCAACATGTGTACAAAAATATGCATTCTCAATGCCTTGTTTTTATATAAAGAAATGCCAACAGGAAGCTCAAGAATGATGAAAACTGTGTACGGGGGCCGGCCCCATGGCTTAGCTGTTAAGTGCGCCCGCTCTGCTACTGGCGGCCTGGGTTCAGATCCCGGGCGGCAACCGACGCACCGCTTCTCCGGCCATGCTGAGGCCGCGTCCCACATACAGCAACTAGAAGGATGTGCAACTATGACATACAACTATCTACTGGAGCTTTGGGGGAAAAATTAAATAAAAAGCTTTAAAAAAAAACAAAAAAAACTGTGTACTGGGGGTGGCTGGAGTAACAGCGCTGGAGGGGACCCAGAAATGTTGGCAGTAACTGTTCTGAGGTTAGACTTTTCTATGTTACAGATTTATCTAATATAAACAGAGAAATTTACATATACCATGCTTTCCCATTTATTAGTTTTTCTTTAATTTTAACTTTTGTACATAAGAAATCATTCTAAGATTTGATTCCTTTAGCACACTAACAGTTACAAAAGAGTAACCATATGAAATGAAATTTTCGTATCTCTTGCTAACTAAAAGGACAAGCTGCATCCTAGTTTGTCTTTCCACTGTATCTCACACAGGCAGTATTTTCTGGAATCAGTGGCATATTATAATGCAATAGGGGTTTGGTTTAGGTCCTTGAACATAGTAGAATTAGTTTGACTAGTTTTCCTCACATCAATTGAAATTAGAAATTCCATTGCTTTAGCTTTTTAAATCTCAGTGATCTCCAAGGACATGCACATGTAAACACTGATGTAAAAATTATAAATGCACCTGGAAACTTCAACACATTCATTTCACATCTTGAGATTCTCTAGCCTAAAAAGAACAAAAATTCTATTTATTTCCACAATTCTCTTGCCTTACTGACATTATCTCTCTCCATCAATTCACATTTTTAAGCCCACGAAACTCAAAATGTTATTTCTCATACAGGAAATAAAATTACCAAGAGCCAAGGGAAACCAGAGGCACAAGGCTGCACTGTTCAAGCGATACAGGAATCCAAAGGAAAGAAACACAAATATTGGCATCAGCACAGATAAGCAGCCTGCTTCCCAGGGACAGAAGGAAAGCCACATTCAGAAATTTAAACACATTCTAAACTCCTCTGGTAGAGACAGAAGCCTTGGAGTGGGTTAGTCCCTGGTGCAGAAGGGTGGGGACACCTGAGCAGCCACAGGAATGGACTCTGGGAGCTCAAACACCCTCCTCTGCCTGTGGAGGAAGAGAAGGGCTCCCTCTCTCAGCTTCCACTCTCACAAGTGAGGAGACTGTCGGCAGGATGCTGTTTAACGTTGTGACTCAAATGAACGCTAAATTGATAAACCCTAATCCAGACTCAGAACTCCTGACTTTCACAGACTTTCTCAATGTGCACAAATTACACTCTGTGGGCACCTGCACTGTGGGTGCAAAACATCGCCCTACGTGTCGACACAGGCCCAAGGGGATCACAGAGACGACCTCAGGGAGGACAGCAACCCCCAGCCCCTGTGCAGGTGTCTTCAGAGCTTTCCAGGGCTCTGTAGCTTCTCTCAGCAGACAGGCTCCTTTTGCGGTGGGTATGAGCAGGGACGACACCCAGGAAGAACTTGTGGGCCCTCAAGTACTTCCCTGTGCAGACTCAAGGGGTGCTTAGCTTAGAGACCCTGACCCCAGGCCTCTGCTCTCAGTCACGTTGCTTTGGACCACAGTGATCTTGTAAATGGCACAACCCAGTGTTTGAAGAATCCAGCAAACTCACACCAACCTACAGTTTACATGGAAAGGAGGGAAGAAAGTTGTAAAGCATTTTTCTAGTTCAACAAGAAAAGCCACATGTATTTATTACTTTCAGAAAATAATGTTAATTAATTGCTATTTCCATGGCAAGACACTGTTTTATGAACAAGTAATCATACTTAACACTTTTGCTGTTCAAGTATAAGCCCTGGAATTCCATTTGAAAACCCCCCATCCCAAAGAAAAGAACAGATCTCACAATATGACTACACACACTCAGGGAAGGCAGAAAGGGAAACAAGAATTTTTAACACATTCCATGTAATACTAGAAACTTATTTTTTTCTGAAATTTACCTCTTTCTTGCCTCTTTGGAAATATTTTATATTGCTTTACAAGCCCACAGATTACATAAACTTTAACTTTTGAAAACCTAAGGGTCAACTAATTGAATAAATCTTTTCAAGGTGACAAATCCAGGGAGGAGCAGTGCTGACAGGCCAGAACACCCAAGCAAGTTTGCACAGAGGAACCTCCACTCCAAGGCCTACCCATAGGATGTCTGTGCCAGGACACAGCCTGGGAGGGGCACAGGGACTTCATATGATGGATTCCAGGCAGTCCTTCTCTCCTCTCCTCTCGTGGAAGAGTTACAGACAAAATATAAATCTCACAGTCAACTCAGCCAAAACAAAACTCCCAACAGCTCCCCACCAAGCAGGACCTCCCCAAGTCTCCCCAGCTGAGGCTCTTATTTCTTAGCTCAGGATATAAACTCAGCACTGACTTCAGCTCCTACCTCCCCAGCCCCACCCCTCACCACTTCCCATCTGTACATGGTCCTAGTGTCTCGACAACACACCCAGAATTCAACCTCCTCTCCCCACCCTGACCTAAGCCTCCAAGATCTCTTGCCTGGCTTATTTCAACAGCCTCCTAACTGGTCTCCTTGTTTCTCCCCTGGTTCCTCTGTGGTATATTCTCAACAGAGCAGCCAGATCAAGGCTGCTAAACATATGCCCAGCCATGTTACTCTTCCTCTCAAAACATTCCAATGGTCACCATCTCATTCAGAATAAATAAAAGCCCAAGTCGTCACTACGACCAACAAGGCCCCACAATTGGGCCCAAGTCACCACTCTGCCTTCAGCTCCTGCTGCCCTCACCGGCTGTGCCCTGGCCAAAGTGGCTTCCTTGCTGCTCCCAGAGCAGGCCACTTGCCTTCCTCCTGCACTGCTTTTGGGCCTTGTTCAAAATCTAACTCTGCGGTGAGACCTTTCCTGGTCCTCCTGGCTACCATTCCACCCACCTCCATCCTAGCACACATCACTCTCCCACATGAGCCACACCATTGATGTCACACCCAGAATGTCACCCAGGGCATGGTTTTGTGTCTTGTTCACTTCTCTGGAAAGGTCACTGCAACAGTGACCCATGGGGCAGTGGAACAGAAGTGTTGGGGCAGCGCGAGCCCGGGATGGGCGCGGCAGCAGGCATTTTGCCTAGGCCCGCGGGCACAGCCAACTTGCTTTACGGAGGACGAGGGCGAGCGCGCCGCCATCTTGCTGTCCTTCGGGCCTTGGGGACCAGCTGCATATACCAGAGTATTGCCCAGAGCTCTACGCCACTCCTCACGTGGCGGTCCCGCTCGGGGGTGGTGAGGAGGGGGCAGGAGCCTGGCGGTTCGACAGCCTGAGGCTTGGGATGGTGATTACTGCGTGGCCGCGAACTGCTCCCACTGGCAGGGCAATGAGGAGAAACTTCCATCTTCTTCCACAGGTAACCAGCCACCGCTGCCCCATCAGCCCCCCATGAGTTCCAGCCCAAGGTGGGCGGCACTTTGTGCTAGGGGCCTCAGGGCTGGTCCAGCTGGTGAGTCAGCGTTGGGCGCTGCGTTGCCTTGGTCTGCGCCACCGTCTCTGCTCGGAGCGCCTCAGGTCACCACAGCCACCACACAGCCACCAGCGCCAACCTTATGGCCTCCATCACCCTCTCACCCCCACCCTGCGGCCACCCTACTCTCCATTGATTCGGGCTGGGGCCAAAAATGTCAAACAACAGTATATTCCGGAAATGCTCTTCCTTAGGTCACTATCTTCTTGCATTTGCTGTGACTTTTCTTCTCTTTTGATGGCAAGGGAGCCTGCCTTGATCTCTGCGATCAGGAATGTAGCTGAGCAAATGCAGCTTGTATCTGCTGAATGGATACATCTCCCAATTGCTCTGTTGCTAGAAGGGTCCTGGCAGGGCAGGGAAAGGTGGCTCTGCGTGTGGAGGTGAGTCCTGGAGAGGTGCCTGACAGCATCTTGGGCAGAGCAGAGTTAGGCCCACTCCTCACGGGGAGGCTGTCCCTGCAGACTGGGCATCTGACAGCATCTGGGGGAACAGGGTACAGTCCAATTCTCATAGGGAGGCTGACCATGCAGACTGGGACTCTGCAACTGACAGCATCCTGGGTGGAACAGGACACAGCCTAATCTTCACAGGGAGGCTTACCCTGGGGACTCGGGGAAGGGGCTCCTCTCTCCACGTCTTCCTTGGGCTCTCACAGTCTGGTGAGGGGTTTGCCTTCCCCCTGGCTTGGCTCCCTTCATGAGAGCTTCTGGAATTCAGCTAGTTCAGCGAGTCCTTTCCTGCGGACCCCACGCTGGAGGTGCCAGAACAGTGCACTGAAGACATTCTACATTGAAAACCTGCTGGCAGATCCTTTTGTTTCATGTTGCAGGTTGTTATTGAAGTTTGAAAGACCTGAATGCCACTGTTGTCTATAGTCTTATTGAAAGTTTACAGTGATTTGTTCTAATTTGAAAATTGTTACAATCTATCCAAAGAACTAGTAACATGAGCTTGTTTTAGAGGTTAGCCACCCTGCTTTCTTGACAGTTTCCTTCAGAGCCTGTGTCCCAAAAATTTTGTTACTGTTTTTGAGAATGAGGCAAAACACTGCAGAGAAAGTTGCTTATGGCATGTCTCATGGTCAAACCTGTTCTAGGGGCAAAGGAGGTGGAGGTCTTTGGGAAACTAGTCACAAAGCATTGAGAAAGGTTAGAAGGTCGTGTTGCTTGGAACTCCCTGAGGAGCTAGTACCCACCTGATCTGGTCCACAGTGGCCTCAGGGGGTTTAGATGACCTCAAGTGGAGCAGAAAGCCCTCGGGAGAGACAACCCCACCCCCCATGTGCACAATTATGGTCTAAATAGAGATTTTACCTTAATGAGGAGAAAAGATTATGAAGTATCTTGGTCAGTACCTTGCAGGGGCAGGTTGCTTTGTACAGGGAGCAGCTTTCCTTCTGATAGTGGAAGGACAGGAGGAACACAGAACCACAGCTCTTGGTGCTGACCTCCTCTTGGTGGTGGTCTCGCATCCTCAGCTGCTTGAGCAGAGCTGGGCCAGTCGCCCTGCTGAGTACCTGGGAGTCTCTGCTGGCCGACACCTGGCCTGGCTTTGAAATAGGGGGACCAATCTTCCCCGTTTTAACACCCAAAGTCTTGCATCCCAGGGACAGCAGGAGGGTTGGGCAGCCATGAGCTTCTAGGAACTATTTCCGAGGCTTCCTGAAGCCTTTCCTGTTGTCTTGATATCATCCTGTGCTATCTGCCTGAGCGTCTGTGTCCCTACAGGACACTTACCACAGCCTGGGAGGGGGTCCTCACCTTCCTTCCTTCTCTGCCCTACAGTCAGTCAACTCCTTAAGGTAGACAGTGGGTCTTTCATCTTTCTATTCCAGTAATAACTTGCAAGCAGAAGGTGTTCCTTAAATCTTTACTAAGGGTTGAAATGGGCATAGTCGTTACAGGTTTGGGTGTTCGCAAAAACACTTGTTTTGTTTTATAATTGATCATTTTAGGGGGAGACATTTAACTCTTTCTTTCTAATTGCTTTTTCATTTATTCTTTCAGTCTCCCCATAAAGGGCTCAAAACGTCTGGCCCAGTTGTTAAAAGCTGTTCACAGGGATGAAGGGACCCCACTAAGCATTCTTTTGTCTGTAGTGAACATTTCAACAATGTTCACCAAAAAAGCTCTCGGAAATGCTGGAGGTTCAGTACTATGTGCTCAAGCCCACGGCCATGCCCTCCATCTTCCACTTGAGGGAGAAGGGGGCTCTGAAGGACATGGCCGCCCCAGGAGAAAGGACACCAGGAAGGCCGCTGGGGGCCTGAGGATCATAAGGGTGAAGCAGATGGGGAAGGAGCTTCAGGTTCATCGTGGTCCTCGAGGGAAAAGCTGAGTGCTCAGCCGGGCTCCCGCAAGTTGAAGTGAGCCACTCTTCAGGGTGAACATCCACCCAGGGCTGCCCAGGAAGCCACCAGTCAGGATTGAGCACAGAGTCTCTGGAAGGAACTCCAGGAGACAGTGTGGCCTCCACAGGGTCAGACAGCCAGTGAGATGCAAACACTTCTGCAGTAGATGCTGGCGATGAGACCCCCTCTTCCCTGCCAGGGCCTGCTAAGTAAGAGTGACATTTCTGTGGGTGACTTTACCCCCCAGGATCTGGGGCAAGGAGATTTATTGGCTGGCTTCCTTCTTACAGTTTCTCCTCAGCACTCACTCAAGAGAGGCCATCTGTCCCTCAAGAGCCAGTCGAGCAAAGGAGGCTGAAGAGAGATGTGGGGACCAGCTGCAGCGGGACCAGCCTGGGGCCTGATGAGGGTTTGGCCCAGAGCCCCCAAGTTCATCATTCACAATGATGGCTCAGAAACCCTCCCAGAGCCCCTCCACCCTTCAACAGACGTCAGCCCGAAGCCAGCCACAGAAGCTGTGTAGGGCGAGCACGGCAACACTGGCCCCACTTCCCTCAGCGGGGTCATCCTGTCAGCTCTGGGGGCCCAAGAACTCTTCAACTTGCTGCACTCCTACTGCTTCTGCTCCCAGGGGAACAGGAACATTTGTGCCACCTGCAGGAGCAGGTGGATAGAGTGGCGAGCTGAAGAGGGGCAGCCGCCGACAGCTATGTTCACCCGCAGCAGGAGGAGCTGGACGAGCTGAAGGGAGGCGGCTCCCTGCCTGAGCAGCCTGTGGCCCCCAGCCGAGGTCAGTCCCGGGGCTCAGGGCTCCCCCACTGCCTGCTCATCATGAGGGGTTTCCTGCTCCACAGCAGACGGCCCCTGAATAGTTCTGTGTGTAGCATGCCTGCTGCTGTCTTGGGAGAAGGCTCTGCTGGTAGCCGTCCCACGCAGACAGGGAGCCCAGGTTGCAGAGCTCACCCTGCTCACTCTAGGGCACTCGAGAGGCAGCGATAGCTGTTGGGGTTTAGCCGGCGTGAAAGGAAACATTGCAGGTCAGCTGGGAAAGCCAGACTTACCCAATGAACAGTGCCTGAACGGTTGGTTTTCCACTTGAACAGGAGAAAATCAGCTTCTGTTGCATCCCACACACAAATGTAAATTCCAGTGAGTTAGGATCTAAATGTGAAACAAAATCGACATAGTAAACTATTAGAAAAGTTATGGGAGACTCTTAAAGTCATGGGGAGGTTCTTTCCATTCATGTTTTAATGAATACCCTTGAACTGAAATCATTTTGAACATTTTAATAATTTCTTTAAAATTTTAAACAGCTGTTTGAGTAGAATACGTTCTCTTCTGTAAAAATTAAAACACTAAAGAAATACATAAGCTAAGAAGTGGTAAAAACACCTATTTCTCACTTACCTCCCAACTTTTATTCCTTGTTGGTAGTAAAATTTGGTGTGTAATCTCCTAGACTGTTTTCTGTGCTTTACATACATATTTCTCTACCTGTACAAATAGTTTGGATATATTTTTGGTGTGTTTATTGGCTATGTTTCTGATTTTCCTGTTCTTTTACAGTTTAGTACTTGTAAACATTGGTTTTTCGATATTCTTTACATATTGAAGGTACCATCTTTTCCCAGTTATAGATCCATGGAAAACATTTCCCTACCACGTTGTTCATTTAATCTGGATCAGTGCTTGTCTTCCCAGATGTCAGTAACACTTCAGGTGGGAAACGGCACTATGTGACAGGCTGTTCAGGACCTCCTGGACCCCCAGGGCAACAACCATTAGGACAACACAAAGCAAGAAACAAAACACATCCTGTGTGTTTCCAGATGCATTCTGGAGGAAGGATAGCTCCAGTTGAGGGCCGCTGATGTCCTGGTCAGAGCCATCCACTATGTTCTCTTATCACGTTAAAGCTGTTTCTGTAGTTTGTAGTACCTGATGGTACAGTTTGGTGCCTTTGTCTGTTCCTCTTGGTCAGACTGCACAAGGTTTCTCACTGTTACAGGTCTTTCCAGACAGCCAGCCTTTGACTCCATTGCTCATGTCTACGTTGTTGTTCCTGCCTCGTGAATCCTCTCTTCATTCTCCAGTCTTTGGTTTTATTGTGGTGTTGTTCTGGCTCCTGGAGGGAAGTGGTCAGCTTCTTCGTGTACAGTTGATATTCCCTGATACCTGCAGTGGAGGCTGTGTCTCTTCTTCTGTCCCTTTGTCCCCACGCCATGGATTTGCCCCATGCTGCTCTCATTGCAGTTCATTTCTAAAGAGTTTGTCCTGTCAGTCTGGATTCCCTCTTTAACCTGAGAGACTTAGAAGGGCGTTGACAGATTTTCAAGTGGATAGGTTGGGGGAGGGGAGCCAATATTTTGTGATTATTTTTTACTTTTATTGCTTTAAGGCCCAGTAATATGGTCACTTATAGATTTCTGCTTTTTGGACTCTTTAGATATTTCATTGTGGCTTAGCACACAGTCAATTGTGGTGATTGTTTCATTGTGGATTGAGGAGAATGTATCCTCTCCACTAGTTGCTTACATTGTTGTCCCTCGGGCTGAGGCTAGATCTAGCTTTTTTGTGTTTGTCAGCAGATCTATTTCCTAACTTACTGTATCACTTGACCTGTGGATTTCTAAGAGAGGTAAGGTAGGTTTCCCTGTGATTCTGGAGGTGCCTGTGTCTTCATGTTTGTCCAGTTTTGCTTTATGTTTCAAGACCATATTGTTAGGTGCATAAGTGTTCTTGACACTTGTCAACACAGAAAACCTCTTTTTGTCCCATTTAAAGTCTTATTTCTTTATCTCCTTATTTTCAACCACATTATATCCCTTTATTTTATAACTATACTTTAACTCAACTTGAGAACCTTCCTCTTTTTATAGCGCAATTTAATCCATTTAAAATTGAAATTATTGATAAATTGGAATTTGAGTCTACCATTTAATTTAATTTTTAATTTGTTAGGCTTTCTCATGATTTTTCTATTCGTCTAGTAGGTGTCTTTCAGCTTTTAGGAACAACCATTTCTGTCTGTCTTTCTGTCAATTCTTAGAGTTGATCAGATCCTGTGTTCTACACTCCCAGCTCCTCACCTTCCACTCCCCAGCTTGAGACTGTCTGATCTTAGTTCTGTGTTCTTATTTTCCCCGTCAAGTAGCCATGATTGGATGTAAGTATACATTTTATTGGTTACTTTGTTCACCACTATTTATGGTATCAAATTTTTCCTCCTTTTTGGAAATATTTGATGCTATTTTGGAACTCATGTGACAGTAAAATTTTGAGAGGAATCGAGTCTGAGATACTCCTTAGGTGCTGATGCTGGGGAGCTAGCACCTAACCTCTTAAAGTTGCATCGGTGTGTCTGCAGAGTCAGGATGAGGTCAGAGATGTTTAAAACCATGGAATTGAATGAGGTTTCCTGGAGACACTGTAGCCATAGAAGGGACCACGGCCCAGCCTAGGATCAGGCAGTGTTTGCAGAGGTGCAGCTGAAGAGGGTCCAGGAAAGGGGACTGAAACAGTGGAGCATGGAGTCGCAGGAGCCATGAGGGGAAAAGTGTATTGGAGAAAGGAGTGGCAATCAACTGGGTCGGATACAGCTCTGATCAGAATGAAGAAAAGATGGCTCGACTCGGCCACGTGGGATCACTGGTCACCTCAGTCTCCTCGAGAGGGTGGGAATGAAGCTGGGTCTAGAGTTGGTGAATGGGGGCTGTGGGAGGGCAGTAGGGATGAGGCACTTTACTTAAGAGGTTTAGCCATGAAGGGGAGTCGTGAAAGTGGACAGTAGCCAAAAGGGAGCATGGGTCCAAAGGAGAGTTTTGTTTGTAACGTGGAGGTGAGCTAGGAGGTGTCTTGCTGCAGGGAGGACTGGATGGAAAGGAGGAACCTGAGAGCCTGGGAGGAGCGTGCTGGACCCTGAAGGGGTGCAAGGCTGAGCTCTGCTGCCTTGGGACTTGCAGAGAACATGAGGACAGATGTGCTGGTGGAAAGAGCGTCCTGTGTCTCTGCTCCTGTATTCCTGGAGCATGAGGTGGGCAGTGGCTGGGAGTGTAAGGGCGATGCAGGAGGTGTTAGGTGAGTAGCAGGGGGAGGAGGGGAGGGAGAGAGAGCGCTCCGGCTTGGTCTCCATGGCCTACACGGAGCTTCCCGCTGGGGTCCCCGGTCTTAATTTGTGTATGACAGACAGCTGCTGTCTGTCTTTGATGTCTTCCTCAAAATGTCGGCTCTGTTGATGGTTCCCAGGGCTACTATGAATTTGTTCATCACTGAAGGAATCTTTGGGTCACTTTTTAGGGATTTTATATCAAGAGTCTCTACATCTGTTTATTCAGTCCATCATCTTTACCCAATCCCTTTGTTTTTGGACAGATTCCATACAACAGAGCTGCTGGTCCAGTGGCATGCAGGTTCCAGGTTTCAGGAGGTTTGCCCTCCAGAAAGCCGCTGCTGATTGGCATTCTCACAGGACGTGGTGTTCTGTCCCTGAGCCCACTAAACCTGTGGGTGTGACGACATTGTAAATCCTAGGGCAGTCCTGTCAGGGCCCATCGATAGCATTTCTGTGACCTGTGAGGGCGAACATTTTTCCATGATCATTATCTGTCACTTCCCTGAGTGTGCTGTCGTCTGCCTTGCTCACTGAGCTCCGAACCTTCCTGATGGAACCAGGCTGTTCACTCTCTATCCAGTGTGATTGCACCTTCCCTCAGTGTGCCCCTTGAGGACTTGCTTTAAAAATATCTGTTTTCTTCACATTCTTTGATTCTTTGTACATATAATCTAGATTTAATCTGGAGCTTTAAAAATGATTTATTGTAGAAAACCTTGAACATACACAAATTAAACAGAAAAGTGTGACAGCCCCCCATTTCCCTATTACCCAACTTCAACATTTATCAATATTCTGATAATCTTCTTTTGTCCATATTTCTACCAACTCCCTACCTTCCATTGATTATTTTTTAATTAATAGATTGTTTTTTAGGAAAGTTTCAGATGGACAGAGAAATTCAGCAGGTAGTGCAGAGCATTTCTCCCTCCTCCCCCCCAGTTTCCCCTACTGTTAACATCTTGCATGACCACCTGTGTTAGTGCAGCTCATTCCTTACAAGTGAGGAGCTGATGTTGATACAGTGTTTGTAACCAAGTCCGTGGTTTACATTAAGGTTCTCTGTCTCGCTGTCATGTACTTGGATTTTGACAAATGCATAATCTCATGTATCCACCATGACAGAGCCTACAGAAGTGTTGGATTGTCCTAAAAGTCCCTGTGCTCTGCCTCTTCATCCCTTGCCCCCTAACTCCTGGAAACACAGATCTTTATACTGTTTCTATAGTTTTGCCTCTTCTAGAATGTCATGTAACTGGAATATATGAAAACTATGGAACAGAGTATATAGCCTTTTCCAGTTGGCTTCTTTCACTTAGCAATATGTATTTAAGCATCCACTATGTCTTTTAGTGGCTTGATAGCTCATTTCTTCTTTTTTTTTCCCTTTTTGTATATTGAGTTAAAATATACATAACAAAAAGTCTGCCATCTTAACCATTTTTAAGTGTACACTTCAGTGGCGTTAAATACATTTGCACTGTTGTATAGTCATCACCATCATTCATCCCCATAACTCTTGTAAATCTGAAATTCTATACCTATTAAACAATAACTCTTCCTTCTCCCCGCCCCCCAGCCCTTGGCAGCCACCATTTCACTTTCCATCTCTATGATTTTGACTACTCTCAGTACCTCGTGTTAGTGGAATCATACAGTATTTATCTTTTTGTGACTGGCTTATTTCTGTTAGCATAATGTCCCCAACGTTAATCCATGTGTAGCATATTGCAGAATTTGCTTTCTTTTTAGTGCAAAATAATATTCCATTGTATGGATATACTATATTTTGTGTATCCAATCATGCGTCAATGGACACTGGGGTTGCTTCCACTTTTTATCTACTGTGACTAATACTCCTATGAACATGGGTGTACAAATATCTCTTCAAGACTCTGCTTTCAGGTCTCTTGGGTGTATATCCAGAAGTGGAATTGCTGGTTCACATGATAATTTTAGGTTCAATTTTTTGAGGAACATCCATATTGTTTTCCATAGCAGCTGCACCATTTTACATTCCTATCAACAGTTTACAAGTGTTCCAATTTCTCCGCATCCTGGCCAACACTTGTTGTTTTCTGTCTTTTCCATAGCACTCATCTTAGTGGGTGTGACATGGTGTCTCACTGTGGTTTTGATTTGCATTTCACTAATGATTAGTGCTGTTGAGCGTCTTTTCATGTGCTTGTATGCCATTCTTCTTTGGAGAACTGTCTCTTCAAGTCCTTTGCCCATATTTGAATTGGCTTGTTTTTTAGTTGTTTAGTTTTAGGACTTCTCTGTATATTCTGGATATCAGTCTCTTGTCAGAAATATGATTTGCGAATATTTTCTCCCACTCTTGGGTTGCCTTGTTACTCTGAATAGTGTCTCTTGATGTACCAACTTATAAAATTTCCATGGAGTCCAATTTGTCCATTGTTTCTCTTTCGTTACATGTGTCATATCCAAGAAATCATTGCCAAGTCTGGTGTAGTGAAGATTTTGTCCTATGTTTTCTTCTAAGATTTCTTTTATTTTAGGTCTTACATTTACATCCTTGAGTTAAATTTTGTATCTGGTGTTGGATGAGGGCCCGACTTCATTCTTTTGCATGCAGATATCCAGTTTTCCCAGCACCATTTGTTGAAAAGAAACCTTTCTCCATTGCATGGTCTTAGCACCTTTGTCAAAAATCACTTGACCATATATGAGGGTTTGTTTCTGGGCTCGCTATTCCATGGCATTGATCTCTATGTCTGTCTTTATGCCAATACCATACTGTTGATTACTGTAGCTTTGTAGTAAGTTTTGAAATCAAGAAGTGTGACTCCTCTAGTTTTGTTCTTCTTTTTCAGGATTGTTTTGGCTATTCTGAATCCCTTGGGATTCCATGTGAATTTTAGGACGGGTTTTTCTATTTCTGCAAAAAACATCATTAGGGTTTGGATAAGGATTACATTGGATCTGTAGACTGCTTTGGGTAATATTGACACTAACAATAGTAAGCATTCCAACCCATGAACATGGGATGTGTGTTATTTATGTATGTCTTCTTTAATTTCTTTCTGAAATGTTTTGTAGTTTTTATGGTGCAAGCCTTTCACCTCCTTGGTTAAGTTAATTCCTAAACATGTTATTCTTTCTGATACTGTTATAAATGAATTGCTTTTGTAATTTCCTTTTCAGAGAGCTCACGGTTCGTGTATAGAAATGCAACTGATTTTTGTGTATTGACTTTGTATCCTGCTACTTTCCTGAATTCATCTGTTAGATCAAATGGCTTTTTTGTGGAGTCTTTTGGATTTTCTACATGTGAGATGATATCCTCTTCAAACAGAGACCATTTTACTTCTTTCTTTCCAATTTGGATGCCTTTTATTTATTTATTTTTATTCCCTCGTGGTTCTGGTTTGAACTTTCAGTACTGTGTTGAATAGAAGTGGTGATGGTGGGCATCCTTTCCTTGTTCCTGACCTTAGAGGAAGATCTTTCAGTCTTCCATCACTGAGTATTATGTTTGCTGTGTGTTTTTCATATATGGCTTTTGTTATGTTCAGGCACTTTCCTCCTATTCCTTGTTTATTGAGTGTTTTATCATGAAAGTGTGTTGAATTATGTCAAATGGTTTTCTGCGTCAATTGAGATGGTCATGTTTTTTTCCCCTTCATTTTCTTAATGTGGCATATTACATTGATCGATTTTTGAATGTTGAACTCCCATTGTATATCAGGAATAAATTTCACTTGGTCGTAGTGTATAATTCTTTTAATACGCTCTTGAATTCGGTTTGCTAGTATTTTGTTGAGGATTTTTGCATCTATGTTCATCAGCGGTAATGGTCTGTAATTTTATTTTCTTTTAGTGTCCTCGTCTAGTGTTGGTATCAGGGTAATGCTGGCCTCATAAAATGAGTTTGGAAGTGTTCTCTCTTTTTCAATATTTGACAGAATGTAAGAAGGCTTGTTTTTAATACTTCTTTTTATGTTTGGTAGAATTCACCAGTGTATTCATCTGGTCCTGAGTTTTACTTTCTTGAGAGATTTTTTTTAGATTTCTTGAAATATTAATGACATATAACATATGTAAGTTTCAGATAATCAAGATGATGATTTGTGAAAGGATTACCACAATACGGTGAGTTAGCACCTCCGTTCCCTCACATAATTAACTTGTTTTTTCTAGCTATCAATTTTAAGATCTACTCTCTTAACTTTCAAGTATATAATATAGTATTGTTAATTATGGTCACCATGCTGTACACTAGATCCCCAGAACTTATTCATTTTACAGCTAGAAATTTGCGCACTTTGACTCACATCTCCCCTTTTCCCCCACCCCCGAGGCCCTGGCAAACACCATTCTAGTCTCCATTCCTTTGAGTTCGGCTTTTTTAGATTTCACATATGAGTGAGAATATATAGTATTTGTTTTTCTCTCTCTGACTTATATCACTTAGTGTAATGCCTTACGGTCCATCCATGTTGTTACAAAATGCAGGATTGCATTCTCTTGCATGGTTAAATAATATTCCATTGTATATTTCATGTATATATACATATACCTCACATTTTATCTATTTATCCATTGATGGACACATAGATTGTGTCCACATCCTCAGTTTGTGAATAATGCTGAAATGAATATGGAGGTGCAGATATCTCTTCAGAATAGTGATTTCAATTCCTTTGGATATACAACCAGAAGTGGAATTGTTCATTTATATAGTATTTCTATTTCTATTTTTTTGAGAAAATTCCATATTTTATCCATAGTGACTGTAGCAATTTGCATTCATACCAACAGTGCACAGCGTTCTCTTTTCTACACAGTCTAGCCAACACTTGTTGTCTGTTGTCTCTTTGAAAATAACCATTCTAGCAAGTGTGAGGTGATATCTCATTATGGTTTTGATTTCATTTCCTTGATGATGAGTGATTACGAGCATCTTCGCATGTACCTGTTGACAATTTTTATGTCTTCTTTGGAAAAGCATCTAATCAGGTCCTTTGACAATTTTCATACTGTTTTGTTGGTTTCTTTGCTGTCGAGTTGTAAGAGTTTCTTATATATTGTGGATATGAGCCCCTTTAGTTTACCTATTGTTTCATTTGCTGTGCAGAAGCTTTTTAGATTGATGTCATCCCACTTGTTAAGGTTTGCATTCATTGCTTGCACTTTTGATGTTATATCCAAAAAAATCATTGTCAAGCCCAGTTTCATGGGGATTTTTTCTTTATATTTTCTTACAGTTGTTTTATATTTGGTGTCTTACATTTATGTCTTTAATTCAATATGGTCTCATTTTTAGAGTGGTGTAACATAGGGGTCCAATTTCAGTTTTATGCATGTGCTTATCCAGTTTTCCCAAGACCATGTATTGTAGACGCTATCCGTTCCCCATGGAGTCTTCTTAGCTGACTAGTCAACTGTTAGCAAAGTGTATGTGTGTGGTTTTATTTCTGGGCCCTTGATTCTGTTCTATTGGTCTATGTGTCTCCTTTTATACCAGTATCATATCGTTTTTCTTACTATAGGTTTGTAATAAAGTTTGAAATCAGGAATTGTGATGAATTCATCTTTTTCTTTCTCTGGGTTGCTTTGGTTATTGGAGGTCTTTGTGGATCCATATGAATATTAAGATTGTTCTATTTCTGTGAAAAATGTCACGGGAATTTTAATAGGAATTGCATGGAATCTTGAGATGGCATTGGGTAGCATGGACATTTTAACAATATTAATTCCTCTGATCCATGAACATAAGATATCTTTTCATTTCTTTGTGTCTTTGATTTCTTTCATCAATGTCTTATAGTTGTCAGTGTCTAGATCTTTCACCTTCTTGCTTAAATTTATTTATGAGTATTTTACTGTTTTTGATGTTATTGTAAATAGGATTTTTTTCTTTATATCTTTTTTAGATAGTTCATTGTTAGTGTACAGAAAGGCAACAGATTTCTATACGTTGATTTTGTCTCCTGCAGCTTGAGTGAATTGGCTTATTAGTCCTAATAGTTTAAGGGGGAGTCCTTAGGTATTTCTCTATATAAAATCATATCATCTGCAAACAGAGACCACTTTGTTTCTTCATTTCCAATTTAGATGCATTTTATTTCTTTTTCTTGCCAAATGTCTCTGGTTAAGACTTGCAGAAGCATGTTGAAGAGTGCTGTTGAGACTGGGCACGCTGGCCTTGTTCTTTGTCTTAGCAAGAAAGCTTTCATCCTTTCAGTGTTCAATATGATATTAGCTGTGGGTTTTGTCATGTAAACCTTTTATTATATTCAGGTATCTTCCTTCTATAACCTTTCTTGAGAGTTTTTATCATGAAGGGGTGTTGAATTTTGTCAAACTGCTTTTTATGCATTGATTGACATTATTTGATGATTTTTATCTTTCATTCTATTAACGTGGTGTATCACATTCATTGATTTACATCATGTTGAACTTGTCCCTGTTGATTGATCCTTTTTTGAGTTTAGATAGTTTTGTTATAATGTGTCCTGGAGAAGAAGGTTTTAGTATGAAATTTTAGGGTGACAGATCAGCTTCAGGACCTTGGATGTCTAAAACTCTCCCTAGACTTGGGAAGGTGTCAGCTGCTATTTTTTTTTAAGTCAGCTTTCTTTTCCTTTCTCCCTGTCTTCTCCTCTGGTACCTTAATAATGCTTGTCTATTTCTTTTCATGGTATCCCATAATTCACACTTTTGTCATTCCTATCCATTTCTTTTTTTCTTTTTGCTTCTTTGACTGGATGATTTCAAATGACACATCTTCTAGTTCACTAATTATTTCTTGTACATGGTTGAATCTGATTTCGAAGCTCTCTATTGAATTCTTCAGTTCAGTAATTGTGTCCTTCAACTCTAGGATTTCTATTTGTTTTTCCTTAATGATTTCTGTTTCTATGATGAACTTCTCACTTGTTCATGCACTGTTTCCTTATTTCATTTAGTAGTCTATCTGTGTTTCCTTAGAGTTTTATGAATTTCTCAAAGAAAGTTGTTCTGAAGTCTGTCACATTTCCTATATCTCCATTTCTTGGTTGGTCGTTGGAGTTTTATTCTTTTTCTTTGGTGGTGTCATGGGTCTTTGATTATTCATGATCCTTGTGGCCTTCCATTGGTGTCTGCAAATTTGAGGAAGTAGGTATCTTTTTCACTTTTTACAGACTGGATTTAGCAAAACAAAGCCTTCACAGTCAGCCCATCTAGGGGTCCTAGGTAGGCCATCTGGTGGTGTCCAGGGCAGGCTTGATGCTGGAGTCCTTGGGCAGCCTGGTACTGGAGTGAGTGGAAAGCTTGGGTCCACGGTATTTTTTCTGGCCTTGGGCACAGCTGGAACCCTGAGTTCATGAGTAGCCTCACTGGAGCCTGATTTGGCAGGTCCTCATTGAGAGCCTGCAGCCACTGGAGTCATCCAGGGCCATGGGAGTTGGCCAGTGCTGGGATGAGCTGAGAGCCTTGGTTCACGGGACACTGCCAGGAGACTTGTGCCATGAGAGACAGCTTGTGCTGGGGTAGGCCAGAACTCTGGATTCCTGGGAGCCTGCTGGGAGCCTGGGGCCACAGGAGCTGCCTGAGGCTGCAGAAGGCAGCAGGCACTGGGTCAAGATGGAAGACTGTGTTCATGGGAACCTGCCAGTGCCTGGTGCCATGCGAGCTGCCTGGGGCTGCCTGAGTCAGCAAACACCTGGGTGAGCTGGGGGCCTGGTTTTGTGGGAGCCTGCCTGGAGCCTGGTTCCATGAGAGCTGTCTACAGCTGCTGTAAGTTGCAGGTGGTGTGGTGAGCCATGGGCCTGAGTTCTCAGCAGCCACTGGGGAGCCTGGTACCATGGAATCTACCTGGTACCATGCTGGAGCCAGCCATAGGTGGAGTTAGCTGTGGTCCTGGGTTTGTGGGAGCCCATTGAGTGTCCTGTTACAGAAGCTGCCTGTGGCTGTGGGTGCTGCCTGTGGCTGCCTGGAATAGGCAGGAACTTGGGTAAGCCAGGGTCTGGATTCACCAAAGCCCACCAGGAGCCTGGTGCCAAGGACACCACTTCGGGTCACACGAGCCACCTTGGGCTGTTGAAGATGGCAGCCCCTAGGCTGAGATGTGGGCCTGGGTTCCAAGGAGCCTGGTGGGAGCCTAGTTTCAAGGATGCTGCTTGGAGCCATCAGAGCTGGCATGCTCCAGGGTGAGCCAGGGTCCTGGATTTGCAGAAGCCTACGGGGAGCCTCCTAGGTCCACAGGAGTCAGCCTGGGGCTGGGGCAGGCTGGCTCAGGACTCTGTGGTGAAGTCAGGCAGAGTGGAGAAGTCCTTTCTCGTTGGGAGGTATTTGATTACTGATTCAGTCTGCTTATTTGTTACTGGTCTGTTCAAGATTTCTATTTCTTCATGATTTAGCTTTCGTAGGCCGTTTCTAGGAATTTATCTATTTTGTCTAGGTTATCCAATTTATGAGCGTACACTAGTTCAGAATAGTCTCTTCTGATCTTTTTCTTTCTGAAGCATCAGTTGTAATGCCTCCTCTTTCATTTCCAATTTAGTTTATTTGAGTCATCTCTCTTTTTTTCTAGATATATTATCTAAGGGTTTATCACTTTTATTTTTTCAAAAGATCAACTTTTACTTTTATTAATCTTTCACACTGTCTTTCATTTTTTTCTACTCTCTTCTTGATGACTTCCATCCTTCTGCTAACTTTGGGTTTCATTTTTTCTTTTTCTAATGCTGTGTGTTGTAAGTCAGGTTGTTTCTTTGACATCTTTCTTCTCTTATAATGTACAAGTTTATCAGTATAAACTTTCCTCTTAGTATTACTTTTGCTGCATCCTATAAGTTTTGGTGTGTTTATTGTCTCTTTTTGTATGTCCTGAGCTATTTTCTAATTTCCTTTTTGATTTCTTCTTTGATCTACCTTTTTTTTTGTGAGGAAGATCAACCCTGAGCTAACATCCATGGTAATCCTCCTCTTTTTGCTGAGGAAGACTGGCCCTGAGCTAACATCCTTGCCCATCTTCCTCCACTTTATGTGGGACGCCACCACAGCATGGCCTGACAAGTGGTGCATCAGTGTGTGCCCAGGATCTGAACCTGGGCTGCCAGCAGTGGAGCACACACACTTAACCGCTACAGCACAGGGATGAACCCCTGATCTACTTTTAAGTATAAGAGTTTTTTGTTGAACTTCATCATATCATTAATGTTCCAGTTTTCCTTCTGTTATTGACTTCTGGTTTCATGCCATTGTGTTGGGAAAAGATACTTGGTATGATTTCAGTCTTCTTAATCTTGTTAAGACTTGTTTTGTGACCTAACACATGATGTGTTCTGGAAAATATTGTGTGTGACCTTGAGAAGAGTGTACATTTTGTTGCTGTCCAGTAAAATGTTCTGTGTGTGTCTGATAGGTCAATTTAGTATTTCATGTTTTCATGTCTTCTCTTTCCTGATTTTCTGTCTGGATATTCTAGCCATTGTTAAAAGTGGGGTATTGAAGTCTCCTACTATTTGCAACTTATAAAAGTGAGAAGGCTCTAATTTTGACAATATATAAAGATCTCTTAGAACTCAGTTATAAAAGACAAGTCAATGAAAAGGGGTAAACAATTGGAATAGACATGTGTCCAGGAAATACATAGATGACCAATAAGCACAAGATAGATGCTCAGTATCATTAATTATTAGGAAAATTCAAATTCAAAGCACAGTGTGATACTATTTCACACTCAAAATGAAGGCTATATTCAACATAATGGAAAATAACAAGTGTTGGTAAAGATATGGAGAAAGGGAAACCGTCATACATTACGGATGGGAAAGTAAAATGATGCAGCCACTGCAGAAAACAGGTTCGCATTTTTTAATATCTTAAACCTAGAATTACAATTGACCTGGAGAGGCCCATGGTAAATATGTCCACAACAGCAAGCTTGTCCATGGACATTCAAAGTGACATTGTTCACAATGGTCCAAAAGTGGAACAAACCAAAATATCTATCCAGTTATGACTGCATAAACCAAATGTGGTCTATTCATAATATAGGATTTTATAGAGCCATAAAACGGAATAAGGTACTGCTACCTGCTAGGCCATGGGTTAACCTTGAGACATGTGTGCTCACTCAAGCCATCCACAAAGGCAACAGATAGCATGATGCCATTGAATGAAATGTCCAGAATAGGTAAATAGATGGGGGAGAATTCAGATGAGTTGTTTCCATGGGCTTAGGTTAGAAGAAAATAGAATGTGAATGAGTATGGGTTTGTTTGGGGGTGTTGAAAATGTTCTGGAATTAGATAGTGGTGATAGCCACACAACATAATCATTGTACTAAAAGCCACTGAACTGTATATTTTGAAATGCTTAAAACGGTGTAGTCTATGTTAAGCAGATTTTCTCCCATAAAAATTTTGAATTTTTTAAATTAATCAGGGTATTGGTTAATTTTAGGTTGGTTGGGATATTTAATAATGGTAATTAATGAAGTTCTTATGGGTAGAGCAGGTTGTAGTCAAGAAAGTAAACATCTGATGAGGGCTATAGTAGCAAATCCTATGATTACACAAGCAACAGTCTAAAATCCAGTCCGTTTCCTTTGTTCCCAACTTGGAGAGACTGGCCATGTAAATATGTCAGTGATCTTAGGGGTCTTGGGTATCTGTTCAAAGATTTGGGTAATGTTATACAAGATTTTAACCTCTTGGGCCATCTGATGGAGGTAGGTTTGAACTTGTGTGTTGAGGTACATTCAGCAAGTGGTTCTAGGAAAGGCACAAACCCCTCCTTCCTTGGCCGGTATAGACAGTCTAGGGCCAGGACATTTTCTAAAACCATTTAGGCAAGAGACTCATGAGACTGTTGTACAAGGGCTAGTATAGGTCCTCATGGAGTTGTTGTCCGTGTGGTGTTAAGGTTTTCGATACTTCTTGGTTGCCTCAGTTTCCTGATTTTGTGTGGGTAGTGCCACCGCACCTATGTCCAGTCCAGTCAGTCAATCCTAGTAGAACCGAAACACTCAGTGCTATAGGATTGACAGTGTTTCTATGAGTTGGTGGTAGCCAGTCAGGGCAGGAAACTCAGGGGACCTGAGACCTGAGGGAAGCAGGCTGAGAGAGAGACAAAGATGCATTGCAGACTATAGCCTGGAGTAAGTTGCTCAGATGGCTGGGGAAGACAGAAGCTCACTGGGTGAGAGCCTTGTGATATCAGCCCACAGTAAAATCCAAAAGTGGATGTTCCTGGTGTAAAATATTCATTAGGGGTCTTGGAGGTAAAACCAGTAATTTACACCCATTCACTGGTTCCCTGTGCTGTATGATTTCAAGGGATATGGTTAAAGTGTTTGTTGGTCAAGAGCTGTTTGGGCCTGGGCACAAAATCACCAAGGTGGCCTCAAAGTCTACCTCAAAGTGACCCCTCAAGGAGCTGTTGGGGCAGAAAGTGGGTGGAGCATTTTGAAGGAAGCCTGGAGCAAAGATGATGTTGTTTGATGGATTTGGCTACAACTGAGTCTCTCCGCAGTGTAAGCCCTTCAGCTGCGGTACAATAGGTGATTGGAGGCCAAGTGACAGACCCTGTGACTCCTGATTCCCAGTGCATGGGCAGCCCTCTCAGCCCATAAATGGTGGTGGTGTTTGTGAATCATCTTTCTGGTAGTGTGGAAGGTATAGGGGACGTGTGGTGGGACACGTCCTGATAGTGTTGGGAGGGACTGTGTGTGAGATTACGGTGTTGAAAGGGAAGGACTGGAGGCAGGTGCAGTGCGTGTATGACCAACAACGGTCAGTGAAGGGACAGCCGAGGTGTAACTAGGGAAATCAGGGACCAGCAGAAGTCATGTGTTTAATACAATACATCAGGCCTAAATGGAGCCACTTAGGTTACGCCCCACGTCAACAAGCGGAGACTTAATTAGACTTTTGGCCCTCCCAGTGATGGAATCTTAAACCAGTCAATCAGGAAGCACCTGATGAGCAGCACGAGTAGGTCATCTTCCTGATAGAGCCCTGCCATCCCCTAAAGGAAGGTAACCTTACAGTAACCAACCCGCTTTGTTGTCTAGTGTAACTTAATTGTTCCTGCTCCCTTCTGCCTATAAAAGTCTTTCATTTCGTACAGCTCCTTGGAACTCCTTTCTCTCTGCTAGACTGGATGCTGCCTGATTCATGAAATGTTGAATAAAGCCAATAAGATATTTAAAATTTACTCAATTTTGTTTTGTTTTGTACTAGTTTGGTGGCAGCAGTGGGATCCAAAGGAGATATCTCATAGCTTTGGGGATGAGAATCACAGGCATTGGTACCTGCAAAACCTTTGAGTTCTCCATCTTTTTTTGCTGTTTCAGAGTGTTGTTGGTAAGTTCCTCTCAGATCTCAGATCCACTATCTTTTCATTGAGCTCCCGATCTAACTGGCTTCCCAGTCCAGGGCCAATGGGTCAGTCTAGATTGACAGGATGCTCTATCAGAGCATCAGTCTTACCCCTTGGCTAGTCAGCAGTGCCAGACAAAGGCTTAGTGAGTCAGCTTGAACTGGCGAAGGATTCTACCAGGAACCTGACTCCCTGGCCCTTGGTTAGTCCACAGTACTCATTTGTTGGGGTCTGCTGGTTGAGTCTGTAGTCGCCATGTGTTAGGGTCTAGTGGTTCAGTCCATAGTTTTTGCTAATGGAGAGGAGTGGAAGAAATGTGTGTTCCATGCACACCCAGTCCTTGAAAACTTCCCACGTGCATTTTACATGCATTTTCCCCTCTGTTGATGGTCGATGAGTTTTAAGGAAATGGTGAAGGCACAGTGTGGAGGAATTGTGGGTTTCTGCATGACTAACTCGAGGAGTGCTGCCCCCTCAACCTGAACAGCCACCCGGCACTACTGGAAATGAAAGACATCCCCTCATCGTGGATTGGAAGACTCCTTATTGTGACAATGTCAACATTATCCAAAGAGATCAATAAATCCAGTGCACTCCTAATCAAAATCTCAAGGATGTTTTGTGCTGAAATGGAAAAAAACCCATCCTAAAATTCTTATGGAATCTCAAGTAAGCCCAGATACCAAAAATAATCTTGAAAGGAGGTGCTAAGTTGAAGGACTGATTCTTCCTGATTGAAAACTAACTACAAATCTGCAGTATCAAAACAGCATTGTCATGGCATAAAGACAGACATATTGACCAATGGAAACAGAATTGAGAACCCAGAGATTAACCCTCACCCATATCATCAAATGATGTTTGACAAGGGTGCCAAGATTATTCAATGGGGAAAAGTCTTTTCAACAAGTTGTGCTGGAAAGAGTGGATATCTACATGCAAAAGAATCAACTTGGACCCTTACATAACACCATACACAAAGCCTAATTTCCAGTAGATCAAAGACCTAAATGTAAGAGCTAAAACTATAATACCCTTAGAAGAAAACATAAGACAAAATTTTACAAGAGAGAATTTGGTAATGATTTCATGGATATGACACTCAAGGAGCAGGCAATAAAATAAGAAAATACACATACTGGACTGCATGTATATTAAAAAGTTTTGTGCCTCAAAAGACATTATCAATAGAGTAAAAGCACAGTCCACAGGATGGGAGAGACCATATTTGCACACCATGTATCTGACAAGGCCTTAATATCCAGAATAGATAGAGAACTCTTAAATTCAACAACAAAATCAAACAACCCAAATCAAAATTGAACAAAGTACATGAGTAGACATATCCTCAAAGAAGATCTGCAAATGACCCATAAGCATATGAAAAGATGCTCAACATCAGTAATCATTAGGGAAATGCAAATCAGAAACACAGTGGGAGACCATCTCACATTCATTAGGATGGCATCTATCAAAAAATAAAAAGAAGAAGAAGAAAAAGAATAGAACCAGTGTTGGCCAAGATGTGGAGAATTTGGAACCCTTGTGCACTGTCTTGGGAATATAAAATATATGGTTGCTGTAAAAATCAGTATTACAATTCCTAAAAAAAATTAAAAATATAATTACATAGGACCCAGCAATTCCACTTCTGGGTATATACTCCCCCAAAGAGTTGAAAACATGTTCTCCAAAACATATTTCAACACCCATATTCATAGCATCATTATTCATAATAGCTAAAACATGGAAGCCACCCAAGTATTGTAACCAAGGAAGGGCTTGCTGCCCAATGCACCCCTTAGGCCAACCATGAGATACCCGCTCTTGTAGAAGGGAAAAAGCTTTATTACAAGGTTGGCCAGCAGGGAGACAGGAGACAAAGTTTAAATCCTTCTCCCCAATGTGCAGTTGAAAAGGGCTTTTTAAGGGCAAAGGAGTGGGTGCGGGAAGGTTGGGGTCAGTCCTAGGCATTTTGCTCAAGAAGAGTTTCACGTTCTGTCCTACATCCCACGTTCAAAAGGCGGTGTCCTTAACATGATCGGCAGGGGAGTTCTTGGTCCCCTAGGTCATCCTCCGTCACTTGTGCAGTCACGGTTTGAATCTTGCCAGCCATCTTATGGTCTCATTGGCTCAAACCAGTTGAAAATTGCTCAAGGAGGAAAAACGAGAGTTTCTGAAAAGCAACTCATGGCCCAAGACTAGAACCTTAGTAAATATCATATGGAACGTGGCTTAAGAAAGTAGTCTCCAGGGGACCATTGATAAAAATCTGGTTGTGGCCTCATTTTATTTTGGGCTTGGTTTTGGGCCGGGCTATGGTATCTGTCCAGGGATGTATGGATATGCAAAATGTGGTATATACATACAATGGCATATTATTCATCCTTAAGAAAGGAGGGAAATTCTAAGATATGGCACACCATGGGTGAACCTTCAGGATATGACTCTAAATGAAATAAGCCAGTCACAAAAATACAACATTGTGTGATTTCCCTTCTATGAGGTTCCTGAAATCGCCAGATTCAGAGAGACAGAAAATAGAACGGTGTTTGCCAGTGGCTGGGAGGAGGAGGAATGTGAAGTTATTCATGAATAAGTATAAAGTTTCAGTTTTGCAGGATGAAAAGTGTTCTGATGATGGATCGTGGTGATGATTGTACAACAATATTAATGTATTCAATGCACTTAAAGTGTACTTAAATATATCGATGTAGCCTGATGACTTGGCCTGGCCGAGCACATGCTTGTGCTGTTGCACATCTTACCCCTCACTGTACAGTTGGGAAACTGGCCCAGAAAGAGGCAAGTACTGGCCCAGACCACAGGAGGCAGTCAGGGTCTCGAAGACTAGACAGAGCTCTGGCTTCCTTGACCAAGCCTCCGACCCTTCCCTCAGGGGCCCTTTGGCAATGAGAGACATTAAGATCCTAGGAGGTTGATGGCCACGCCTCTCCATATGGGGTCATTTTCCTCTCCTCATCATCACATGTGCACAGGTACACCCACTCACACTGACTTCTCATGTAGGGGCCATGGAGGTGCAGTCAAGAAAGACCCGATTCCAGAGAATTGACAAGAGGCAGGAAGGAGAGAGGGTGGAGGCAGCTCTCCCACAGGGCCATAGCATCCGTTCTCCTAGATACGTGCCCAGGGGCCCAGTGATGGGGAGAGGAATCCCTAAGGATCCTAGGTTTCCACCTGTTCCAGACCCATCCCTGGCCCAGCTTAGAAAGCACAGGACTGGGTCCCTGCAGTCCACCTCTGTGTGCTCCCAGAACTATGATCAGCCCACCCTCCCCTTGTGTAGGCATTGGGAACAGAAGAGAAGACCTCAGTGAGTGTTGTCCTGTATAAAGTGGCGTGCATCCAGCGGGTGACACCAAGGGTTCCATGAACTCACAACGAGTCTGTTGGACTAGGTTCTCTGTTGATGACCTACTGTGTTCTGCAATGCTGAGAAAATGCTTTCCACCCACTTGAGATCGTTTAGAACTGAGGAGGCTTGGGGGTTTGGGTGGATGAGAACTGGGGATAAGGAGAAAGATGCCAGAGCACTGGACACCAAGTCTAGAGATGAGAGAGAAGACCAGTCCCTGTTGGACCCTCGGGGTCTTCATCTAGAGGCAGGGGGGAGTCATTGTCCTGGTTGAGGTTGGATGCCACAGGAGTGGAGGACACCTGGTGGGGGACAGCAAGATGAAGGAAAAGGTAGGCTCCCGAGATTCCTCCTACTCCCGCGAAGGTGACAGTTCCTGCTCCTTTACCTTAGAGAGCCTCTGGTCTTGAGGACACCCAAAGAACGGTTCCTTTCTGTTTGGCGGAGATTTGGTAAGGGCTGCAGTGCTAGTGATGGCCACCAAGGTGTGGGCAGCCTCTTGTGTCAGTGGTGGCCAGTGAGTTTTTGTTTTTATTTTTTTCAGTTGTATTGAGATATACTTGATATACAGCACTTTGCAAGTTAATATTGTTGCGTGGTATATTTGAAAGTTGCTAAGAGAGTAGATCCTAAAACCTCTCATCACCAGGAAAAAACCTTTTATTTCTCTTTGGTGATTGATGTTAACTAAATTTATTTTGCTAACTGTTATATAATATATATACACATCAAGTCCTTTCCTTCTGCTGTAAACCTGGAATTTACTCAGTGTCCACTGAACTTTACTTGACCTCCTGGAGCAGCAAAGAATCAAGTAGAGGTCTTTCTGGCTGACCCCCTGCCTCAGAAACAACTTGTACCTCCTATTACTAGTGTTCATCTCCACAATCAAAGTTGGTCAGAAGCACGGGGCGGAGTGCAAGATCTTCCCATGTACTCATTCAGCAGCTGTGCAATGAACACTCATCCTGTGCCAGGTGCCCTGGTGGGCCAAAGTGCAGGATGAAAATGACCAAGTTGTCCCTGCCTGCCAGGAGCTCACACTCTAGAGGGGAAATGGACAAAAGCAAAGACATGAAAAAGAAAAGAGAAAGTGCTGTAGAGAAACACAGCAGGGGACTGTGAGGGAGGGCTGGGCATCACTGGGTAGGAGGGTCTGGAAGGCCTCACTAGGGTGACATTTGCTGGGAGCAGAATGACAAGAGGGAGCCAGCCCTGCATTAGTCTGGGAGCAGTGTGTCAGGGAGATGGCACCACTGGTCCTGAGTCTCACAGGCAGAAGTGACTTTAGCCAGAGGGGGTTAGAAAGGTGGCCAGTGCAGCTGGAGGGAGGCTGGGAGGAGAGAACAGGAGCTGGGGTGGAATGTAGGGCCAGGGCCTGGTAGGCTGTGTCAGTTACGTTTCCCTCTCTGACATCATTGCCTGTAACTTTGCACTTCAAAACTACAAATGATGACTATCTGACAATTTGTGTGGATCAGCAATCAGGCACGTTTTAGCTGGGTGCCTCTGCCTCAGTGAGTTTGACAGGTTGGGGCTGTGGCTACACATGAGGCTCGACTGGAGGAGGACTGGCCCCCAAGTTCACTGTCAGCCTTCAGGGTTCAGTTTGGACTGAGAGCCTGAGTTTCTTTCTGTCTGTTGGCCTGGGCAGTCCGGTGCTTCTCTCCTCTATAGGCCACCACATTGGGCAGCCCCACACACTGGTATTTGATTCCTCAGTTACAGGGATTCGACAGTGAGAGAGAGAGAGAGATGGAATATGAGAGAGGGATTAAGAGGAAGTGAGAGATATTTTTAGTCAAAATTTAGACAAGACATCCCATCACTTTGGCTGTTATTATGTTAAGAAGCCAGTTACTACCACTTGGTTCCACGGGAATGGCTATTCCATGGGTGGGGCTTACTGGGTACCACTGAGGGGGCTGCCCACCTCATAGGCCAAGATGAGGCACTTGGGTCTCATTCTCCATTAAACAGGAACAAATCTAATGGTTTTATGCCGCAGGATGGCAGTATCTAAATTTCCATTAGTTTCAACCCCCCCGATGACGCTGACCTGAAAATGAGGCCAAGTTGGAAGCGACTGTTCCAATATCACATTGCTAGAACCCAGGCCTGTTTAGAGTGGTGTTCTGTGTTACCTGTCACCCCTTCTTGTTATTCTTCCATCTCTAAGTTTGTGCCTTAGGTACCTGTGACACCAGCCCACAGGGGTAATAGATATTATGACATATAAACCGGGTGACATCCCTAGGAAGTAGATTCTAGCCTGATCCCCATGGTGCAGGTTTGGAGACTGGGGAGGACCTGAGAGGCACAGGGATTTTCCCAGGGTGAAGAACTGGTAAGAAAAAGGAGGTCTGCATTCATCTCTGTCTCCTCAAAGCTAGGACCCGACTTAGGTTCCCAGGGAGCTGTGGCTAGGGCTGTGTAGGCTCCTTGTGTACAGTTCAAGAGATGACATGGGGAGGAGGGTGAGCAGCCCGGGTGCAAGGGGCAGCTCTGGACATGTTTGATTGAGGGAAGGTGCCCAGGTAAAGGAAACTTGAAAAGTGACCTCACTTCCTTGGTCATAGACCACAACAGATCTTAGAACTCTGGTAACCAGACACCCACAGCCCCCCATCCAGCTCACTTGACTGGAGACAGTCAACAGGCAAAAATGTTTTGTTATTGTATCCCAACTTTTGGAGGATCTGGGCTCAAAAAATCCCAGAAAGAGAATATTTTTGGTTGTTGCCGACGTTGTCTCAGCCCTCATCCCTGATGCCTCTGGGTGTCTGGCAGGAGGCAGTGAAGGCTAACACGGGGCAGCCCAGGAAAGGCTAGTGCAGGCCAAGACACAACTGTGATCCCACCTGATCAGCCCCTCACCCCTTGGCCCTCATCGTGTGTGTGTGTGTGTCTGTGTGTCTGTGTGTGTTTGTGAGGAGGGGGGAAGGCAGGGCATGGGGTCAGGTCATTCCTGGGCAGGAGCTGGTTGTTAGGTGTCAGAAGCATGGTGAGTCTGTCATGTTCATAGCTCAGATCATGGCTGGCAGCATGAGAAAGTGAACTCCTCTACTCTTATGCTACCGAGCCATAGAGGTTTCATCTCCTTCCCTCCCTGACCACACTTCTTTGCAAGGATGTCCCTCTGTGCCTGAACTGAGGAGCAGACTTTCTCTTAGGGGTTGACCCCAGTGGCAGTCTGCAGGCAGCCCCTGATTCCTTCTGGCCCAGCTCCCGAGCAGTCTTTGCAGAACTCCGCTCAGGAGGTCATTGAGGAGCTGCCCAATGGTTTCAACTCCACCAACTCACTAGACAAGGGTCAGGTGCATGAGGCCACAGACGCCATCCAGTGCTGCTCTGAGATGAGATCAGGAGCCACACTCAGGACATTGAGATGACGATGTTGAACCAGAACTAGGGTGGGACCAGACTTGTGATGTCCCTTTTTCAAGCTAAAGGGGATGTACACGCAAGTCTCCTGCCTGGTTCGGAGCTGAGCTACCTTGACCCTCTTACTCTTGCCCAGTGTGAGCTTCTGGAGGCCACTAAGGCAGAGCCAGAGGGTAAGGGGGACTGCAGGCTGGCTACATGGAAGGGAAGTGGGATATTTCTTGTGTTTAGGACACATGGAAAGCCAGCTATGTGAGTGAACTTTTCTCTTTATTCCACTACAGCGGCAGCTGCAGAACTCCAGACAGTGACAGAAGTAGACCAATGGGCAGTGGTGGAGGTAGAACTGGCTCCAGCGCCGTTGACATCACCTCTTCTAGTGCTGGAGTGGGCCTCACCTCCATCAGCAGTGTTGGAGCTGGAGCAAGGGCCAACATTGGCTCCAGCAGGAGAGGTAGCTGTTGAGCTGAACCATCATATCTAGTGGGAAGTCCATCTCCACTTGTGGCTCTTAAGGAGTGTGAGAAGAAGCCCAACCTCACGGCCTTCCCTCCTCAGCTGGTGGTGGAGCAGTTGACCATGATGGATGCGGTGAGCAGCTGGGCTCTCAGGGTGAGGTGGAGCAGGCCTTCCCTCTGCCATCGTTGCACCAGACCTGATCTGGACTCCTATGATCTGGACCCAATTCCTGGCTCTGCCCCTTACCAACTGTATGTCCTGGGCAACTTTCTGAACCCCAAGCCTTTGCTGTCCACCTGCAGGCCATAGAGGTGGACATTAAGAGTACGTGCTGCACAGAATGGCTTTGCCAGCTCCATGAGGTAGAAGAAATGGAAAGCTGGGCAGGGCGTGGCCCATCAGTGGTGGAGGGGAACTCACTGTGTGCCGTCAGGTCCACAGTAGCCCAACCGTCTGCTCAGGAGGCTCAACAACCTCAAGACTTATTAGACACCTGACGTGTACTTCACTACAAGGGAGACAAACAAGGCCCGTGGTTGTAGCTGCCACGGGGGAATGTGCATCAGAATGGGGAGTGGGACCAGAGGGCGGATCATGGTGGTGGAAGATGCTCCCTCGGCATGAGCTGAGTTGAGCCACCGTCTGGAGCTTGGGGTTAGCCAGGACGGGCTGTGTGCAAATGCCCCTCTCCCTTCCCTACCAGTATTGGGTCCTGGGTCATCCTGTGCTGGGTACCCTTGGTGGACAGAGAAGAATACCCAGAGACTCTCACAAGACTCAGGCCACATCTTGAGGTTCCTGAGCTCCAGCTCTAAATTGTGACCCCTGCTTGGGACTTTGGGGGCTGTGGACACAGAGCTGGGGTGTGGCAGGGCTGGGTGACACTCTCCCTGTTCCCCAGGAGCTCTTCCAGAAGGTGGTGCCCTCTCAGTGCCTGGGCTTCACCTGGGGCAAGAGGAACAAGCCCGGCAATGAGCACCTGACACCCACTGTCCAGGCCACCGTCGACCACTTCAGAAGGGTGGCCAGCCTCGTCATCATCACCTGCCTCGGGAACGCGAGCATGATGACCCAGGACAGGGCAAGGGTAGGGGAGCACTGGATTCAGGTGGCCCAGGTGTGTTGTGGGAGGCCCAGTGGAGCCCCTCACTGGAGCCTTGGGAATTGTCTCTCCACCTTTATCAGCTCCCAGGATTGAAGTGTGTGGTCTAAGCCCCTGCAAGTCCCTAGGCCCTTCCTGCCAGGGGCACGCTGACCTTAACTCCAGGTCCCAGTGGTAGGATACTCACTTCCTACCTGGCTCCTTCCCTGGGTTGAGCTAAAATCCTCCTCCCTGTGAGTGTTACTCTTTGGGTCCTAAATGTGCCCTTCTGGGGCTCCTTGAGCGTCTGTCTCATCCAGGAGGGGTGATTTAAATAGAAGGGGATTGAAGCTAGATCAAGAGGGGCTCCAGCACCCCACCTCACACCTCACTCTCTTCCCTTCCCCAGGAGTGCGTGATCCGGAAGAACTTCTCAACCCGCACTGTCATCTCTGTTCTGCAGAAAACCTCCACAAACCACTTGAAGAACACATGGGAGGAAGTTTCCCTGTGGGTAGGCCTCTTTCCATAGGAGGACCAGGGTGGATGGGGGATCTCCTGTATGTCTGCCATTGTCTCCTCAGTCAGCTGGGAATTCCTGGGAGGCAGCAAATGCTGGGGACAGGGCCTGGGCCTCGGTGTGTTGTCTCTAAGTCTCCTGGTGTCCTTAGTGCACCAGTTCTGCTTCAAGACTCAGTTTCCCTACATGTCAGGTACTGGGTTGAACCACATTGGAGATATTCAAGTGTTTATAGCAACAGAACTCTACGACCAGTTGAAACTCAAAGTGGTCGAAACAGAGCTGCTCTGTGGATCTTGGGAGTGGACACCCCAGTGACCAACAGGAGAGCCCCCTCCTAGTCCCATGGGACCTTAGCACTCAGAGGAGCCCAGTGAGAACACTCCCCCAGGAAGGTTGAATCTCTTGGGTTGTCAAAGAAAAGGGATTTGCACTCAGACCCCTCACATTATTCCTAAACTTATCCTTCCCTCTTTCCCCTCCTCTCAGGGACAGCTCTGAAAAACTGAAGGAGCTCTATAGCCAAGACGAGTCCTTGAGAAGATAACTGATGACCAAGGTAGAGTAAAGGCTGGGCGTCTGGAAAGAGAGGAGGGGAGAGAGGGGGAGGGGGACTGGGTAGGCTGTGGGTTTGATAGTTTCTCACTTGAACTTTCTCTGAAACATTCCTGTCTATCCTGTCCAGGTTAACAAGCAGAAGGATCTGTTAGGCCCCTTGGCCGGTGGGGTGCGATTTTTGGGCAGGAGGCCCTGGTCATGGGACACAGTGGTGTTGGCTGGGCTGTTCCAGGAGGAGTTGCTGAGCTGGTGCCATCAGCAGGTCTCTGGCTTCTATGCATGTCCATCCTGCTGGAAGTAGCGCCTTCCAGGATGTTGGGTTGTTGAGGTGGGTTTAGCCCTCAACCTAAACCTGTCCTCAGCAAGCCAGGCCCCTGCTGCTCCTTCTCTCTTCACCACATCTCCAAAGGAAGGGAACCCTGCCTGCCCCAGGGACATGTACAGCTGGGGATTCCCATGGACCAGGTGGACAAACAGGCTGCTCATCCTTGGGTCTGAACTGCTGGACCAGAGACAGATGTGTGTGCATTCTGGGACCCCCCACTGGACCCCTAGAGCAATCACTCGAGTCAACCACAGGAGTTTAACCTGAGTGCCTGGTTGGCAATGACATATGCCCCTGGTGGCTTATCAGCAGCGTCTAGGCAACTGATGGATTCTTAGTGGATCCTGCTGAAAGGATGTTAGGAACTTCATGTAAACAGGGAAGGAAAGTGTTCTGTCACCCCTTTCCCTGTGGATCAGAGGTGGCAACTTGGAGGTCCAGTTCCTTAGTGGATAAAGAAAGAGTTCAATGCAGGGGAATGTCCTGAGGGGTTCCTTGGGGAGGAGAAGGCTTTGGCATGGCCACTGTCCCAGCTTGGGGGCCAAACACTCCACGGGACTGGGGCAGGCAGGAGCCACTCAACCAGACTGCCAAGACACACAGTCCTCTCCATCCACGGCTCGGCCCAGGACCAAGCTTTGAGAGCTCGGGGACAGGACTCTTGTCAGTGGTGGGGCTGGTGGTTAGGGGAGGATGTTGGAACAGAACCTATGGCTGGGAGGGTCAAGGGGCCTCTCCTCTTTGGGCCCCTGAGCAACTCACTGCCCCTCTTTGGGCTTCTGTCTCCTCATCAGGGAAGGGAGGGATGGTGGTTCTGTGGTGCAGGCCTCACAGGGGTGTGATGAGGTAAGAGGGAGGAAAGGAATGTGGGAGCTTTCTGCCTGCTCCACCTGGAGGGGTGAAGGCGAACACAATGATGACAGTCATGTGACTCTGAGTCCTCAGGAGAACCTGTGAAGTAGCTGGAGTTCTCACACCTTCCAGATGAGTAAACAGGCTCAGAGAGTCCAGGCCACAAGCCCAAGCTCACACCCAGAGTGAGAGTTGGAGACGGGCTTGTTCTAGAATCACAAAACCTTGGAGGGTGGCGTGACATTGTTACCAGTTGATTAGAGTTAGATGTTCAGGGTCGGAGGCCAGTGGTGCTGGAGAGAAATGAGGTGAGGGGAGTATGGCCCACTGACACTGTCCTTGACCCTGGCAGGAGGGGTCCTCCACGTTTGCCTCCCCGGAGATCAGCCCCCAGAGAGTGCACGAGAAGCAGCAGCAGCAGGAGAATATGCCTGTGGGGGAGGGTCTCTGCTGGAGGCCTCAAATAAACAGAGGAGGGCCCTTCCTCTTGCTGCCACAGTGCCTGAATCCCCCAGTAGAAGTGACCAGGAGGAGGGCCTGGGAGATCTGGTGCAGAATGGGTTTGTTGTGGGGAGGGCCAGGGACCGCATACCCTGTGATTTGCCAGAAGCCGGCCCTGGGAGGTGAGGAGGAGGAGTGTGGTGTTCTTGGGGTGTGAAGGGAGGAGGAATTGAGGGGAGGCTTCTGAGGGTCTTAGGCTGCTGCCGGTGGGAACACTGGGGTGGGCAGAGAGTATGAGGGTGAGGACTTTTCAGGGGAGGGTCTCCAGGGGGCAGACTTGAGAGCAAGGGCTCATCCCACACACAACCCGATGTCACAGAGTGTCATCGCATATCTTGGTACTTTCCTCGGTGACCTGCTGATGCTGCACCTGCTGATGGGTGATAATCTCGAGGTGGGTGGACATGAGGAGCAGGTAGGGAGAACCAGGATCCTGAGCCTTGGGATGCAGGAGACTCCAAACTGAGCTCTGAGCTCTCAGCACTTGGCACATCTCTCCTGAGAGCCTCGCAGCCGCCCCTGGGAGCTGGGGCATCAGGCCAATCTTAGGGATAAGTGAACAGAGGCTCCACCTGAGACACCCATTCTGGTTCCCCAGGCTAGGGAAGCTCAGAGCTGCCTGATGGCACAGCTGCATGAGGTTTTATCTGAGTTGGACACAGCCTCTCCCTCCTATGCTGCCCATGGAGGGAGAGAGACTTCGGGCCTCTCCAAGTCAGGCAGCACATATGTGGCTGAGCAGTCCCGTCTGCCTGAGACCTCACCCTCCAAGTCTGTCATCAGAGAGGGTTGTGATGCCACGTCCCTCAGCCTGACCCCCATGTCCTGCTTCTCTGGATCCCAGAGCCTGGCCTGGGTCCAAGTCCTGTTTTCTCTGCATGCCCCAGCCCCTCTGGGGATCTGGCTGTAGTGCAACATGAGAAAGGGTGGGCATAGGGGGCTAGTCAGGCTAGGGGCCTCTATCTAATGGACTCTGGCTCTCTGCCTTCCAGGAGAACAAGATTAATCTTGAGTAAAGGACTGAGGTGAGCAGCTGTGGCACTCCCTGCGGGGGAGGGGAAAGAGGTGGAAATCAGAGAGCTTCTGGGGAGAAAATTCCCTGGCTCCACCCCCTGTATCTTACATTGAGTGGAAGAGTTTGATAACAGAGAAGTGGGAGACCCATCCAATTGGCGGGTGGCTTGAGGGGAGGATGGCATCAAGTAAAACTTTCTGGAGGAGGGGCTGATTATTCCCATTCTGCAAACAGGTAGAGCCTGGATGGAACTGGAGAGAAGGATGGTTCCCAGGACCGGTCCCCTGCCCCTTACCTCACAACCCACAAGACCCATGCAGCATCCCCCACCAGGCCCTGTCTGAATCCTCTCCTTCCCTCTGGTCCCAGGAATACTGAGTCATGAGGGAGATCCTGCTGCTCCAGGTGGCTGCAAAGAATTACAACCTGGACCCCGAGGAGCGATTTGGGGCCTGGTTCCAGGACATGGTGCTGCTCAACGAGAACGGTAGGTGAGGCCGGACAGGAGTTGGGTGAGGGCAGGGGTGGACTCTCCCTGTTGGCCAGTCCAGAGAGCCTGTCTCTGTGGCCCCCAACTCAGGCCCAGGACTTATTGCATGGTGACCTCTGGAACACCCAGACTCCAGCTGCTGGGCAGGCTGTGGGGGGACACCTGAGGTGTGGCTCCTGGTAGGCTCACAGGTGCCTCTTTGTCCTGGAGCTACAGCCTGTCCTGCCAGCTGGAGTCCCAGACCTAGTTGGCCAACAGAATACTCAAGGCCAAGAACTGGCCATCGTCAAGTTCAAGGGTGAGTGAGTGTCTGGGCCGGGGTGACTGACTCCTAGGGGTTCAGTAAAGCTCGGGCTAAGCGTGGCATTGGGGAGTCAGACAGCTGGCACTGGGATCCCAGCTCCACTACTGAACACTCCTGTGACTCGGGTGACTCTCTTCAGCTTCCTGAGACTCTGTTTCCCCCTCTGTGAAATAGTTGATACTAAATGATCGCTCACGTGGCAGAGACAAATGGGGTACTGGTGGCTGACAACACTGAGCACAAGGTCTGGATCACCCAGTGCAGTGGGGACAGGGTGGGGGCCATGATTATTGGAGGCCCCTCAAGAGAACCCGACAATTCTACTCAGCCCCCAGGCCCCAACTCCGAGCCCAGTACCAGTGGCCGATCATAGCCCCATCCTCAGCAGCGCGGACACAGCTTGGAGGCTTGCGATGCACCGGGCCAGCTCCTCCCACCTGATGGGAAGGGGAACATTGTAAGCTGATTCCTGGGGCCCCTGAACCCCAAGAGAGAGGGGACGACCCCACCCCAGCTCCCTGACATCTCTACCCCAACACCTATTCACCCACTGGAGAGGGACAGTAGTTATTTGTTGTAAATAATAATAGCCATATTTGAATATTATATTAAAGTCCTCTTCCCTTTAGAGCCTGGGAGTTGTGGAGTGGTTCTGTCGCTTTCTGTAGGCATGTAAGTGAGACACTGAATCTCACATTTTTCCTTGAATCCAGAACTCTTCTGGGTCATCAGCTTATTGTATGTGGGAGAATGGAGAAGGGCCAGCCCCTTCCCTGACTAGTGGGGACAGTCCCAAGTCCCCCTAACACCGAGGACCGGTTCATTTCAGTATCATTCAGCTCCTCCAGGAGAGGACACAGCCCCCCGCCTGTTCTCTTGGGATTTAAAGGTTGAAGGTACTTTCACAGGCAGAGCAACAACCACTGAAATGTGGGTGTCTTTAAAACAGCACTACCCAGGATCATTTCGTGCCACAGGCAGGGGCTGCCTTTCTACATTCTGGAGGAACAGGGAACATTTTATGCTTCTCTTCTTGAGGTGTCTTTTAACCAAATTTTAGGAACTTGTAGTTTTCTAGTTCAATCTCTGGGATTGCATCAGCTCTAAGTGGGGAAAACCATGTAAAAGATCAAAACGTGCACGTGGAGACGACAAGGACTGAGGAAGGTCATTTGCAAATGGACTAAAGGCAGGCATGACTTTCCCTCTTGAGGCCCCTCTAGGGGCTCTGTGTTCACCCCTGACCTAGCTTTGAATCCGCCTTTGATCCTTGATCAGGACTCTGAATTCCTTTTCCTGCTTGTTTTGTATCCAGGAGGAAAGATTTGTGACGCAGCTTTTAAGGCTACTGCTGGGCCTCGTTCCATAAACATGACTGTTCCCTGTGGAGTAGGATTTTCAGCACCCCTGCCTTTCTTATGCAATTCCCTTTAGGGCAGATATTCCCTAGAAGGCCCACAGCCTCCTCCCTGGCTTGGCCTGATGGATCCCGGGTGAGCTCTACTTTGCCAGGATAAGGGACCATAATCTTGGTCAGTGAGTGACCTCACACTGTCCCTTGCTGTCCAAGGTGACTTCTGAGCCCATGTCATTCTGTGGTCCATGGTCTTGGACAATCTTCCAGTTTACACACTAAGTGTTGGTGTTACCAACTCGTCCAAATGGGGCAACTGGGCCCGAGACCTTAAAGTGTGTTGGCCTTGGGTGGTTGTGATTTTTTCCTCAATCGTGTGCTGTGGTTACATTACCACCACCTGCTGGGGTGGGAACACTGTTTGGAGCTTTGAAAGATGAGGCAGGACAGGGGTGTGGGGGGCTCCAGCAGGGAATGCCATGGAACTGATGATCCATGGACGTGCATGAGCACAGTCTTACCAATTAAAATACTGAAATGCTTCCCATCTGGTGGTGGTGTGGTGATCATTTCAATATACACTCAAACATTGAATCATTACATTGTACCCCTGAAACTAATATAATTTTGTATGTCAACTTTACCTCAATAAAAAAAAACACAACAGACAAAACAATTTTAATATTATAAATGAGTTCAGTGAATCCCTGAAAGTGCCCCATTCCCATATGGAAGTTACAAGAAGCAGAGAGGATGAAGTAAATGGAAGAAAGTTGTATAAAACACTATTCAAATTAAAATCGTTTAAGTTGCTATCAGCTCCTTGTGGCAAAGTTCTATGAGCACTGATCTTCTTTCACATTTTTCCGGGAAAAGCATATTTTCAGATCCAACCCATAATAGTTTCATCATTTCCTCTAATAAGACAATTTCAACTTAATAAATAAAACCAAAGGTATCCCTTATGTATGAATAAAATTAGTGAACTCTACAGAGAAAAGAGCATATTTGCACAATCTCAATAATGGAAACAGAAGAACTGAATGATGGTAAAGTCTCATTCAAGCTTATCTTTGAAAGCCAGTAAGACCAGGCTGTCTTTTCAAGGATGTGTGTAGAGCTGTCAGCCTTGAAAGATAGAAATAGTGGCCTCCTCTGGAGCAAAGGGCAGGCTTGCTTACTACCCAGTATAATACAAATAACACACCCCCAAGGCAATGTTTAGCAGACATCCTGCCCGTTATCAAAGATTTGAGTTCCTTAGGCTCTGAGATCTTGCAACCCTCTGCATGTCACCTGCCCCACACTGTATCACACTGTAGGAAGTGAGATTCAGTGAACCGGTGCAAATGCTGATACTCTGGCCACTGCTATTGCTGTGTCATTAAGTTCTTTGTCTCTGACCCATGGGTATCGTGTCTTTTGCCATCATCTATAAGACCATGGTAGGCTGACATTAGCTAGCAGGTAAGGTAAAATATCAGACCTTTCACAGTTCCCGTCAAGCCCTTAAAGTAACTAGTAGTCTTAGGAACAGAGAGCTATCCAGAACAATATGCATGGATGGTCTTCATAGAAGACTTCATGCAACCAAAACTAATAAGTCTCTCTGATCTCTTTTATTTCTACCCCAATTAGAAGGAAAGGCACCAAGCTATTACAGAACTAGGGATTATGAAAGCCACCTGGAGACCTAGTGACCAGAAACTTCCCATGGGGAGCAAAGACAGATGGGCATATTTCCAAAATGGACCCATATGCCTCCCTATCATCCAAAAGACAGTACATTATCTTAATTTATGATGATTTGAGTCATTAAAATCTTGTGATGGGCCAAAGATAGATTTCTAAGAGGAGTGAGGCACATGGCAGTTGTAAGCAGAGTAATACATTTGGTGAAAATCATACGCTGAACTAAACTTAGTGTTCTAATCAATTATAAGCTACAACAAATTTAATTAGGTCAATTAAATGATATTTAATGGTATCCTTAATTATTACTCTGCAATAATGAACAAGAAACTCAGGTAGATAACTATAATTGGTCTTACTTTGAAACATGATAGTCAGGACTATTTGAGATAAGCTGGAGAGAAGGAAGGGTAGAAATAGATAAAAGTTAGCTGCTCTGAAGCCACTCTCAAGACCCCTGGATCTACATGTACCCCAGGAGATCGAGGCAGACGGCTGTGTACCTAGATCCTCCTGCACTGTGGTTCTCAGGGATGTCACAGGGCTGAAACAGCTTCCTGAATCGTGTTTACACGTCCATGTGTACAATACCTCTGACCATGGGGATGAACCACCATTCAATCATCCCTTACACCCCTCTAATTAACAATTAGATTTCAAAATCACTGTATCATTACATTATCATTTATTCCTCAAACCGGTGGGATGCGGAGCTAAAAGAAAATCAAATTTCAATGGCTTCTTTTCTTTGAAGGACTCGGATGTTCTTTCACACTTGGAATCCGGATTAGAAGATAAATCCATCAAATCAATGGAAAAAAACTTAAGAAATAGACAGAGGGATATTTCATACATATATACACAGTTTGCACTTTGGCAAAAATAGAGTTATATTTTAAAAAATTAGAAATTTTTGAAATTTTATAGATATTAAATACTTTGTTCTGCTTATACTCCCTTTGGTTTACCAAATGAAACTCATTCTTTAATGGGCATTTCTAGCATTCAGTGCTAGTAACACCAGCTTTTTTAAATTCTTATATTTTCCAGGTCAAAGAACAAGAGCAGAGGTCATCAAAAGGTCAAGTCTAATCTACCTACAGATGTGGCAGGCTTAGCTATGGATGTTCAAGCCAGACATTGCCAGGAGAACCACATCTCTTCACCCATAGGTGAGTTTTTACTAGTAATCACAGAGACAATGATATCAAAGGAAATTCTTTATTAAGAACTAAAGTTATAGATTCCTATCTTGGGTTCATTACTTTGAATTTTTGAAGCAAATCATATATATAGATTGGACCATGTTCAATTCTATGATCTTTAGAAGATGCAACCTACAGCTGAAGAGAAATAGATACAACATCAATATCTTATCCTCTCTGAAGGCCAACTGAGAGCCCCTGGAGTCAGAAGTTTTCAAGACAAGAAAAATTCATCCTCCTGAACAGAAAGAGTAGAGGCTATTCAAAGATACAACTTTAAATTTTTAACATGACTTGTTAGAATGTGATGGAGCGAGCATAATATGTTCTAAGTTTCATAATTTTTCTCCAGAATACTGAGATGGATGAGCTTGAAGTCCAGTTTCCCCATAAATGTCATTATTCAGTGATAAAATTAATTTCCCTATAAAATAATTCCCATAAAAATGTTAAAAATGTATCATAGTCTCTGACTAAAAGGAAAGGAAGCAAATTGAGCAATTGAATACCAGTTTAATAAATTCCATACAAGGATCTTATTGCAGCATTATGTATAATAGTGAAACTGGATGTAATCCTGTTTCTATCAAAGAAGATATAAACAGATCATGGTATACCTATTCTTTGGAATACCTCTAAAACTTCTAAAAAAGTAAGTTAGAGTGATGTGTACTGATAAGGAGAGAGGTCTATGATATATGGTTTGGGAAACAGCAAATTGCAAAACGATGTCGTTATGTAATTTGTGTTTAAAAAAAAAACTTTGTGTATATATAAATTCATAGGAAATTTCCAGAAGAATAAGCCGCAACCTCTTAACAATAGTTCATTCTGAGTAGGGGAGTGAGTTTGCAGAGAAGGAAGGTTTCACTTTACTCTACATAGATCAGTATAATTTGACTTTTATTACAGTGTGTATTTGTTTCATAATTAGAAAAATGAGTGATGTGACCGTTTGGTGCAGGGCAACAGTATTATGTTCACCAGTCTCTGTTCTCTATGTTACTGCACAGCATGGACTGTAGGAGAAAGCCCAGAGGAGCAATGAAGACAAAGAAGACATGACACCTGCAAAAAGTCAGTGGAGTATTTCTACATAAGAAACATTCCAGGTGAGTTACAGTCAGTATCTTCCACTGCTCCAGCTCTCGCAATGAACCTAGAACCTGCCCAGGGTAAGCCGGAAGACCACACCCCGCTAGTCCACTCCCTGCCCGGAGCCGGTTTGTGCAGGGTGACTGCCATCAAGCAGACAATGGACTCAGGATGCAGTGTGTGCCTTTGGGGAGGCTGGCAGAGAGGCACAAAGTGGAACACCAGCTAAGTGCACACACCTGAGAGGCGGAATTCCAGGTGGAGACTCAAAATGTACTAAGAAACTGTGTGAAGTGAAGGAAGCTACTCGACCTCTCTGATCCTCAGTGTCCCCTCCTGTAAAATGGGGATCACAGGCCTACTTCATAGAGCTGTTGGGGAAGATACATAAAAGTTCCTGTGACAGGCAGTGTCCACATTATTAACAAAGTCATATTCGACTTCCAAATAATTGATGAAAAGTATAATGTTAATGAAACCAAAGACGAGCTACCCAGCTTCAGAAGCAGCACCAGCAGCATGAGAATGAGAGGAACTCCAAGTAAGCAGGGTTCTTCACAGCTCCACTGGAGAGGACGAACACGGGGTACACCAGGTACACTGTTGTACAGTGACTCGTGTAGTGAGGGTGGGTCCCTAAAGACACTGTGAAATACAGTTACACACAGTGGCTCCTAGGAAACAATTACAAAGCAATCAACGCAGCAGTTAGGAATGGGCAATAGGCGAGCAGAGGAGGGTCAGAGCCACAAAATCTGACAGAAAACACTGAACCACGAGCTCCCAGCTCTGTCAACGGCTGCAGTAGTTGCACCAGGAGATCAAACGTCTGAGACAGCCATTGTGGGGACTGCTGGGAGCACAGTGGTCACTGCAGCCACACCCCAACAGCAGTTGCATCGGAGCACACAGACCCAGAGACTTTCCTCTCCATTAATCCTTGTTTTAAGATGATGAATATCCTCATGTTACAATGTCTCCTTCCAACACTTGTGGACGAGTGTCATCAGAACCCCCTGAAGAGGGGACAGGCCAGAGTAGGATGGAACACTGGGGGCTGGGGGAGCTGCGCTGCACTTGACCACACGGACTATCACCCGGGTCTATTGAACACGAGAGAAGAACCCGAGGATGTGGTCTAAAGAGAATTCCCCATCTTGCCACATTCAGAGACACTGCAGAGTTTCTCACCCGTTCTTTACAAAAATGTTAAAGAATTCGTGTCGTTAATCATAAAGAGGCAAATTCTTGACATAATTACAGAGTCCAGTTTCCAGGAGCAGATTTTTCAGTTGTTTTGATAATATCCCACATTCAGGAATCAGAAATGTAACCTATTGGGGTGTGTAATATAAACAAGGACTTTTTTTCATGTAGATCAACACCCAGATTTTTAGAGAGGACATAAATCGTGAAAGCTGCTAATCATTCCTCTACAGGTTTCAATAAGACTTTTAAGTTAATTTACCAATCTCAGGAAAAGAGAACTTGGCAATTCAAATTTTTTGTTTCTGCATTCAAGCGTACAGTACAGCCAACAGAATGAGCATAAAAAAAATTAACAAGAAGTTCTTGCTTGCATTTCATCTTTTTCAAATAAGCAGGATATTTTATGTTCTGTTCCTTTCACTACTCTAATCAATTTTTAAAGAATACGGTACATCTGACTATCCCTAGGCGTGTTTATCCAGGAACCTTGCCAGAATCCAAAACGGAATTGTTAATGCTGATGAGTTTCAAATGCTGCACAAGTGCTGTCTACCTTGAACATCCCTTACCCAAAGCTGGACCACTGTTCTCTTCCTGAGGGATCAGAGTCTCCAGCCGTGTCCCTGAGAGACTGGTCACTCAGGCCTCAGCTGAGATTAGGTGATCAATCTAAAGGGAAAAATTGTTAAGCTATTATCATCTTAAGGATGTTGTTTCGGAGTCCTCTGCACTGGAATGTGTTGGTGAAAATGACCTAATAGATACTTGCCTGAGAATGAGGTTGTTCCCCTCTGCTCTTAATGGATCCTGGGGAAACCAGTGATTAACCTCACAGATGTCTCAACTTCCACATCTGTGAAAAAGGCAAGAAACAGCCAATGTTACCAAGCTGAAAAGCTCTTAAGTTGTGCTTGCAAGAGGGACCACAAGGGCAAATGTCTCCCAAAAGCTGATGAAATGATGGCACTTTGGCTGGAGAAGACAGAGGGGCAGCAGGCAAAGTGGAAAGTTTCTGGGATGTCAAACCAGTTCCTATAAGCAGTTTAGAGAAGCACTTGAACCTGGACTAGGTAGGAGGCTATGAAAAGACCCACAGGCACACAGGTGGGAGGAGGATTCAAGCAATAGGGGGAGGCCGTGGGGAAGAGGTGCGAGTCAGGTTTCAATTTTGGACAAAACCAGTTGCATGCTGCAGGCCAGCAGTTGCCATGCAGCTGCCATGCCTTCCTAACTCTCTGGTCCCCCTCGTCTCGTCACATCCCTCCAAGACTCAGTCAACGTGGAGCGGGTGCAGGACCAGAGTCCACAGCCAACGGCGGTTTGGCCCTCGACAAAGCTCACACCGCCCTGCTCCTACCCCCAGGCCTAGGCACCGCCCCATGCCCAGAGCATCCTGAGAGTTGTAGTCCTGCAGCCCTACAGGTTGCCAGCTAGGAGCAGTTAAGAGACGAAAGCTCCTAGCATGCACAGTTTGTGGCCCCCACTCTCGCCTTGTTCCTCTGGCCCTGGGCCCCACCCCTCTGCTTCTCCACCCCACCCTCTACCCCACCTCTTCTCTATACCACGCCTACTCTCCATGCCCTGCCCACCAGAGTTTTCATAGTGTGGTTGGGCTGCATCCATTAAGGCTGGTACTCAGGTAGGGGTGGGGCTCACCAGCCTGGTTATTGCTGAGGATGCTTGCAGCCCTGGTGGAAGCACCCTGGCCAGTATTTGAAATGTAAATTCAATATCTAAAATGGAAATACCGGGTGCCAGGCATCCTGGAATTTGCCTTTTCAAGGCCACCTGTCCTATCATCCCCTCCATCCCTCCAGGCTGCCATGATCCTCCCTCTGAACCCCATGGTCAGTGTCGCTGCAGAGATCCTCCCTTTGGACCCTGCCTGCCTGAAGGGCCCATACCTTGATCAGACGTCTTAGAACGACTGCCCTTAGCCATGTCATAAAAAGGAGAAAACATCATATTTGACAACCCCAATTCCTGCATTATACAGACAGGAAACTCAGGTGCACTTGTAAGTGACCCTTAAGCCACTTCATGGGACCACACGCATGCCCCTTCTCCCATACTGCACACAGGCTTGTTCACTGGATTTCCTTATCCCAGTGTGGACCTCTTGGCCTCATTAACACAGGCAACAACACTGAAACTTCCCATTGGTCCTCCCCACAATGTTAGGCAAGTTTGTGCAGGAAGGTAATATACAATTTCTGCTCTACTATAGGGCTGGCTTCTTGGGAACTAGTTTTAATATCCCTGTTTAAATATACCCTCAGAATCACAAAATAATTAAGCAAAATAATTTGTTGTTGTGGGGGGTTATGGTGGTAATTCTCTGAAGTCGTTTTTCCATTTAGCTTTTCTGATTGACTCCAAATACTACAGCACCACACGCTTCTCAGTTGCGTGGATGCACATCTCCACTTCTTTGCAGGGAGGACGAACAACAGCAGAATACCCGTGGCCTGACTTTCTGGAGCATCAGTATTACTACAAGATTTGGAAAAACCAAAGTTAGGTCATTTCCAAGGTAAAGAATTAAAAACTTAAAACTAAGATGAGGTGGGAAAATCACATGCCATTAATAATTGTCAGTAATCTGTGCCTGAAATGTCAGACTTTCTCTGAGAAAGAACTTGGAGACCATGTTTCCCATTGTTTTAAATAGGAAAAATTAGAAAGCATAGTAAATCTATCGAAAAACTCTAGCAATTTCCTCACTCACATTATGGCACCTAGACATAAGTTCCGAACATCAGGTGTTCCTCATTTTTTTCCTCATTCAACCCAGTCCCACAGGTCTTGAGTGCATGCTGTGAACACGGCATTGTGCTAGGTGTCAAGGCCTTGGTAAGCATTGTGGTGGGGGTGGACCTTGCTGGAAAAAGCATCATAAAACCTCAAAGCCATGCCACTTACCAAATTGAGGCAAAAATGGAAAGACCTAGGGGCCAACGCAAGGATGAGGGCATTAATAGACACTTGGAAGTATTAAAATCCATCTAATGGTGTCATAAGTGAATGTGTTCCACTTTAAAACAAAACACTGCTGTTATTCTTAGATATTGAGTTAGTATCTTTGTGCAAATATGCAGGATTTAAAATGGTTATTGATTTATAACATGTGTACAGAAATATATGCAGAAGTCATCCACGTAAATCTCAAAGAATTATTACAAAGTGAACACACTTGTGTGACCAACAACTAGCACCAGCTTCACTCAGGTCCCAGCAATCCCTTTCTCCTTCCTTCCTCCCCAAAGGTAACTGATATCTTACCAGCAAACACTGTATATCGAGTTTGTCTTCTTATACAAGTGTTTTATCACAGAACAATTTAAACAATATACAAAATAAACAAAATAGCATGGTAGGCCTGTCACCCAGCTTCAACAACTACTAATCATCTGCCATTTTGGTTTCATCCACACTCCATCCCATTTCCACCTCACTTTATTATTTTTTTAGTACTTTGTGTGTGGGGGGGGAGTAAGACGTACAGCAGTGAAAGGCACAAATCTCAACCGTACAGTTTTGACAAATAAACATGCCCATGTAGCTTTCATCCCTTTAAGAATAGAATATTTCCATCACCCCCAGAAAACTCCTTCCTGTTCCTTCCCAGGCAATTTTTTCGTTCCCCCGAGGCAACCCTTGTTCTGGTTTTTTCAGCATAGATTCATCTTGGCTGAAATCATCCCACGTGTATTGTTTTCTGTCCAGCTTGTCTCCCTCTGCACGAGGTTGATAAGTGTTTTTCAGCATGTGTGTGTCAGCGTTTGCTCTTCAGCACGGCTGAGGGCGATCTGCTCTGTGGATCCCCTGCAGTGCGCTCATCTTCCTCCTGGGGACGTGCAGGTCATCTCCTGTGAACAGTCTTGTACAAACTTTTTTGGTATGCTGTTTAATTCCTTTATTAGCATTTAAGTTACACACCTTTGCATTTTTTAGTGGTTGGTCCAGATTACAATATGCATCTTTAACATATCACAGCCTACCTAGCTTAATAGTTCACCAATTTAATCAATGTAAATATGGAAGCCTTGCTACAGAACAGTTCCATCTACCTCTGTCTGTCCTTTGTGCTATTGCTGTCATAAATTTTACAACTACCCATGTTATAAATCCCACAATACAGTGTTATAATTTTTGCTTTAAATAGTCATAGGTCTTTTAGAGAAATTAAGATAAAAAAGTTAAGTATTTGGAAGGAAATGCTTTGAAACTCTGCAAATGTACTGTCTCTTCTTTAAGTTTCATCCACAGTTTTTGCATTCACCAGTCAGTCTTTTCCACAGTAATTATTACTGTGGTGTTCTAGTGGCGATTTTCTATTTCATGCTATCCAGCCGCATTTATTATTTGGAATTCTGGGAGGAAGATTCCCTGCCCTCCCTCTCCCTTTCTTCCTCCTTTCTTTCTCTCTTTTTCTCATTCTTTTTTTCCCCTTTTTCCTTTATTCCTTTCCTTCCTTTCTTATTTAATCTTTTTTATATCAGTATAGCCTCGTGGATATTTATTTTGTTCTCTGGGTAATAATCCAATGCTACCATTATTTATTTTGTTGCTCACAGTTTTCCAGCTTGAGCCATTGGGAAGTCTTTCAGATTGATTCCTTTTGACACGTCCCATCATTTTCTGTGTTTTTTTTTAATTGACTTTCTTACTTTCTGGCACTACAAGATGATCCAGGCTCATCTTGTATTTTCCATCTCCAGCCCTAGAATTAGCCATTTCTCCAAGAAAACCTGGTTCTTTTTATTTGAGAATGATATTTAGAAAACAAGATCTGGGAGCGAGGTGTGCTTATTAATACTAGAGTGTCACTGCTTCTAGACCCTCTCAGCAGAGTTTGGAAATGTATGTATGAATATAAACTCAGGTATACACATCTATCAATCTATCAATCTATCTATCAATCTATCTATTTGGTAGACATATTAAAAGTGACATGGATTCATACTGATACTTCCAACTCCAATCGAGCACCACAGAGTTTATTCTAGCATTCTCCTTTTGTTTATTTGTAATTTCTTTCACCAACAGTGAGAAACTTAACTCCAATTACCTATAATATATTTACTAATGTGTCAACTACTTTCAGAATTGCTAATCCATACCCTTATGAAAAACAAATTCACCACCTAGAGTACAGTGTTTGGGTCCAGTACTTTAGTTTTACAGCATCCCATCAAAACACTGTCTTCCAAAGTTACTTAGGTCGGGACATTTCATCCCCACCCCTTCAGTGTGGTTTTGTCACATGCTTGTAATACAGTGGGATTCATTTTTCACTGCATTCTATCTGGGTTCCCCAGCATCCTGATTGATTTTTAAAATTTGCAGAGTAAAATTCACTCTTTTCGGTGTACAGTTCTATGGGTTTTGACTTCATGGTAATGTATCCATGTCCACAGTACTATACAGAGTTGTTTTTTTCACCTCCAAAATTCTCTCATGCTATCCCTTTGTATTCAACCCCTTCCCCTACTCCATCCCTTGGCAACCACTGATCATTTTCCATCCTTGTAATTCAACCTTTCTAGAAAGTCATATAAATGGAATCATATACTGTACAGCCTTTTGAATCGGGCTTCCTTCACTTAGAGAAATGTATCCAAGATCCATCTATGTTGTTGTGTGAATCAAGTGTTTATCCTGGGGCTGGCCCCATGGCTTAGTGGTTGAGTGCGTGCGCTTTGCTACTGGCAGGCCAGGTTCAGATTCAGGGCACACACCAATGCACTGTTTCTCCTGCCATGCTGAGGCCACGTCCCACATACAACAACTAGATGGGTGTGCAACTATGACATACAACTATCTACTGGGGTTTTGGGGGGAAAAGGAGGACGATTGGCAATGGATGTTAACTCAGAGACGGTCTTCCTCAGCAAAAAGAGGAGGATTGGCATGGATGTTAGCTCAGGGCTTATTTTCCTCACAAAAAATAAAAAGTTTATCCTTTTTATTGCCAAGTAGTATTCTAATGTCCCAGTGTCCACAGTTTCTTTCCCCATTCACCTGATGAAGGACATTTAGTTTATTTCCAGCTTGTGGCAATTATGAATAAAATGGCTATCAATATTCACACAAAGATTTTTGTTTAAACATTAGTTTTCAATTTGCTTCAGTAAATACCTAGGAGTGGGATATCTGAGTCATATAATAAGTGTATGTTTAACTTTATAAGAACCTGCTCATCTGTTTTCTGAATGCAACTATCATGTTGCATTCCCAGTTCTAATTGCTCCTACTCCTCACCAGCATGTGGTATTTGCAATTTTATTTTTTATTTCAGCCAGCAAATAGTTGTGTGGTATTTTATTGTGGCTTCTGTATCCATTTTGAAAGTGAGTTCTGCTAAATATAGAATCCTGTGTTGACTTTTGGGTTTTCTTTCTGCATTTGAAAGATGTAATTTCGTTGTTGAGTTGTCTCTTTTGTTTTTGATAATATATCATCCATCATTCACATTATTTCTCCCTGTATGTAATGTCTTCCCCTGTATATCTATATTTCCCTGACTGCTTTCAAGATTTTCTTTTTATCTTTGGAATTTAGTAGCTTGACTATCATGTACCTAAGTAGGGTTTTATTTTATATTTTATTTTGTGGGTTTGCTGACTTTCTTGGATCTAAAATTTTAGATTTTCCACCAAATTTTTGAAATTTTATGCTATTATTTATTGATTTGCATTTCTGCCTCATTTAATTTTTCTGTCTCTCTCCTCTCTGCTTGGGACTCAATCATCTCACAGGTCATAAGGCTCTCTTCACTTTTCTTCAAGATTTTTACATTCTTTTCTTCAGACTGGATAATTTCTATTGCTCTATCTTCATGTTTCTTCTACTGTTTCTAATCTACTGGTAAACTCAAAAGTATTTTTTTTATTTCATCTTCCTATTTGGTTCTTTTTTGTAATTTCCACTTCTCTGCTGAGTTTCCACTTCTGTTCATTCATTATGGGAATATTTTTCTTTACCACCATGATCATCTTTAGAATACCTGCTTTCTTATCCTTGTCTGCTAATTGCAACACCTTGGGGATAGTTTCTACTGCCTGCTTTTGGTCATATATGGATTATATTTTCCTATCTCTTCAAATCTCATGAGTCTTTTAAATTATGTACTGGAAATCATGAAAGATAGTTATAGAGACTCTGGATTCTATTGTATTCCTTTGAAGAGTGTTGTTATTTTTCTAGCAGGGAGTTACCTTGGCTGGACTGAAACTCCAATCCTATCTCATTTACAGTGGGCATAGCTGAAATCCTCATTCAGTTCTTTCATCTTCCAACTGCTGTTTTTACACTAGGCCCTCTGTGGCCTACACTGCATGTGTGTTGTTCAAAGATCTGCCAATTTGGTGTGTGTGGGGGGGAGACTTACATGCATATTTTGAGATTTTCCTCTTTGTGGCTCCCTCCATTCCAGAATTTCTCCCCGAACTTTCCAGCTACTCTGTCAGCCCCAAAATATATCCTCTAACATTACAAGTAAGACTGTAGTTTTTCCACAGTCTGGGCCAAGTACAGATTTCGGAATGCTTTGAGGCAAAAGACTCAAGCTTGCAAATAGCTCCTGGTGCAATTCCCATCATTTAAAGGAAGACTCCCTCTCAGTTCTGCTTGCTTTTGGAAGTGATTTATACCTACACACATATACACATTTATTGTATCTGTATTACATATAAATACATGAGTCTGTATAAGTATATATAATGATTTACGCAGATTTTATCATTGTTATCTGTGAGAGTGTTAGTTCAACAAGCTACTCCACCATTACTGGAAGCCAGACCTCTGTTTTGTTCCTTTCTTGGATTTTATATAAATGGAATTATAAAATATATAGCCTTTTGAATATAATCTCTTTTATACAGCATTATGGTTGTGATATTCATCCATGCTATTGCATGTAGCTAGTGTTTGTTCATTTGTTGAAAATAATTAATTTTTAATGGTCATAAAATATCATAACATAAAATTTTAACCATTTTTAAGTGTACAGTTCAGCGACATTCAATACATTCACATAATTGTGTAGCCATAACCTCCAACCATCCACAGAACTATTTTCACCTTGCATTGAAACTTTGTGCCGATTAAGCAACAACTCCCTGTTATCCCTCCCTCTTGCCCACCATTCTCTTTTCCATCCCTATAAATTTGACTACTTTAAGTACCTTATATGTGTGGAATCATATAGTATTTTTCCTTTTGTGACTGGCTTTATTTCACTTAGCATAAAGTCCACAAGGTTCATCCATGTCATAACATGTGTCAGAATTCCTTCCTTTTAAGGGTGAATAGTATTCCACGATGTGTATACACCACATTTTTTTTGTGAATTCATCCGTTGATGGACACCTGGCTTGCTTCCAGCTTCTGGTTATTTTGAATAATGCTATGAATAACACAGGAGTATGTATACGTCTTTATACTTCTGCGTTCAGTTCTTTTGGGTGTATTCCCATAAATGGTGCTTTCAGATTCATTTTCTCACATGTAGGAGGGTTCTGCACACCTCCAACAAGCAATTCTTGGAATGTCATCTGGTCGCTAGATAATTCAACTCAATTTGATGCTGTCAACCCAGAGATACATCAGATTCCACAGGTTGAGGGCTCAGTCCCATAAGTCTGCACACCCACCTAACCTCACCTCAACTTCAGATGCCAGTTACAAGCCCAAGTTTTACCTGTACTTCTGACTGACTGGCTATAAACCAGAGGTTCCCACAACCTCCTCCTTGGGTTTGATTAATTTGCTAGAGTGGCTCACAAAACTCAGAAAAACATTTACTAGATCACCAGTTTATTATAAAACGATATAATTGTGAGAAGGGGCACAGATCTTTCATGTCATATCCAGATGCACCACTCTCCAAGCACTCCTTGTCATTGCCAACCTGGAAGCTCTCTGAACCGCCTTCTACTGGGATTTTTATGGAGGCTCCCTCACATAGGCATGATCAATTATTAACTCAGTTTCCAGCCACTCTCCTCTCTCTGGAGGATAAGGGGTAGTGCTAAAAATTCCAAGCTTCTAATCAGGGTTTGGTCTTTCTGGTGACCAACCCCCATCCAGGAGCCATTTAGGAACTCACCCAGAGTTGCCTCAATAGAACAAAAGATTCTCCTAGTATTCTTATCACTGGGTAAATTACAAGGGTTTTAGGAACTCTGTGCCAAGAACTGGAGGCAGAGGCCAATAAATATGTTTTTTATTATTTCAGAACCCATAAGTGGAATTTCTAGATCATATAGTAATTCTATTTTTAATTTTTGAATGAACTGCCATACTGTTTTCCACAGTTTTATATTCTCACCATCAGAGCACAAGGGTTCCAATTTCTCAACATCTTTGCCAACACTTGTTATTTTCTGATTTTGTGATGGTAATTATCTTAATGGGTGTGAAGAGGTATCTCATTGTGGTTTTATTTTGCATTTTCCTGATACTTAGTGATGTTGAGCATCTTTTCTTGTGTTTCCTGGTCATTTTATATCTTCTTGGAGAAATGTCCATTCAATTTCAATTTGCATTTTTAAATTGGGTTGCTTTTTTATTTTTGAGTTGTAGGAGTTATTTATTCTAGATATTAATTCCTTATCAGATATGTGATTCGCAAATATTTTCAACCATTCCATGGTTTCCCTTTTTACTCTGTTGATAGTATCTTCTGATACAGAAAACTTTTGCATTTTGATGAAGTTCAATTTGTTATTTTTTTTGTTACTTATGTCTTTGGTGTCATATTAAAGGAATCATTGTCGGCAATGTCATTTGGACCCAAATTTTGGAACCGAAAACACAGGTTTTACCCTGTGTTTTCTTCTAAGGATTTTATAACTTCAAGTCTAACATTTATATCTTTGATCCATTTTGAGTTAATTTTTGTATATGGTGTAAGATAAGGGTCCAACTCATTCTTTTGCATGTGGGTGTCCAATTATCCAGCACCATTTGGTACAAACTTATCCTTTCTCCAATGAATGGTCTTTGCACCCTTGTCAAAAATCATTTGACCATATATGCAAAGGTTTATTTCAGGGCTCTCTATACTATTTCCTTAGTATATTGTGTGTAGTTATGCCAGTACCACACTGTTTTGATTACTTTGTAGTAAGTTTTGAAATCAGGAAGTGTGAGTTATCTAACTTTGTTCTTCTTTTTCCAGATTGTTTTAGCGATTTAGGGTCCCTTGAGAGTCCATATGAATTTTAGGATAGATTTTTCTATTTTTGCAAAAAATCATTGGAATTTTTACCTCCTTGAGTAAGTCGATTCTTAAGTATTTTATTCTTTTTGATGTTATTGTAAATAAAAATGTAAAGTTTGTAAATTTCCTTTTCAGATTATTTATTATTAATGTATAGAAGAACAAGTAATTTTTGTATGTGGATTTTGTGTCTCATTACTCTGCAGAATTTATTAGTTTTTACAATGTTTTTGTGGAATTTTTAGGGATTTCAACATATAAGATATTATGTGTAAACAAATATAATATTTCTTCTTCCTTTCCAATTTGGATGCTCTTTCTTTTTATTGCCTAATTGCTTTGGCTAGAACGTCTAATACCGTGTTGAAAAGTGGTGGTGAAAGTGGGCCTTCTTGCCTTTTTCCTGATGTTAGAGGAAAAGCTTTCAGTCTTTCACCATTGAATATGATGTTCTCTGTGGATTTCTATATATGGCTTTTATTTTGTTGAAGTAGCTTCCTTTTACTCTGAGGGTTTTCTAGTGTTTTTAACATGAAAGCATGTTTAGTTTCGTCAAACGCTTTTTCTGCATCCATCGAGACGATCATGTGTTTTTTTCCTTCATTCTGTTAATGTGGTTTATTACATGGATTCATTTTCATATATTGAAACATCCTTGCATTCCAGAAATTAATCCAACTTAAAAATGATGTATATCCTTTTAATATGCTGCTGGATTTGGTTTGTTAGTATTTATTATTTATAATGATACTATTTATAATATTTATTATTGAGGATTTTTGTATCAATATTTGTCAAAGATATTGACCTGTAGTTTTCTTTTCTCTTAGTGTCTTTGGCTTTGATATCAGGGTAGTGCTAACCACATAGGATGACTTTAGAAGTATTCTCTCCTCTTCAACTTTTGAGCGAGTTTGAAAAGAATTGGTGTTAGTTAATTGAAAAAACGTCTTTGGGCCCAGGAATAAATTCAGCATAAAATAAATACAAATAAATATTTTTTAAAAATGTGAAAAAGTTTTCTTACTAAAAAAATTAAAAATGAAGCAAGTACATCACTTATCACTTTATTTCTAAAAAGTTTTTTTAACCTACTAGTAAGCATGAACAAATTGTTAGAATTAAAATGACTCGTGTTAATTTTCTTCATTGTAAATTTTCTGACATAATTATATGATGCCGTCATGTATGACATCTTTTATGAAAAAAATGGTCATTTTTTGTAGTATTTGAGAATATTATGAATTTTCCCAGTGGTCTCTGACAAAACTCTGATATGCAAAGTTATCTTTTCAACATATATGTCTTTACCAAATTAACAAACTCTGTCAGGTGCTAATTAATCAACTACTTTTCATATGATTTAGGTTCTCCATCACCGACTTCCTTAACCATCAGGAAATTCTACAACTTCTGCAAAATTAACAATTTTACCTTACACTCTATTTATCTCATGTGGTTTAAAACATCCAAAAATCATTGATAAACTGACCCTGCCCAAACTAAACGATGGTGAATTATAAAAGATGGTCACTGTTAAGTGGAGAGGGATTTCAGGTTGAACTTAATTTTATAAATGGTCAATTTATTACGGTGTATTGTCCTGTTATGTATTTTATTTCTTTTTTAAAGAAATGATAGTTGAGGGCACTTAGATAATAAGAAGTTGAGAAAATAAGGAACTCATATACTCTGTAAGCTTCAAATGTTTTCAAGCATAAGATACAATAAGAACTAAAAGTAAGAAATGGCAGAGGAAATAGAGATAAGGGGATGAAATTGCAAAACTGAATCTATAATAATATCTCAATGGCTACCGTTGTAGTGCCAAGAAAGTGGTGAAGTCAAAGAATTCATAAAGATGATAATAAACACACTACAAAGGAAAGAAACTGAAATTTTTATAGAGAGGATTTTTACAATGATATGACAGATAGAGAACAGGGAAGAGAAGTTGGAGTGAGAGACTATCTGCTTCTTAAATTATTTCCACTGTAGAGAACAAAAAACCAATTTGCTGAAATCTTTATTCCCCTCTATGACCCTATCTTTACCTGCAAAATCTCAGCCCTGAATCGATGTCAGAGTCGAGATTTTCCATCTCTGGGGAACAGAGCAATTAAGCTCATCTGAAACCTCAAGTGCCCAACCTGTGAAATATGGCCGACCATCCATTCTCACAGAGGAGCCAACTGGAGGTAGGATTTTTGGTTCTGAATTCAGCTAAACATCTTCAAAGAATTGTACCTGGTCTTCCTTATCCAGGGCTATCAGTGAAGTGCTGGCTGACTTTCAGAGAAGAGCAATTCACAGTCAGCTGGGACATTTTCTGTTGAGCTCTCTAGAGAAGGCTGTGGGGTTTGTCAGTAAGAGATGATTTCTATAAGAGTTATATTTTTTTATTTTATTCAGAGGTTTATAAATAAATTTACATGATAAGTATTATTATCAAGAAAAATGGTTGTGTATTCCTTGGTCATTTAAGCAAAATCTTCCTCTCAGAGCCTACCCATAGACAAAGCCAAGATTTAATCTGCAAGAGTCTGCCAGGCACTCTGTGGTCCATGGGAATCCCTCAAGTGGGCAGCCTGTTCCCTTGTGTCCTGTGCTGGTGTTCAATCTTCCATCTCTTCAGGGTACCACTAGACAGAGGCCTATCAGATCCTCAAGGGACTTGACATTTGAGAAATGTACTTTTCATTATCTTTATACATCTACACTTTTCAAAAAACTCTCAGCATGTCCAGTAATTGTGCAGCAGTATACCCAACAGTAAGGTTCTCACCATTGAAAGTTGAAACAAATAAATTTTGAAAAGGAAAAAGTGATCTTTGCAATTTTGTACAGATTAACACTGTAAGTAATATACTTTATATATTACCAATTTTGAGATTATTTGTATTTAAAAATACTGCTTCAAAACCTTAAATCATTGTAAGTGGTAGAGTCTGATATCTGCTTTGGCTGAACCATTGTATACAATGTCAGCCATAATTCCTCTATTCCAATATAATCTTATATGTGGGTGGTAATGGTTAGTTCTTATAGATTGTTTGAACACATGCATATCACAAAATACAAGTGGCCATTAAAAATTAAAATGTTCACCAAATACAAGATTATCTGATACCCAAAAAAAGAAAACATTACTGTAACATTAAGGCTACAACTGTGAAAAAGGAAGCCAAGATACACTCAAGTCAAGCTTTTGTTCAAAAGTTAATTGGCTCCTCTTTGAAACTTTATCATGTTTATTATGTAAGCAAGATACTTTCAGAGACTAGAATATAGAAAGTGCTTATTGGTAAGTTAACATTGTGATCATTTATTTTGTAAATGTTAATATGAGAGATGTAATTCATTTTCTACTATATTCAGATTTTCAAGTTCTGCTAAATCTAAGGCCACATTACTGGCAAGTTGGGATACCTCTAGTCATATGAAAAACATGAATCCTACACGGAAGCATATAAACTCTCTATTCATCAGGATCTAAATTCTAAAACATTCTAAGCTTTTGGAAGAAACCAATCATATTCCAAATTTACAGTAAGGCTGCATGTGCCATACAAGATCCTATAGGAAGAGAAATCCAGATTTTAAATAGAGGAGATTGTGCACAAAAATAAAGTACCTTTTCAAGTCTGAAAGGGGATTTCAAGAAAGAAGGGATTCTCAGAACATGTGGGAAGTGGTAAATAACTTAGCAAGGGCTCTCTAAAGGAAAACATATTGTGGACAAAAGAGCTTCACATGCAGAGAGCTAAAATGGCATCTCTGGAATCCTAACACTGAAACAGATGCAGAACTACTTTTTCCTAAAATTTAAAATGCATCTTATCCTCCAAACAAATACCACCTCCCTGCCTTGTGGCTTACCTGGGCATGGTGACGTGTTGGAATCATTTTTCTAATTCATTGGCTCTTAAACTTGATGGGCTCCAGAAGCACCTGGAGGCCTTGTTGAAAACCCAGACTGTTGGGCCCTCAGAGTTTCCAGTTTAGCAGGTCTGCAGCAGCACCTGAGAATTTGCATTTCTACCCAGTTCCCAGGTGATGCTGATGCTGCTGGTCCAGGGACCCCACTTTGAGAACCACAGCCTAATTTAGACCCTATATATGGTTACCAAATCAATTATTTCATACTTTGGCTGCCATTTTTCCTTTATCACATCAAAACCTTAGCTCCGAATCTCCTCATCTAGCAATGGGTATACTTGGAGAGTTTAACAGCTGGTCCTCTCTTCCGGCTCAGTTCTCCCTCTTCCTCTCAATACTACATTCTCTTGCCAGGTAATTGTTCCTTAAACATCAGTGCATCATAGATCTTCCTTGCTCAAAAACTCATGTCTCTTATGCTGAGCACAAGACATTTTAAATTCTCTACTTGGCTCATAAGGTCTTTAATAGCCTTACTTTAATAGCAAAATGCAGACACCCTGTTCCCTACTCTGCCTGCTATAAAGGAGTATGTGAGGATTACATAAGATACAGTCAGTTCTTGTTATGCACAGTGTGACATTCTATAAAGTCACTGGGAACACTGAATCAGTGAATATGACCCACTGCTCCTACGGGAAATGCAGTGTTAGGTTCCTGCAAGCCTTAGTCACATTTTCTTCAACTGATCAATACATAGCCTTGTTCTCTGTGTGTTTCTCTTTAAAGTCACCTTATTTAATATATAGTTGATATATTAACATTGAACTTAGACTAACAGCACTGTACCTCGTGTCTCAAAGAAGCTTGTTGAACACACATACTTTCTCCATAAAGGCATGTCACAGCCTCTTGCCCTGAGGAACACCAGGGAACATTGCAGCACTACACACGGGGGACATATTAAACAGCCAAGTCACCAACACAGGCACAAAAAGATAGCAAATGAGGCACTAAACGGACTGCAAGAAGGACACTTGTTTACAGCATGGGCTGAAACAACAGGGCAGAGCGTCACCTTGTTCCCCTCAACTGGGAACGTGTACTTCGAGTGAATCAAATATTTCACCACTTTGCGCTTATCTGCAAATGGACAAGAAAGCCCTGTGAGTGTTGATTTGGGGGCTGCCAGTACATTTTAGCTAGTAGGCAATTGTGCAGACACAGAATCCAGAAATAAGGAGGATCAACTATATTATGAAAACACGTTTTCAAAACCAGAGTATTGTTCAGATATAAGAGCAATAATGATAACCCCACAGCTAACATGTTAATGCCTACTATGCGCCAGGAGCTCTTCTAAACACTTTACATAAGTTAATGCATTTATATCTCACTAAAACCCTATGAGACAGGAGTTCTCAGTAGCCCCATTTTATAGATGAGGAAACTAAGGCTCAGAGAGTAAATACTTTGCACAAGTTCCCCAGTTAAAAGTGGTATCACTGGGATTGGTGTCCAGACAAACTGGTCCAAATCTCACAGCCTCAACCACTATGGTAGGAACGTGAGCGAATTTTCTACCACTCCCCAAAAAACCCCTTCTGCTCCAGCCAGAGTTGTCTCCCACATACTTATTCACTCATGAAACATTTTCTGAGTGCCCCCAAGGTATCAGGTACTGTGTTTAGATACTGGAGGGACACATAGAATGTCAACGCAAATAATCCATAAAAAATCTATAAAACCTAATTGGGGTGAGTTTATTATGAGTCAACCTTTGATGACCATATAGCCCGGGAGAATCTTTTCACAAAGAAATGGAGCACTCCAAATAAGTGGGGTGTACAGAGTGGTTATATGCCACCAAAGAGCATGTACCACATGTGATTGCAATATCTCTTTTACAATAGCCACGACATTGACCTGTTGGCACCTGGATTGATGAACACTGTGGATATCAGATGTGCTGTCTCCATGGGCGTGGCTGTTGTCTCAAGTTGGGTTGTCACAGGATGAGCACAGCAATCAAATCCTAGCCTAGGGAGAAATGTTTATCCTTAAGGAAATGTCAATGTGGTGAAGTGGCATTTACATCTTAAGGGCATTGCTTTTGTCTTTGGGACACGTTAATTGCTTAAAGCGGATATCTGGATGAACAGAAGCTACAGGCCCCTTTTGGGGAAAAAAAAACAAGGTCAGGCCCAATTAGTTTTACACCAAATGGCTTCCTCATATGCTCCAATATATCCTATTGCTTGCCATTTATTTATCGCTTTCCCCCTTTTGATCTATAATCTTTTGATAGAAAACATTGATGATCAAAATATTGTCCCTTGGTGCCAGGGTGCTTGCCTTCTTCCCTGGGTTTATCATGTCCCTGGGTGCCAGGCTTTTTTTTTATCTCATCTATTTGTCTAGTTGTCCACGTTATGGGGAATTAGTCGGATATTGTGGACAAGCAAAGAGGTATATATATATATAAAAATAGAGAAAGTATTTCATGGGTTTTGGATAATTTTAGGTTGTTGCACAAACATTGCATATGCGCCTTTTTAAAAATACTATAGCCCCTTGTGTACATTGTGCACAATTATAGAACAAGTACGGTAACAATGATACTAATTTAACATTTTTTTAAAAGATTAGTTTACAATGAGATTTTAGGCATAGTCCTTATCAGAGAAGGATATTTGTCCAAGGTTATAAGATTGATTGGCCATCTCAAGTCGCCGAGCCATCATTACTCTATTTTGCATGACAGTCTTACAGCACTGAGTAAAGAAAACAACAATCAGTTTGAATATTATGATTAGTACAAGAATTCCAAGATGTAATAGAAATAGGACTTGCAATCCAGATCGAAAAAGGGAACCAATACCAGAAGGGAGCTCATGGTGCTCAGGGCAAGCTACCCCAGGAGGCACCACTCTGGTATGTGGATTATTTCGAGCTGAAGACAATAAGGACTCAGAGAACTCAGGAAGAATATTTGAATTTCCCCTCCCAAACTGCCTAAAGAATTTAAAACAAAAGATCTGTTTCAAGAAGGAGTTATTATCATGATGGCTGTAAAGATAATGTAGGATAGAGGTTACAATAGGAAAGGCACCAAGTCTCTTTTATCAAAAACTCTATCTCTCCCTGACCACATTATCTATAGATGACCCTGAGAAGAGTTGTCAGGCAAACATTTGCATTTCTATCTCCATGTGAGTTGTCTTCTTACCCTCTGAGGTCCCAGACCACTACCCATCCCCAACACCTTCCTCACCTTTAGCTGCAATACTTAAGCGGACAGCTTAGACAGAGGGACGAGTTGCTCATTTCTGAGTTTCTCCCATGTATACATGTTATTAAACTTGGTTTTATTTTCTCCTGCTAACCTGTCTGGTTAATTATTTGGCCAGCCATAAGAACCTTAAAGAAAATGGCAGAGGGAGATTCTCTCTCTCTCCCGACAGTTTTGGCGCCCAATGTGGGGCCACACTGGCTGGCAAATTGCCTTCTCTGGCTGGAAGAACTGCCTTCTCCCTGGACTATTGCAGATGATGAGATACGGGAATGCCTGATGAAAGCCGGCGGAAGGTAAGACTTCTTACCACGTCAGCCACCAGGAATCTCTATCTGTGGAGTCTGGTGGAAGGAAGCGGTGAGAATTTTTTTCTCTTTCTAAATTTAGATTGGCAGGAGAAAATATTTGGGAAACTAGTTTCTTGTGCTTTTAATGACGTTGGTAAATTTGGTAGAGTACTCTTGGTTTTGATCTTGATCACTTTTCCTCCCAGAGATAGTCTCTGTTTTTCTCTTTTGTGTCTGTCTTTTGTATCATGTGTGATAAGAAGGAAATACCTTAGGGTAGAACGCAGGCATAGGCTCTATAAGCCTGCTCTCTGGGCCGTCCCCACAGACTGGTGAGTTTGCAAGTCTCACCAGACTGGCGTCTATTAAGACAAACTTTGCTGTGGGTTAATATGCACATGAAGTGAAGGCCATTGCCAAGGACATCTTGGAAGCCAAAATGGCCGCAAATTTGGTGGGCACGAGTCGAGCAGTTAAGAGCCATTAGGGCACTTGCCACTTTCAGAAGACTCCCATGACAGGATAAGTTGGGTCACGGAATGGGGTAGATGACTCAGGTCCCTCGCCAACTCCAAGAAAATGTCCGTGCAATGGCAAGGTACTCTGTAAAGCACACAGTCCCTAACCCCATGGCACTTCCCCCCCAGGTATTATTCTGGCTCCAAGAGACCTAAGGAGTGGCTAAAGCTGTCATTGTGCACATAAGAAAAAAACCGGATGAGGTTTTCTCTTCTGTCTTGTTCTGTGTCCTGATAAAACTTGGCTTTGTGACCAGTGAGAATCTTCTCCTTGGTCTCCACCATACAGAAGGTGCATTTACCAGCGTGCCCCTTGGTGGCCAGTCGAGTCGGCTGGGGTTCTGAACTGTCTCTTTGTCTGGCTGTGCCAACCTTTCTGGGGAGTTTGTCATAAAGGGCCCAGTCCATAAGGGCTTTTGTTGTCTTAACCTTCGTTGCTTGTTAGTGCTGGAAAAATCACATCCCAATATCACCTGCCCCGTGTCACAGATTAGCGGCTCTGTGACTGGAGGCGTCCCACACTATTGTGGGAGACCTGAGACACCGTTTTCACTACACCATCTTTACCGCCTGTGCAATGAAGGTCTTTATTTTCTCTGAATATCTTTGGGAGTGAATTCTGTGGATCATGGGGGCTACATCATCTGCGCCCTCACCAGGGATGCCTCTTGCGTCCAAGGTAAAGATTTACTCTAAGCGTGGAAAGTTACTTCTAGATCTTTCCTTAAAAAGGCTTATTGGATTGAGTCACTATTAGAATAAATATACAAATGAAGATCCTACTCATCAATGGCCAGACACAGATCCTTTGAGTTAGGAAAATTTCTAAATTGGGGGACAAAAGAATGTTTTCAGAGCTCTCACACAATTGTTTAATTGGTACACAAAAATGGGCCAGAAAAAGGAAGGGAAAAATTTGAATAGCCTTAAGACCTCGACTCAGGCTACAATTGAATTAAGAACATGTAAAAGTGTAAATATTGATAAGATTATAAAGGTTGGAAAGTTTGAGCTAATTTTATATAAAGAGGTTACATCAACTTTGCCTGAGTATGTTTTAAAATGTGTGGCTGGGGGGCCGGCCCCGTGGCTCAGCGGTTAATTGCGCACTCTCCGCTTCCGGCAGCCGGGGTTCGGTTCCCGGGTGCACACCGAGGCACCGCTTCTCTGCCCATGCTGACGCAGCGTCCCACATACAGCAACTAGAAGGATGTGCAACTATGACATACAACTGTCTGCTGGGGCTTTGGGGAAAAAAAGAAGGAGGACTGGCAATAGATGTTAGCTCAGAGCCGGTCTTCCTCAGGAAAAAGAGGCGGATTAGTATGGATGTTAGCTCAAGGCTGATCTTCCTCAGAAAAATAAATAAATAAAATATAAAATAAAATAAAATAAAATAAAATAAAATAAATAAAATAAAATAAAATAAAATAATAAAATAAAATAAATAAAATAAAATAAAATAAAATGTCTGACTGGGAATGCTTCCCTTGTTCAAAATTATAAGACCAAGACCTATTGATAAAAATCTTAATGATAACTATGTTTAAAGGTATAAGAGTTGATGAAATTTTGTAGAAAAAACCGATGTTATTTCTGTTACAGAACTGGTTAACAAAAATATTAATTTAAATGATGGCTAATTTTATCTGAAGTCTTATGAAGTCTTGTAGGCAATCTAAATAATTATTGGGAATAAGTAAATAATTGTGAAAAAGATGAATGTTGGATGAACTTTAAACAATAATTTTGTCTTATGGTGGTTACAGCTTCCAAACTCTTTTTGGTGACTTAAAACTTTAGAGTTTTGCTAAATTTTATGATAAAAATACTCTGTGTCATCATTTCCAAACAACATAATATGTTAGACATTGATTGCTAAATGTACATTTGTCTACTTTTGGCTTTTCATTACAGGAAAACTAAAAGGTGTTTTGGGTCTATTGGTAAACGTGTTTTATTAAAAGTTGTACTATAAAGTAACATATTTCTAGAAGTTATGAAGTGTTTATAAATTTTCCAAGCCACAAGATACCAATGTAAAAGAATGTTTATAATTGTTTACTTAGTTTTTACTTACAAATTAAGGTTTCTAAAGGTTAAAATTTCTAATTAATATATGTGATTGAGGCTACTAAAAATTAAGAAAAATATATCTGTGTACAGGGAAAATAAGATATATAAAAAAGGTACAAAGAATGAAAATACTTTGATTGATTAAGAAAGGTAAATTTGTCCTCAAGTACTAGGAGGGAAAAGAAAGATATAAGACAAATTCTGAAGGTAAAAAGGAAGTTATAGAAAGTTTATGGAAGAGGAATTCTGGAAAAAGAGTTTTATGCATGGTCAAGTTGGCTAAGATTAAAAGGAATTTAATTAAGTAAATGAGTTTTAATAGCAGAAGTAAGCTGGTGCAAAATTAAAATTTGGTCTTCTGTCTCTTAAAAGGATAATTTGCTTAAACATGATAAAGAGGATACAAAAGATTTTTCTTTACCTCTGAGTAAGTCTACCTAAAAGACAGAAAATCTATGTTTTGTTAAAATAATTTCCTGTGTTCAAAAGACTGAGGTCTCTCTATTGAGGCTTTTTGGACTGTTAATGCTCTGTTTGCTTTAACTTTTTATATTTTTGACAAGATCCCCAAAATTCATATCATAAATAAAGTCTTTTTTTTTACTTTTTTTTCTTTGAGAATTTTCAAAGTGCCCTGGAATTTCTCAAAGATATTTGCTCTCTTCCTATAAGGAGGAAGATACTAAACTTATGGGGTTTATTCAGTATGTTAAACTATGTGAAAAGCATTGTCAGACAAGTGATGATAAGTCTGCTTAGGTGGTATTATGTGGGTAAATGTTATTGACAAAGGTGTTTTAAAATTGTATAACATTACTGAAATTCTGATCTGTCCTGGTTATCAGTCATAATTCTGGTTATTATTATTTTAAAGTGTTGTATGTCACAGAATTAACCAAATTTCTCTGTCAATTGTCATTTTTGAGGTCTTGTTTACAGACATTTCTTGGCTCTAATGCTTTTGCAAAATATGTTTCAACTTCAAAAAAATTCATAGAAAGGACTCTGACATTTATACTGTAACACAGGTTTCTAACAAACTTTCTGATCATAAAGCTTAACTTGGTAAAAAAATTACAGAAATCCGATGGAGAGACTGATAACTTCATGAAGCTGCTAACAAAAAGAGTGGGATCAAGAATGGATTACACAGGACTGAATGAACTGATAAGGATGATTATAATTTTTATGATTTTTCATTTGAAGTATTGCTGAATTTTTAATATTTTGTTTTTTCAGATTTAAGGAAAACTTTTTCTCTTTTCTCCTGAGCTAGCTATGACTTATAGCAATTTGGTAAATGATACTTTTGCAAGTAAAATGGAAATATTTATCTTTTTCTCTCTACCTGATCCCTCCAGGATTTGGAAACTCTAAGTAAGTTAGTATTGTTGTTTTCATGGCAATATAGTTATTTGCATAAGTTCAATAAGACTCTGTTCTCCTTATAACGGGACACAATTGGAAACACTGGTTATATTACCAAGGTGGTGACTGGAACATCATATTTGTGATATAACCATACAGCTTTTGAGGAATGAAGATTGGATTTTATAGAGTAAAGCCACGTGGAAATATTGGCTTTGTACCTTATGTTCCAAGCAGCACTTACCAAGATAAGTAAAGAATGTCACTTATCTGGCAGGTACAAGGAACCTCGAAATATTTTGGGGGAACCTTGGAAGAGGGGAATTCACCCAAATCTGTAGGTATTGCAGGCAAAGTGATGACAAAGTCCTTGGCTTGGCTTTCTTGGCCTCGAGAGGCCTTTGAAGTTCAATGTGAGATTCCTTATAAAAAGTTCCAGCAAAGTAGATTTAAAAGAGCCTATGTGATCAATTGCTATTCTTGCTGTACTTATGTAAATAATTGTGCCAACTCTATTGGAACTAGACTTATTTTGCAAACTAGTTAGCTTTAATTAGGCTATCTTAATAAAAATGAGGGTGATTTTAGAGAGGAAAATTATATTTCAGTAAAACTATAGTGTACTTTTGCGGATATTAGATCCTATTTTTTTTAATTGTCTTTTGAGGTTTTTGTTTTATATCTGTTGACTGGATTGGATCCTGATTTCTTCTAGTCTCCTGAAATATCTGGCTACAGATCTCCAAACTAATATTTTTCATTTTTTTTCCATTGTTTTCATTTGGAATCACTGAAAACTGAACCTACCCTTTTTCCTGAAGCCTTACAAACTGAAGCTGATGGACTTGATATAAACTTAAGAGATGACCCGATGACATCATCAGAGACATTTTAAACTGCAAAAGATGCTTTGATGCTGACATCTAAAAATCTTCTTAACTGGCTCTCCCCTAAACTCAGAAACTGCTTTACAACTTGCTCCAACCATTAACCTTGTTTTTCTTTCGTTTACATAGAAATGCTTCTATTAAATACTTGATTGCTTGCTTCCACAATATAGGCATAACCTTGAGAGCCCACCTGCATCACCACCTTCTAAAATGAATTTAATTGAACTGATCTATTATCAGGACTAAGAAATGTGTTCAGTGAGATGAAACAATCTACCAACTCAGCGTCTGGACTATGAAACTTCTTTAAGTTTCAAAAGGACTGTGAAACCTCTAGGGAAGTTTCAGAGGAGGGAACTGATGGTGCCCAGGGCAAGCTACCCCGGGAGGCACCACTCTGGTATGTGGATTATTTCGAGCTGAAGACAATAAGGACTCAGAGAACTCAGGAAGAATATTTGAGTTTCCCCTCCCAAACTGCCTGAAGAATTTAAAACAAAAGATCTGTTTCAAGAAGGAGTTATTATCATGATGCTGTAAAGATAATGTAGGATAGAGGTTACAATAGGAAAGGCACCAAGCCTCTTTTATCAAAAACTCTATCTCTCCCTGACCACATTATCTATAGATGACCCTGAGAAGAGTTGCCATGCAAACATTTGCATTTCTATCTCCATGTGAGTTGTCTTCTTGCCCTCTGAGGTCCCAGACCACTACCCATCCCTGACACCTTCCTCACCTTTAGCTGCAATACTTAAGCAGACAGCTTAGACAGAGGGACGAGTTGCTCATTTCTGAGTTTCTCCCATGTATACATGTTATTATTAAACTTGGTATTATTTTCTCCTGCTAACCTGTCTGGTTAATTATTTGGCCAGCCATAAGAACCTTAAGGAAAAGGGCAGAGGGAGATTCTCCCGACAGAGCTGACCAAACAAATCAAGGCTGAGTGTAGGATCGCTTAGGGCATTCACTTGTTTTTTTCATGTGCTTTAGTAGAGATGACACATTGGAAGACTGGTCAGGTATAAAAACACAGCATTCGGTTTGAATGATCGCACATGTACCACCTTGGGATGCTGTAAGAATATCTAAGGCCATTCTATTTTGAAGAACAGCTATTCTCATTAAAGACATTTCAGTATTTAATAAAACTCTTGTTACCTGACTATCGTTAAGGGCTTGTAGAGTAAATTTTGTCAGATCCTGTCTATGAAATATGACATCTTCTAGCCCCAAGGAAGGAGCAAATATAGCTGCTAGGTGGTCATACTAGTGGAATACTGAACGAGCCCCTCTGTCCTTAAGGAGAGGCAGATTGGCAACAGATATTAGATCTGGGCGAATCTTTCCCTGTATCCAAAAGAAGACCAGAGTGCAGCACCCTAACCATCCTGGTGACAGCCAAAGCCAGAGGTTTGTTCCACATAACCACTGAGTTCCATTAGGAGCCGTCCAATACACGCTTGGTCTTCGAGACCAGTCTGTACCAAACCAATCACTTTTTTTAAGTATAATAGTATTCTGACATGACTCAGGGGGGTATCCAGCCTATCTTTCAAGTGTAATTTGGTAGATTTTGTTTGGAATGATTTCTCTGCTCCCAACATAAAGGTGCTGGTATGTTTAAAGTTCCAAGGCTAGAAGTAAGCCAAACATATCCATCCCAAATTTGTGTGAAACTTTCCGTAGTTTTTACTGTAATGTCTGGTTTCTTTTGTTTATCTGCAATTTGTTGGGATAACTGGGTGGTTTGAGTAACAGAAAAAGAATAACCGTAACCTGTATTATTAATGGTATGGGCTATTGGCCCATACCATTGGCCCATACCATATCCATTTCAGGATCATAATTACTAATATCAGACAAAGTGCAAACATTAGAACTAGCTCTATCACAATAAATTGATTTAGAGCTTTCCAATCCGTGCCTTGAAAGAGAGAGACCCACCAAGGCAACCCAGAGGTGTTAGAAAGTGGAAGTTGGCTACATATCCAACAAGTGGACGGATTTTTGTATATAGCAAAGGAATGAGCCCATTGCAGAAAAATATTGCCATCAGAGGTCCATTGAGATGTAGTTTGGAAAACAAACATAGCATTAGAAAAACTTTACATGGCATTTTTTTTTTGGTAATTAACAAAAGGTTTTGTAATTAGGTTCTAATCTATCTTATAAAGTTGAAGGGTAAAGTATTGGTGTAGGAAAACGGTAAGGCAATATAGATATTGATTATTTTAGCAATTACATAAAGCTTAAACTTTACGAGGGTTTACATGAGGAGATATAAAGTTAGGAATACAGGCCTGGTCCGGAGTCTTGGGACAGCTGTCTACAATAGATGTTGTCTTCTTCTCATCCTGGTTTGGAAATATTCATCTTGGTCAGTCGAAGTCAGGTGTCAGAGACTACAGTTGAAGTCCATTCAGGTGGAGAAGCCTTTTATAAATGAGAAATGTGAGGCCATGAATCTACACCTTTAAATTTTGCAGCACATGGCTTGGTTAAAAACACCTGATATGGTCCTTTCCAACGGGGCTGCAAAGAGTCATTTATCAGATGTCTTTTCCAATAAACAAAATCTCCAGGTTGTACTCCATGATCCTTAAGGTCTTATTCTCCTGGGAGCTTAATGTGAAATGAATTAGCTACCAATTTCTCGTTTCTTTTAGGAGCCACAATGAGACCTTGACAATAATGTAAAATATCTCCTTTAAGTAAAGTTCGTTCATACATTACGTCGTCTAATTGCATAGGTCGTCCAGTTATTATTTCAAAAGGAGACAGTCGATGTTTACCAAAGAGCGTAGATCTAAGATTGAGGAGCACTAGCAGAAGAGCATTTGGCCATGAGAGACTAAAAAGCTTTCTGAAAGCTTTGCCAATTGAATTTTGATGGTGTCATTAGTTCTTTCCATCAATCCTGAGGATTGGGGATGGTAAGTGCAGTGAAAATGCTGCATTATTGGGCAAATATTACAAACAGATTTAATTATTTGTCCAGTGAAATAAGTTCCCTGGTCACTATGTAACTCGGTAGGCATTCCCCAAACAGGAATTATTCTAATAGTAATTTTCCTACTGTTAGAGCCGTTGCTCTTCTGCAAGGAAAGGCCTTAAGCCAATGTGAGAACATACAGATAATTACCAAGATGTATTTATATCCTTGAGATGGTGGCATTTGGACAAAGTCCACTTACCATACCTCAAAGGGTCCCTTAGGAAGGTGAAAGTGGCCTTGTGACCCATGAAGTGGTTTCCCTGGATTATATTTTGGGCATATAACACAAGGAGTATAAGCTTTATGGGCCACTGTGGGAAAGAGTTTCCTAAAGTATTGTTTTGCCCATAAAATCATCTTTTCAAGTGCCCAGTGGGTTAGTTGGTGTTTATGCTGGAGCAGGGGCAATTGTGCTCCAACAGGTACTGTGGGTTTCCTATTGGGCCCAAACCACATCTGTGAGGGGGTGTCAAAAATTCGCCCTTTTGACTGCCATATCTGTTTTTCTTCTTCCATAGCCACTTCTTTGGCCTGTAGAAGGAAGTCTTTTACTGAGTTAGCAGAGTTAATAGGAAGCAGCAGGCATTCTCGAGGCTGGGTAGGGCAAGCCTTCAAGGCTGCTTGTTTAGCAGCTGCATCAGCAAGCTAGTTTACTGTAGCTTCTAAAGTATCAGATTTGGAATGCCCTGGCATTTTAATAATCGCTAGTTGTCTCGGTAGCTGTATGGAATTTAATAATTTTGCAACCTGTTTCCTATTCTTCATAGGCTGACCTGAAGAGGTTAAAAGTCCTCGTTGTTTCCACAGCATTCCCAAATCACGTGTTACTCTCAAAGCATGACGGCTCTCAGTGTAGATACTTGCTACCTGGTCTCTGGCCAATTGACAAACTCGAGTTAAAGCAATTAACTCAGCTTGCTGTGCTGACTTTAACTCTGGTAAATAAGAACTCTCGATTATGTCTACTGAGGACGTTACTGCCTATCCAGCCTGATAATGTCCTTGTTCATCCTTTGAGTAAGATCCATCTATAAACCAAATTAGATCAGCATTATCAATGGGAGTTTCTTGCAAATCATTCCTAGGAGTAAGTAGATAATTAATTAATAAAACACACTCGTGGGCAACTTCTTGTGATGCTGGAAGTAAAGTTGCAGGGTTAAGATAATTACACCGAGCTAAGGTAATATTAGGAGCAGAGACCAACAGAACTTCATAGGAGGCTAGCCGGCTGACAGAGTAATGCTGAGTGTGATGAGAATTTAGGAGAGATTTGACTGAGTGAAGAAGATAGATAGCCAAAGGAATCCCCATCACTATTTCTTCAGTGGTCTTGCATAAGAACGCTGTTGCTGAAATGGCTCTAATACAAGGTGGAAGCCCTTTTGCCACTGAATCTAACTGCTGACTATAATACCCTATAGGTCGCTGTCGACCTCCGTGTTTTTGAGTTAAGATACCTAAGGCATTTCCTTTATCTTCATGTAGGAAGAGGAATAATGGCAAGCTGTAATTAGGATGTCCTAAGGCTGGTACTTGGGCCAAAACAGACTTGAAGGTAGTTACTGCCTTCTCTCCTTCTGGTGTCCATTCAATTAAATCAGGCTGGTCAGACTTAGTATCATATGTAAGGGCTGGGTAATAAGTGAAATGTTAGGTACCCAGTTCCTGCAATATCCAGTTAGTCCTAGGAATCCTCTTAACTGTTTCTTTGTCTTAGGGAGAGTAAAAGCCAGGATTCTTTTAATCCTTTCAGAATCAATCAACAGTCCATCTTTAGATATCAAGTGTATTAGATATTTTACAATAGGCAGGCAAAAATGTAATTTGTCCTTGGACACTTTATGCCCTTTAGATGCTAGCTGTTGCAATAGATAAATTGTGCCCTTCTGAGAACCCAACTTAGTGTTTGAACACAAGAACAAATCATCCACATATTGAATTAAAGTGGAGTCATTAGGGAATTCTGTATTCACTAAGTCAGCCTTGAGTATCCGGGAAAAATAAGTGGGGCTTTCAGTCTAGCCCTGTGGCAACACTGTCCTGGTATCCTGGCGATCTTCCCACGTGAAGGCAAAAAGATATTGACTATCCTTTTCCATGGGAATGCTAAAGAAGGCACTGCATAAATCAATGACTGAGCAATAGCAGCTGTTATTTAGAATGGTTGAGAGCAAAGTGTGTGGGTTAGGATCCACAGGATGTCGGGGAATCACGATATTATTTATAGCTCTGAGATCTTGAACAAATCTCCCGCCTTTCCCATTCGGCTTTTTTACGGGCAAGATAGGTATATTACAGGGACTAGCACAAGGAAATATAAGTCTCTTTTCAAGAAATTCCTGAATGATAAGCCTCATCCCATTTAATGTTTCTGGTTTAAGTGGATATTGCCGAATATTAGGTAGAGGTTTAGAGTTGTCAACAGTCACCTTAATAGGAGTGGCTGATTTAATTTTCCCAATATCTGAAGAGGATGATGACCATAATTATCTAGACACTTGTAATAACAGGTCATCAGTTTTCTCTTCTTCTATTTGAGTCATTGATTTCACAGTCATCAACCTTTCAGCAATTACATTCTGGTCAGCATCCCGATTTTCTGAATCCAGAAGCATTTTGCCCTTTTGTGAAAAGGCAATATGGGCGTTGTATGCTTCTAAAAGATCTCGTCCAATCAAATGAATTGGAGCACATTTAACCAGAAGAAATGCATTTTTTCCTGTGATGGTTCTTAATTGAAAAATGATTGGTTCTGATTTAAAAACCTGCATTGGAAAATTCGAAACACTTACCATTTGAACTGTCTGTTTACTCCGAGGGAGAGGGCAATGAATAAGGGTAGGGCTGAGGACAGATAAGGTAGCCCCGGTATCTACTAGGGCCTTTAAAGTTTCCCCTCTAATAGTTATCTCAATTTTCCCTAAGGCATTTGTGAGGAGGAGGGGAAATGCCCTCTGGTAATCCTCTGAGCAGCCTAATTCCTGTTTATTGCTGTCACGCCCTAAGTCCCATTTGAGTTTCCGGCAGTGTCGTTTGAAATGACCAGGCTTTTTGCAATAGTAACAGACAAGGTCATTTCGTTTCTGGTTAGATTTGAAAAGGTTTGCTTTTGTTGGGGGCACTAAGCTGTTGTAGCTGTATACTCATAAGCTTAGTGGCCTTTTTGTTTTCTGTAATGTTTTAGAGAGTTTATCTGTAATAGTGACAAGAGCACTAGTGTGCCTTAAAGTGCAATCCAGTTCATGTCTCTTAACTAACTTTGCTAATTCCTCATCTAATCCTTCTAAAAAAATTGAATTGAAAATTGAATCATTCTGGTGATCCTCAAAACTTTCAGGAGCCATCCCAGAGTGCTGTTTGAATGTTTTCTCAAGCCTTTCAAAATAATCAAAGATAGATTCCTCGGGTCTATGCTTACATTACTGGAATTTAGCACCATCTATCTTCCTGGAAAAAATTACTGGAATGGCTTTGTGTAAGTTTTGAGCGATATCCCTACACTCCTTAAGGCCATGAGGCTCATGCTTATGGAAATCCTCCAGGGGGTCTCCAATCTGCCTCTTTTATCCATTCATTTGTTTTGTTCTCAGACACCAGCAAATGCACAAGCTGATATAAATCTGAACATCCTGGTGCATATGTTCTAACAATTAAGTCAAATTCTCGAGCAAACCCTAAAGGATCTTGCAAAGGGTCTGGGAAGCCCTTTGTCAAATTCTTAAGTTCAGTTCTAGTCCAGAGAGTATACACAAGAGCAGGCTCACCTCTCCCAGTAACAGGTTTCTCCTTAAAGGGAGCCACTATAACTTTAGGTCTTTCAGTATCTGCCCCTGAGTGTTACTCCTTGTTTTCTCTAGGGGTGGAGGAGGAGGGAAGGGTGCAGGAGGAGGAGGAGATGAGCTCTGAGGTGCCGAAAGCGGTGGCGGTGGAGGAGGTAGAGGAGGTGAGGGGGGTGGACAGCTTCTGACTTCTTATCTCTCTTTAATTCAGAAAGAGTCTCTGTCAATTTACAGTTAGTCTCCTGTAAAGAAGTCATTTTACTATTATTACGCTTTGAAGCCTCTAAATGCCAAGCACATAAGCTTCTCTTTCTTTTGTTTTGGTTTTATTGCCGGCTTTTTCAACCTATGCACGCAAATACAGTAGTTTTCAGAAGTCAAACTTTCCCCATTTTGGCCATTTACGACCTAAGTCATCCTTGGTTAATCTCTCCCATTTAGTTAAATATTTGCAAGCATTGTTGCAGTATGCATTATACATGAAACCCGCTGCAGTCCCATGGGGGGTTGTCCTTCCGGGAGCCAGCTGGCTTTTGAAGCACGGCTTCCCATTTTCTTTTAGTTCTGTTTGTTTGTTTTTTATAAAGTCTGAACAACTTCTAGGAACTGTGTAGTGGGTCACAAGTGTGCTGCTTTGAGTGTTACTCCCCAAAGGAATGTCAGAATCACTCTCTTATGTGTCTCAGTTTCTCCCGCCGGCAGTCTTAAGACCACTGTCAGGGTTGGGAGTGTGGATGACCAACCCTCAGGTGCATGTCCCCGGCTGAAGCTATAATTAATTAAGGTGAATGATAGTGGAACGCCCTATAGGACCACTACACGTTGTGAGGTTCACCTCTGACACTCCCACTGAGGTTTTTCAGTCACACAAATAATGCCTTTTTGGTCGGAAGGAACAATGTCTCTTTTCTTCAGAGCTGAACAAGTTCAGACTCTCATTTCTCTATCAAGCAGATTTGTTCAGACCTTATAAACATAATTATTTCCAATTTTAAATCCAAATTAAAAGGACAACCAACCCAGTTTACTCCAAGTTTCCCCTAAGCTCCCCTGGCCTAGGAAATTCCCCCTAGGTTTTTCTCTACCTAGGAAATGTACCAGTACCTTTCAAAGCCTTTAGTCTTAAGACCTTGAAACAGTTCAAATAAACTCTTGGATCATCAACTTAAAATAAGGAGGTCCAGGTTTCAGGAGAACTCACCAAGTTGACCTGAGGAATGCAGTGATCCGGATGGGGCTCAAAGGGCCCCTGCGGTACCAAGAACCGGTTCAGTGTAGATTCCAGGTGGTCTCCAGTGGGTTTCTCTGAAATCCTGCCACAACTATGCCATAAAGGTCGACACAAATAATCCATAACCAATCTATAAATCAAAACTAGAGTGAGCTTATTATGAGCCAATCTATGAGGACCATATAGCCCAAGAGAGTCCTTTCACGAAGAAATGGAGCACTCCAAAGTAGTGGGGTGTACAGAGTGGTTATATACCATCAAAGAGCATGTACCACATGTGATTGCAATGTCCCTTTTACAATAGCCACGACATTGACCTGTCGGCACCTCGATTGACGGACACAGTGGGTATCAGGTCTGCTGTCTCCATGGGCGTGGCTGTTGTCTTGAGTTGGGTGGTCACAGGATGAGCGCAGCAATCAAATCCTAGCCTAGGGAGAAATGCTTATCCTTAAAGAAATGTTATTGTGGGGGAAGTTGCATTTACATCTTAAGGGCATTGCTTTTGTTTTTGGGACATGTTAATTGCTTAAAGCGGATATACAATGGATGAACAGAGGCTACAGGCCCCTTTTGGACCAAAAAAAAACTAGGTCAGGCCCAATTAGTTTTACACCAAATGGCTTCCTCATATGCTCCAATGTATCCTACTGCTTGCCATTTATTTATCAAGAAGAAGGATAGTCTCAGCTTTAAGGAGCTCACTGTCTATGAGACATGACTAAAACAACAGTTATGGAAAAGTAGGTAAGTACAGGGTCCCAGAGTGGGTATATCAAATGGGGTCTCTAGATGGAGACCTCTCAGGAAAAGTCTCCAAGAGAAAGAAATATTTAACATGAGTTTAGATTAAGAAATAGGAATTAAGTTGATTAAAAAAGGGGATAGGAGGACAGAAGAAACAGATATAAAAAGACAGATATAAAGGATTCTAAATCTTTCAGAAAATGGGTGGTATTTTTAAGGCTGGAACAAAGCAAACATGTAGGACAGAGTGTGTTATGCGGGTAAAGATGAGGACAACAAGGGAAAGCCTGCGTGTCCAGCTCAGGAGTCTGAATGCTCTCTAGGCTGCTCTGAATAGTCATTGGAGGAGTCTAAGCAGATATCAGATTTAAGCAAATTTGGATTCTAGAAGGTAAGTCTGGAGGCATGGTGGAGGAAAGATTAGAAGAAATTAAAACTGGAAGTAAATGGAACTGTTGGGAGACTAGGCAGCAATCCAGATAAGATAATCCTTGGCTCAGAAATGGGGTCTGCAGGTGGAGGAGGCCAGGAGGTGGGAAGCAGTGCTGGGCTCCTGGAGGAGGAAACTGAGCTGCCTCTAGTCACGGGAAGACTGTGCATGTCATGGCCTCCCCACCCCCATGCACAAATGCCATGTTCTTTTCTACGTCTGTACCTTTCCTCTCTTCCCCCTTCTGAAATCCTCACTCTTTCTTCCCTCCACCTGCCCAAAAGTGATTCATTTGAGGACCTGATCTAGTCCATCTCTCCTAAGAAGCTGTCTTTAATTACAATTTCTCCATAGCATTGCCAATGTTTTTTAGGTTCTGTAATGTAACATACACTAAATACCTTGGCAGAATCAAATTACATCTTGCAAACCATGTCATGTATGTGGAGGAGCTTGGAACCTTATAATTCTTTGTATTTCCTTCAATACCTACCACAAATACCTTGCACATATAGGTGAATGGATGTCCAGTAAAGTTCAGTAAAGAAGAAGCACCGCTTTATAAGCTAAGAACTTTTATAAACTCAGTTATTCCTTTAGATCATCTGCTTAAACCATTTGTTTTTCTCCACAGGTCAACAGTGTTGCCCAGCACAAATGAATTTTACACCTTCTCAAACTCAATAGAGCAAAGATAGAAATTCATTCCCCCTGCAAACCTTACTGCCTCAGAGAAGCAAAAACAACGTGTGACATCTAATTCTTTCTTTACATTCTCATCTCAAATTGCAACTGGTTTCCAGATGCTAACTTGTTTTCATTGTTAAAACAGACAGAAAAAAATTTCCCATTATTTCTTTGTTTCTTTCTCTTTTTTTGTGAGGAAGATCAGCCCTGAGCTAACTTCCAATGTCAATCCTCCACTTTTTGCTGAGGAAGATTAACCCTAGGCTGACAACTGTGCCCATCTTCCTCTACTTTATATGGGATGCTGCCACAACATGGCTTGAACAAGCGGTGTGTAAGTGGGCACCCGGGATCCAAACCTAGGAACCTGAGACCACCGCAGTGGAGTGCGCGTACTTAACCGCTGCACCACGGGGCTGGCCCTTCGCTTTATTTCCACTTTCCAGAATAATCCTTAATATATTATGGTAAACTCCTTTGCAAAATGTCACTGATTTTCAATGTCAGTGCCTCCGCAAGGTTATCCTTGCATTGTCTCCCCTCCCAACCGCCTCTCATTTTGCCCTTACCCAGTCTCATGGGGTCAAAGTGTTTACTGAACACTAAGAATGAGCAGAGTCTGAGGGAGACTTCAAGGATGACAAAGCCATGTTTTCTGACCACAATCATCTCTCTCTTTCTCTCCTTTAGCCTCTGTTTTTCTTACTCTGGTTTCTACTTTAGTTGTTTACTTGTCTTGTGAATTGTTATTTTGTGGTTTATAATTACCATGTAAATTCATGTTACTGTTTGACTTAGAGTTTAAAAATAACTTACATTAAACAATGTTTTTTCCCAGCCCTTTGATGTGTCTAATACATTCCAATGTAATTCAAGTGGCTTTTTGTATTTACCTCTCCATCATTATTCCTTCAGAATTATGTTCACCCCACACTTTTGATCTGACCAACGCTGCTTTACTCTTTAAACTTTTCTATGCCAAGACTCACATGAGGAATCCCTCGAACACCATCAGCTAGGTGACCCCACATTCCTCACATCTGTTGCCTTGATTTGTTCCTAAACAAACATGTTTCTGAATCTAATAATAAATTGTACCAAGTGGTCACTGTATAAAAGGCAGTATCACAGATATCTTAAAGAGAAGAAATGGAAAAGAATATTCAATTCCTCAGATAAGTTTGCAATCAAATGAGGCTGAGGGGACCTGGGGGCACTGATCAGAGCAGGATCCTAAGGGAAGAGTTTTAAGTCAATTTCAAATGAGGCTAAAACTGGAATGAGATAGTATTTTAACAGTTATCTGAAATCATAAGCATTTTTCTGACCTTTGAGAATTTACTTGCTTATAAACTATACAACATGTGGAATAAGAGAGTGTTGATATTGTTTAATTTCTTTTTATTTTTCAGCACTTTGTAATAGATGTGGCTATTCACAATTAATAAATATCATAATGTGGAGAGACCCAACTTTCAGCTGCCTGATATTATCAATTCTTACACAAAGCTAGAGTTTTATAATTTTATTTATTTATTTTTACCTCCAAAGCCCCAGTAGATAGTTGTATGTCATGCTGCACATCCTTCCACTTGCTGTACGTGGGACGCAGCCTCAGCATGGCTCGAGAATCAATGCGTCAGTGTGCACCCAGGATCCGAACCCGGGTCGCCAGCAGCGGAGCGCAAGCACTTAACCTCTAAGCCACGGGGCAGGCTCCCCAAAGCTAAAGTTTTAAAGGTCAAAATTCATTTTAGTTACCTTTCATCTAGTCCATTTATATCAGAAAGTTGTTGAGTTTTAGGAAAATACTCCAAAACACAAATTTTATACGTAATTTCAAAAACAAAAAATGACTTAAAAACTGAGTGGTAACCATATGTTAATCTACCATATATTAATCTTCAACATGGGAGCAAAGATTTTTAGAGAATATAATTGATATTTGCCAATTTGTATATTGTAGAATGCTAGAGAATTTACAGTTTTAATAGTATTTCAAATGCCAGAGAATAATAAACAGAATGGTTTCAGTTTTATGAAATGGTTTTTTAGACATAGCAGATTTTCAGAGCATATTTCTTGAAAATAAAACAATGAGTTAGTGAGGTTTAAGCAACGTGGTTTTATTTTAAACTTGCTCATTCCATGGGAGCATCAATAAAAGCCCTCCAGGAGTGGCTGACACTCTTTCCTTCCGCCTGAGCACCAGCTGTATTTTCTTTAAGCATCAGACTCTCAGGCAACACCATAGCCCTCAACTCCGTTTAGTTGAGAAAAGGTTTTATGAGTCCTGTGTTTTTTCTAGGGGTATGGAGTTCCCAGACTTATTAAGTACAGGGAGAGAGTAAGAGTCAGAACACATTCAATAAACTCCGGTGTGCTCAGGTGAGAGGACAGGTGCCTGAACTCACATCTGAAGAAGAACTTGGAGGATGTTTTCTGACTCTGTTTCCTGCCTCTGACAAAGCAGTCCTGGACATCCCCATTACGTCCACCCAATAACACAGGCAGCCTTGATGGACCAGAAGTCCTCCTATGTCCATCATTTGTACAGAGCAAACTGGCTTAAGGCCTCTCGTTTCCTGCTGCAGTGGTAATTTACAGAGATACAGCACTGCCATCTAGCGACTAAGAAGAGAACAGCAAGGTGCTTTACATGAAAAGTGAGATTCTGAGTTTTTAAAAAAACAGTGAAGCACTAAAGTTGGTAAAGTTGACACAAAGTTGACACGTTGTGGCATACGAAAGTTATAGTAAACCTGAAAAATGTGTATGTGAATTAATCAGTTCTCTATGTCTTTAAAACATGTCTTGACATCTGACTCACAAATAGTACAGTTTAAATATAATTGAATAACTTTGGAAATAAACTTCTCATCTCATCTCATCCAATGCTGTTGGCAGGAGCCGGTATTAAATAGCCAGATGGTGAGTACCCATGGTGAAGCACTATTTTTATCACAGTGGAGAGAATATGAGGCATAAACCCAACAGACTGATGTTCAGATCTTCCCTCTTACCCTTGATTAATTTTGTAAACATGGTTTTCTTTATCGGTTAAATATGAATTATAACAGTTACTTTAAAGGATTACTGTAAGAATTGCATAAGGTAATACAGTAAAGGAACCGGTGCACAGTAGATTGATAGTTAATTCTCCTTCACTTTCTTCTATGAAACATACACACTTCATCTAAGAAGAGAACCCGTGTATAAAATAAACTTATGACAAAGAGTCAATGGCTCCTGAAGTAAGGGACATCATTGTTGAGTGCTTAACCTCAACTGACTCCAAATACTGTTAACTGTCAGTTAATTTTATATGTTTTCTGTCTTCCAGACACTTCACTGGCTACAAGGAGAAGGTATGAAATTTAAATTGATCTATTTCACCCTTGAATGGCCAAGCTGTAACATCAGGTGTTTTAAATCACCTAGTTCTCCAGGTATTCGGCTTATTACTATATATTTTACCAGGGTTCACAGCCCGAGACAAATAGAAAATTATTATAATTTTACACACATGAATATATATCTTGACTATTACAGCTGGAATCTTAATATATAGAGCAATTTTGTACATGTTTTTTCCTTATCGATAGTACAGAATACTTTTGTCCAGGTTTACTTTGGCATTATTATATATAATGAAGAATTCAGCAATATATGCCTTGGAGATAAGGATTTAGAAAAATCTATCATACTATTGGAGTCGTGCCTCAAAAAAAAAAAACTGCTATAAAATTGAGAGGATATTTTGAAGGCATTAAGATATTTTTCTCAATTATTTCCAACTTTATTTCCTTTTACCTATTTTTAATCTTTCTCCATCTTTTTCACTATTGGCTAATCATCTCGTAGTAATTAAATCACCCTCAGCTGAGTCGAGCATGCCTCTTCAAGTGCCCCAGTCTGATATTGGTCTCAGCTCTGACAAAAAGAAGCTGGAAAACCAGTTTTATGGCACTATTCGTAAGAATGTCTTTACTCTTACAATAATAGCTATATTTTTGAAAGGCACCAGTGGATTACAAAATGAACTACTCGACCAATGTGGTATCCTCATTTTCCCTCCAGAGGAAGAGAGCACAACTTTCATGTGTAATGCAGGGCTGCTGCTTTATTGTTTTTTCCTTTCAAGACATTTTATTACTTGTAAAACTTAATAGGGTGAATAGTAATACATGAGTAACAATATAAACGTACAAACAGCAAAAAGATACTATTTTAGTGTCATAATTTTATATACTGTAACAAACAGTAATACTTTCATAATGTAATATCTTGATTGATCATAAAGTTTTTTCTGGCTCATTTTTATGCTAAATCATTTATTAGATTACCAAATTTATACTTTTATGATCTTTATTTTCAATCAGTATAATTGAAGGGACACCAATTGTTCTTGGTAAGTGAAAGGTCACAAAAATTTTTTGATAATTTGTAAGTTTGAGAAGGATCTTTCTGCTTTTAAAAAGAGAAGTCATTTAATATTTCAAAAAGTTCTCAAAAATCATCAAATTCTTTAATTTCACAGAGAGGAATACTACGTTCCAGAGAGCCTAAGTACGTTGTCACACACTAACCAGAAACAGACCTGGGCCTAGAACTTAGGTCTGAGTCGCCTGACTTCTACTGGAAAACACTCAAGAGAGCACACTCTCTTCTTACTAGTAATTTCTAATACTAAGTTATTTTCAAAAGCACAGTTAAGAGAAAGTGTAAATAAATAAAACAGATGATTTTATATAAAAAAGTAGCAATTGCTACCCACAATTTCTATTCCATATGAGTGTTTCCTTTCTTGCAGGTTTCTTTTTTTTAATAGCAAGTTCATTTTGGTAACAAGAAAAAAGACATAATATTTTGCTTCTTTAGTAACAGCAAAAAAAGCTTCTGTGGAAATTAAAAAGACACTAACTAGTGTTTCATCTACTAAAGCAACTTAAGAATATTATTTGATTTTAGAAAAGCTCTGAGAGATTTTTTTAAAAATCATATCCATGTGACTATTAGTCCAGCCAGGCAGATCTCCACATGACATCTCCTAAAGTGTCCAGTTTTCTGCTGGATCCAGCTGTTGTCAGGCCCAATGCTCTGGTTGGGTAGAGAATGATGCAGCTTCTGAAAAGCATGTGCTCAGTTCCACTTCAAGGCTGATTTTCTCTGCAAAGTCTAAGTGGAGGAAAACATCCCCTTCCACCTGACTGGATTCCCCTGCAGGCCTAGAGAAACAAGGTGGCCTAGCCACCTGGGCAGACAGGAAGATAAATGAGAGTCTGTCACAATTTTATGACAAATAAGAGAGAAAAGGATTCGACATCCTAACAAGATCTTCTTACCGGTTGAACAGCATCTGAACATTTTTTTTCAGAGTTTCCAAAATAGCACATTGAGATACTAGGTTGGAAAGGAAGAAGATAGTCAATATATTAAAAAATAAATTTTCTCATTTCCTCAATCAGAAAACCAAACTAAACAAAATATATCTTTAACCATAAGTACCTAAAACATCCAGTTTATCTTCCCGTTATAATTCTGTGTTATGAGAACATGACTGCTTTTCAATATATTTAATATGTACAGTGACTAACACTCATGCCATTAATGACTTTTGAAATTAGAATAGCCCTATGCCCTTATTGACAGACATCAATCATAATTAATTTTCTCAATTGCTAGTTTCTGTTTTGTGCCAGAAAGTACCTGCTAAGACATTCAGTTTTTATATTATTCACTTTGCGTAAGTCTGTACAATGATGGGCGACAACTCAGCCATCTTGAAGCACGGGCTCTCAAATGCTATATTTCACTATTGGCAAATCACCTTCTGGTTTGAATGAGAGACAATCAGCCCTGTCACAGTAGACACTCGGGAAAAACGGATCTTGCTCCTTTTGTCTGTCCTTTGGGAGTCTGTGAGACTGCAAATTCTTCATACTGGAAAACTTAAGAGATAACCAAGTCCAGGAATCCTTTTAAAGCTAGGGGACACTTTCTTCTAAGTGAAGCTTGCATCAAAGTTTGTAAACATAAGAAAAAAACCAAAGAGTCTTGGGGGCCAGCCCGGTGGCACAAGTGGTTAAGTGCACGCGCTCCGCTTCGGGGGCCCAGGGTTCACTGGTTCGCATCCTGGGAGCATGCCAACGCACCGCTTGTCAAGCCATGCTGTGACGACATCCTATATAAAGTGGAGGAAGATGGGCATGGATGTTAGCCCAGTGCCAGTCTTCCTCAGCAAAAAGAGGAGGAGTGGCAGATGTTAGCTCAGGGCAGACCTTCTTCACAAAAACAAACAAACAAACAAAAAAAAACAAGAGCCTTCAGGAATCCCCAGTGATCCATTGATGGGAGTCTGAAAACCACTCATCTTTTCCGTCCTCCACGTTTTACAGATGAGACATAACACAAGCAGTTGGTGGCAACCTGAAGACTAGAGTTTGTCTCCTGACTGTCACATCAGTCCCACCCCTGACTGTTGTGCATAGCAGATGCCTGACAAGATACAGCAGAAACTCCTTGGAATAATTTAGACATTCCCAATTTAGCAGCATTTTAGTTGATGTAAGTGACAAGGCTATAGAAAAACAAAAGGTATTTACTACTTAAATTGTATAACGTATAGTTAAATGACATTGAAAGTTTTCATTTCACTTACAGCACAGTTTGGATGGGCCCAGGGGCCTTCTTTAATCTGCTCACCCTCCCTGGAGTCTCAAAACTTCTCTGTCTTTCCCCTCTTGCTCACTGTGTTCCAGCCACACTGGCTTCTTGCTGCCCAACAACATCCGAGTCACAGTTCCTCCACAGCATCTCTGCAGCGCTGGGATATCTGCATGTCCTCCTGCTCTGTCCCTTCCCTCTGGGCCTTGCTTCAGCCTCCCTGGGCTCTCTAATTAAAGTAGCAACCTACTCGCTCTCTAGCTCTCCCCATTGCCTGTGACTTACCTTCTTCTTGACACAGGTCATCACACAATAGACTATGTAATTCACTTGTCTGCCTACTTATCCATTATCTCTTTTACCCAACAAAAACAAACTCTGTGAAGACAGAGATTTTGTAGAAATTTTTTTACTTAGTGTATCCCAAGACTGGCATACAGTAGGTGTTTAAATATTTGTTGAGTAATTGTAAAAGGGAAGGAAAGGAGTGATCAGAAGAATGATCACACCAAGGAAGTAGGTGCCACCATGAAGAGTGTGTATCCTGGGAAGGGTAAGAGGGAGGAAAGATTTTATGTCAGGCAACACGGATACCACTGTGCCTTTACTATTTCCTGCACATCAGCTTGTCGACGTAAATAATCCATAATCAATCTATAAATCAAAATTGTTGGGCGTTTATTAAGAGCCAACTTTTGAGGACGACAGTCTGTGATCTTCCTTCCCTAAGGAAAGAAGGGCACCAAAGAAGTGGGGTGTACAGAGCAGTTATATACCGTCAAAGAGCATGTATCACATGTGATTGCATTGTCCTTTTTACAATAGCCACGAGATCAGCCCTACCAGAACAGCTATTGATGGACACAGCGGGGGAGCAGATCTGCTGTCTCGATGGGCGTGGCTGGTGTCAGATCAGTTGTCTGGAGCTGGGTGGTCACAGGATGATTGCAGCAATCAAATCCTAGCCTAGGGAGAAATGCTTATCCTTAAGGAAATGCCAATGAGGGGGAAGTTACAGTCTTATCTTAAGGGCATTTACTCTTCTCTTTGGGACATGGCAAAGCAGATACACAATGCAGGCGACAAGCCATTTTGGAAAAACAAATTCAGGCTGAATTAGCTTTACCCCAAATGGCTTCTTCAAATTATTTTTATTTTTTTTCCCCCAAAGCCCCGCTAGAGAGTTGTATGTCATAGCTTCACATCCTTCTAGTTGCTGTATGTGGGACGCGGCTTCAGCATGGCTGGAGAAGCGGTGCATCAGTGCGTGCCCGGTATCCAAACCCAGGCCACCAGTAGCAGAGCGCATGCACTTAACTGCTAAGCCATGGGGCCGGCCCAAATTTGCTTCTTCATATCTTCCAATATATCCTATTGCTTGCCATTTATTTATCAAGCTCAGTATGTCTTTCAAACAGAAATCATTGAGAATAGCATGAAGTAGTCACTTACCAACAGATTTCACTGTGGCAACAGAATATTAACAAGTGGCCTTCAAATATAACCATTCTCCCAAATACTGTATTTCTCTGACTTAATCAAAAAGGGATTCTTCTCTCTTATACTGACAAATCTCCACTCTGAACTTAGGACTAGAGGTAGCCAATTTTGAATAAAGACTTTTAACATCAAAGCCAGCCAATAGTTCTTGTTAAAGCAAATCCAAACTTGGGAACACTTTTGTTTTCAGTCACCTCCAAATCCTCTCAAACTCAAGATAATGTCCTGGCTTTGTGCAGATAGAGCAAAGGTTCTCTTCCTCTTTTTCTATTCAGATAGTGCAGGGAAGAGCCCAAAGTGTCTCCTGGTGGTACACTAACAGTTCTTTACATTAGAAATGCATGCAGTGTTCCTAGTTTCTTTTCCATAGGCTGAGACCTGCTGATCTGCCCAGAGGAGCAAACTTGTGGGCTCCAACAGTAAATAAGACTGTGTGCAGTTTACCACAACAATGAACTACAAAGATGTATCAGAAAATATTTTGAACACCCACACCTAAGCTCCCAGTTTCCCTCTGTCTAATTCCATGGCTACCTGAAGTGAATTCCTTCTCCATCCCCATCCCTTTCGTGATAGTTTTTATTTCTTTGAATCAGTATGTTATAACATCTAAGAGAAATTTCTCAAAATACTCTCTTCAAAATAGCTAGCTGAAGTATAGGAGTTGTAGAGGGTCATGATTTTAAGATGAAAGTGATGTACAGAGTAACTGTACATCAAAATAAAACTGTACTACATCAAACTGTACTATAAAATAAAAAAAAATGAATGAGAACAATAAGAGACAGAGGAAAAAATGCTAAGGAGAAGGACTATAATAGAGAGTAAAAGTCAGAAAGAGAGAAAAAAGATGAAAGAACGTGTAGGAAAGAGAAAGAGTCAGGAGTAACATGAGAAATAGCAGAAAGTGGCACGAGCAGAGGGAAGACACCATGCTCAGAGCGAATGACAGGTCAACTGGCTTCTGAGCAGGGCTCAGTTCTATAGTCACTGGACTACATTTGAGAACTCCACTCAGTTCTAACATCCTGAGATTGACCAGGCTTCATCCAAACTCGGACGGCACTGGTTACCAGTGCTCTCCTCTCCCAGCACCTGCTGGAGCTTTGGGAACTGCCTCTCTCAGCTCTGGCACTGACGGAGTCCCCACTAAATATTCATCAACTGGGATGGTTGTTTTAAAAGAGTAACCCAGAGAGAGCTCTCTCAAGGATACATTTAAACCTGCCAACTCCTTCACTCATCCTTCTGAAGAATTAAGAAACTAATCTGTTTTTTTTTGTTTTTTTTTAATTACTGTGAAGCAAAGTAGGAGAAAACTTTCCTGGCAAAACTTTAAATGTTCCATCTTTTTTGAAGTTACATCACAAAAATTCTGAGCATAATCTAAAATTCTGGGCTGCCCACAGTTGCAAATGTGTTTCAGAAATGATCTTTTTATCATCACAAAGTAAGCCTATGTCTTATAAAACAAAATAAACTTGGATGAGTTTTATCTTGTAGAGAGAGGTCAGCAAGAAAAAGACTAGGATGTGCCTCTCTGCTATGAAGGAAAATAAATAAAATCACACCAAAATACACAAAATATGCCTCTAATACTGAATGAACTGGCCTCTAAAGAATTTTACATTTTAAGTAAAAATGCACTTATATAAAATTATACATTAGTTTGACTAAAATCTAGTCAACTTAAGAGAGGAAGAATTCATTATATTTCTTTTAAATAACATGACTTATGATTAGCTGCATAATAAATGGTTGATATTTTAATTCTGGTATACTATGTCCTTCCAAAAATGAAGGTGGGCTTAAACCTGTCATTTTCCTAAAAGGGGCCAACCGTGTGGTCTGCTTATTTGATTATTTAATAGTATGGATCTGTTCCTCATTGCCAATGAAGGATGTCTACACACAGCCTTTAGCTTGCATATGTAAGGGGAAATGCAGGCTGAGTTTACAAAAAGAAAAATTCAAAATAGGGCATTATCTTTAGGAGATGTGGTCAATGTGTTCAAGAATATTTTCTCCCTTGGTCAAGTGACTAGCTGAGAGAGAATGCTGTCAACCTCTTCCTTGGTCCCTTATAGAATGTGTGCACTACCTCAATTGAACATGTCCTAAAGTGTTTGAACTAAACTTGGGAATGAGTTGATGATACTGTATTTGCATTACATCACACAGAATCTCCTTCATTAGGCACCATTCAAAACAATTTTTTGCGATATTAGAGGCCAGAAAACTTTTGCTTCTCTGAGAGACTGCTGCTTTTCATCTCATGGACATGAGATGATCGAGAATTCTTCCCATTTCTCTTTCTACTTTAAACCTGAGAGATACATTTCCGACTACCTTTAAATACTGCAGGTCCTTCTGAAACACATTTCAGTGCGCTGGCTTAATTCAGCTTCATTGCACTGTTCAGTCCTAAATTCCTTTCAGTTTGATCTATTTCCCTTTGTAATCCTTTTGTATTCCTAGATATTTAAAAGCTGCTCAAATCTATATTGTAGGAAAGTTGGGTTACAATTCTTTCAGACAGCATGTAAACCCAATTTTTAGGGTTTCTACACAAAACGTTTCTGCCATGTTTCTACCAGCTCTCCTTTCATATATTTTTCTCCAGGACTTCCTGTGACAAAATTGCCTTTCTAAAAGCCAGTCTTCTGTTCACTCTCTTGGCTAGTCACATTTCCATAGAAAGATACGCGACTGGATTTTCAAAAGATGCAACAAGAATGATCAAGTCCCGATTCACACCTAGACAGCCTGCTCCTGTTCTCCATGAATTTTAAAACTCAAGTTAATTATCTCTTTGATTTTGCCTCAATCTCTTGAGTAATCTTGGCAATGAGCCCCTAAACTGCAACACAGCCTGCTTCAGCAGACACAAAACTCTCTCTCAAATGCTTGCATTCATGTGCTGACTATGTATTGTATTTATTTAGATCTTATTGAACAAAAGATCTTCATTGATTCACTCAAATACTTAAGTATATACTATGTGCCCAATGGTCTTGAAATGTTGGGGGTCCACAAGGAAGACAGATATGTGTAAACAGATAAATTAGACTACAGAGATAATATGAATGAAAGAGATATGAATAAACTGCCGTCAGACTCCAGGGAAAGAACCACCATGGGTTGACCTACAACTAAGATATATAGCTATGTACTGGGGATTTGAGGAAAAAAATAACCATCATGGGGGGTGGACAGGCTTTGTACCATCTAAGGAAAGGAAAAGGAAGGGAGAGAAGATAAAGAGAAAATGAGATAAATGGAAAGGTTTTCTTCTTCTTCATGCTTTTTGCCACCAGATTTTGGAGCACAGTGCTTGCTGATGTCCTTTCTAGCCAGTCTTATCCTTCAGCCGGCTTCTAGAGACTTCAACAATTCAATTGTAACAAGCTGGGCTCCTCCCTGCAGAAAATGCCAACTATGTAGGGAGCCAGGAGGGAAGCAAAAGATTCACAGGAATCTGCAGCCCTTCTGCAGCTCACTGGTGGGGAGGGTCACTGAGGCTTCACCTTGGCCTCTGTCTCCAAGTTCACATAAAGGAGAGTCGGTTCCTTTCTTGACATATGAACATGGAGAGAAACCTGTTTCACAGAAGGGGTTATGGAAAAATTAAAGTGAGATCCATGAAAAAGGCAGAGGAAGTAGCACCATGAATCTGAAGTAACTGGACATGTGAATTAGTAACCAGTATAAAGAAGAGCTGAAGACAAAGGAAAGGCAAAAAACAAGTTCTCAATTTCCTAAAATGGAAATGCAAGTCTTTCTTCTTCAAAAAGAAAAAAGTCATTGAACCCTTTCCTTTAAAATAAAATTGAAAGGGGCCACATGTTGCAAATAATGCTTTTAACCATGATGTCACTACCCAATAATGTGTAGCAATCAGTTGTTAAGTTCATTGCAAATACTTCATTCCTTAACAATTATGTTATCAAAGTTTGCAATTGATATATATGCACTTTAGAAAATAGTAGACTGTGTGCAAATTCGTCATTATATTATTGACAATGTCACTCTTAGAACTGTAATCTTGACTAGGAGAGAGCAGGTGGCATGACCCTAGATTACTAGAGTCACAGCAAGAAAAGTTAAGAAAGTGCCATCAGGACATTTGGACAAAAGAATGTTATATGGCTTTTGGGTTTATAACAGATCAATTGGAGAAAAACAAGTCACTACATTAAATTATTTTCTACTTACCTCCATCACCCTCTCCAAGAACACATATTTTAAAATGAGACAAGTTATTATATTAAAAATTACTGGCTCTGGCATTTTGAAAACTATGTCCAATAATGAAGCAAAAACTGGTTTATAAACATCCTGGTATCAATTCCAACTACCATCTTTTACCAAACTAAAACTCTCATTATCACTAATTCACTTGCAATCTAGTGCTCCTCCAATATACAAAATCAACAACTTAAAATGTGTCATAATTTTTTAAAATTTCCCTAAAATTTTAGAGGATAATAGGAATATATGTCTTGGACAAGTTGAGAATGATGGAGACACTAGGAAAGGAAAAGATGAAAATATTACCCTAATCAATGATGTCAAACACAAGTTATGAACAACTGTTAAAAGAATTCTCTATGAAATTGATCAATGCTACTGTCTCTATACCTGGCTATTTCCTATCAGTAATTAGATACATAAACAAATAGAATAGTCTATCTAACGGGATCAATTCTTTTACTTGTGTGCTTTCCCTTTTAAAACTACATATGCTTTTATGTGTTTGCTCTATGTTTAGGTGGTGTCACATTAGAACACCCTCATCTCTGAAGATCTTTGCGTTAAGGAACACTACCTTGGCCCTTGATCAACTGTACTCTGTGTTATGGTAAACTCAGAGCCCTACATGCATCAATGTTTTCTACATGCTCTTTCCCGTGCATTGTTCATGTCAGGGAGTATAGTCCACCAAGTGAACACTAAGCAGTGTTTCAAAAGCATCAGATATTAAAAGGAGGACATGCAGGTTTGGGTGTGGGCCCCCAGTCAGTGCCTCAGTGCAAAGAAGAAGAGGTAAATGCATCCCTCCAGAGACTGGGATAAAAACAGGAGGTTATGAGCAGGAGGCTCCCTCTGCAGGCCTTTAAGCAGGGACCTGGAATAAAAGTGCTGTCACCGTGGATCATGGTTGGTTTTACAGGAAACTCACGAAGAAGATAAGGACATGAAATAATGATAATTATAATAACAGCAACAAACACTTCTACTGAACCAAGGACTGCACTTTGAATGTAAATTCTGTGCTTGAACATACATTAACTCACAGGACCCTGAAAATATCCCGACGTAGTAAATGTTGATGTTTTAACCATTTTATAGATGAAGAGACTGGGTACAGTGGATAGAATACTCACCCAGGTTAAGAAGCTGATATATGGCTCAGCCCAAGCTCAGTGCTCTTATGTTATGCTCTTTGACTACAACTCCAAGTTAAGTCTCTAATGACTATCTCCAATCACAGGTGCCAACCCCATCCTCCTCCATCGATGGAGGTAGGCTTGGGCAGGGCATGGACCAGGGTGTGGGAGGCCGGCTGATCTCAGGTCTGGCACACAGGTTGCCAGGCTGCTTCCTCTTCTGTCGAGGCCTAGCACTCGCCCCAGAAAACTTGGCTGCGGGCCTCAAGTCTCTTTCGTGCGGAACTTCTCCCTCTGAAAGTGGCCTGTCCCAGGAGACTGGGCCGGCTGGCCGGCCAAACACCTCTGGACAAAGTAGGCGAACTGAGCTGGCCTTCCCGTCGCCCTCTGCGTGGCTCCTCTGCACTCAGGCAGAAGGCCTCACTCGTGCCCTCCATCATGCTTTTCTCCCCAGAGCCATGGCCTGGGCTACTGTTAGTCTTACGTTAGTGTTATGTTTGGTTTCCGGTTAATGTCAGTTTTAGGGCTAGGTTTAGTTTTCGAGGTAGTGTTAGGTTTATGTTTAGGTATATGTTTAGGGTTAAGGTTAGGTTTATGGTTCTGGTTAGGGATAGTGTTATGATTCATGTTAATGGTATGGTTGAGTTTAGGTTCGGGTTGGGGTTAGGGTTAAGGTTGATTGCCAGGTTCGGGTTAGATTTCAGGTTAGGGTTAGGGTTCAGTTAGCGTAGGGTTATGATCAAGTTAGTGTTAGGGTTAGCGTTTCTGTTACTGTTGGGGTTAGGGTTAGGTTTAGCATTCGGTTTATCGTTCTGGGTAGGGTTAGGGTTTGGGTTTGGTACATGTTTGTTTTACGTGTACAGTTAGGGTTTGAGTTTAGGGTCAGGCTTATGGTTAGGATCAGTGGTCAGGTTCAGTTTAGTGTTGGGGTTAGTGTTTGGGTTCGAGTTAGCATTAGGGTTAGGGTTAGGTTCAGTGTTTGTGTTAGTTTTCGGGTTAGTGTCAGGGTTAGAGCTTGGTTTCGGTATTGGTTTAGGCTTAGAGTTAGGGTTGGGTTAGTCTTCAGGTTAGTGTTAGGGTTCAGGTTCGAGTTAGGGTTCTTGTTAGGGTTAAGATTCAGGTTAGGGTTCGGGTTAGGGTTAGGCTGAGGTTTAGGGTTAATATTCGGATTAGTGTTATGATTAAGTTTTGGGTTCGAAAAAGGCTTAGCTTTCGCGTTAGGTTTCTTGTTAGGGTTAGGGTTAGGGTAGGACTAGGGTTAGGCTTAGGGTTAGGGTTGGGTTCGGGTTATGGTTAAGGTTAGGTTTAGGTTTAGGTTTTGGTTTCGAATTAGGGTTATGGTTAGTGTTAGGGTTCGATTTAGGGCTAGGGTTAGGGTTAGCCTTGGTTTTGGATTAGGGTTAGGGTTAGATTTAGGGTTAGAAATATGTTTAGGGCTCAGGTTAAGGTTAGGGTTAGCAATAGGGTTAGGGTTAGGGAAATGTTTAGTTTTAGTGTTAAGTCTAGTGTTCGAATGAGGGTTAGTGTTAGGATTCAGGTTCGGGATCGGGTTAGGGTTAGGGTTAGACTCGAGCTAAGATTATGGTTATGTTTAGGGTTACAGTTAGTGCTAGGATTTCTGATAGGGTTAGGGTTAATGTTCATGTTAAGTTTAGGGTTAGGTTTAAGGTCAGGATTGTTTTCGGGTTATGGTTACAGCTAGGGTTCAAGTTCAATTTCCGGTTAGGGTTACGGTTATGTTTTGCTTATTGGGACGGTTAGGATTAGGGTTACTGTTAGGGTTATGTTAAGGTTTAGGGTGATGTTAGTGTTTGTATTAGGATTAGGGTTAGGGTTTGGGTTCTCATTGGGGTTAGTGTTAGTGTCGGATTAGGCTTTGAGTTTGTGTTAGTTTTAGGGTGAGGGTTAAGTTTAGGGTAAGAGTCAGGGTTTGGGTTGGGGTTCGGGTTAGGGTTAGGGTTCGGGTTAGCTTTAGGCTTAGGGTTGGGGTTAGTTTTGGATAAGGGATAGGGCTGGGTTCAGGTTGGGTTTGGGTTCGAGTTAGGGTTAGGTTTAGCATTTGGGTTCGGATTCGGGTTATTTTTCGTGTTCAAGTTAGCATTATGGTTACGGTCAGGGTTTAGGTTAAGTTTATCGTTAGGGTTAGGTTTTGGCTTAGGGTTATGGTTAGAGTTAGTGTTAGGGTTAGGATTAGAGTTAGGTTAAGGTTAGGGTTGGGTTCGGGTTAGGTTTACTATTAGGGTTCATGTTAGGTTTAGGGTTATGTTTAGTCTTAGAGTTAGTGTTCAGATTAGGGTTAGGGTTAGATTTCAGGTTCGTGTTAGGGTTAGGATTAGCAGTAGGTTTCGGGTTAGTGTTAGGACTAGGGTTCGGGTTAGGTTTGGGTTCGGGTTAGGGTTAGGGTTAGAGTTCGGGTGAAGATTAGGGTGAGAGTTAGTGTTAGGTTTGGGATTACGATTCGGATTAGGGTTAGGGCACTGTTTCAGGCTCAAAATGGGATTGAAGTTAGTGTTAGGGTCGGGTTAAGGTACGGCTAAGGTTCGGTGTACAGTTAGGTTTAGGGTTAGTGTTAGGCTTAGAGTTTGGGTTTTGGTTATGGTTATGGTTAACGTTAAATTTTGTGTTAGGCTTAGGCTTAGAGATATTATTGGGTTGAGTTAGGTTTAGGGTTAGGGTTAGTGTTAGAATTAGTGTTCAGATTATGATTAGAATTAGGTTTCAGGTTAGGGTTAGGATTAGCGGTAGGGTTCATGTTAGGTTTATGGCTAGGTTTCAAGTTAGGGTTGGTTTCGAGTTAGGGTTAGGGTTAGGGTTCAGTTGAGCGTTAGGGTTATTGTTAGGGTTAGGGTTAGGGTCGGGATTATGTTTAGGATTAGGTTTAGGATTCGGGTTAGGGTTAGGGTTAGGGTTAGGTCTAGGCTTAGGGTTCAGTTTAGGGTTAAGGTTAGGGTGCAGCTTAGTGTTAGAGCTAGTGTTCTGGTTAGCATTAGGCTTAGGGTCCGGGTTAGGGTTCCGGTACGGGTTATGCTTAACGTTAGGTTTCATATTAGGGTAAAGTCGAGGGTTAGAATTAAGGTTAGGGTTAGGGTTAAGATTGTGTTGGGTTAGCGTTAGCATTAGGGTTAGGGTTAGGTTTAGGGTTCGGGTTAGGTTTAAAGTTAGAATTTGGGTTCTGCTTTGGGTTAGGGTTACTGTTAGTGATTGGGTTATGGTTAGGCTCTGGGTTAGGGCTAGGTTTATGGTTATGGTTGGGTTGGGTTTAGGTTAGGGTTAGGGTTCAGGTTATGGTTATAGTTAGGATTAGTATGAGGTTTCAGGCTAGTGTTAGGGTTGGGGTTACTGTTAGGGTTGGGTTAGGCTTATGTTTGGGTTCCAGTTAGGTTTAAGTTTTGTGTTCGTGTTAGGATTCGTTTATGGTTAGTGTTAGGATGAGGGTTAGGGTTAGGGTTCAGTTTACAGTTACGTTTAGGTTTCAGATTAGTGTTAGAGTTCGGGTTGGTGTTAGGGCTAGGGTTATGGGTCTGTTAGTGTTAGGGTTAGGGTACGGGCGCCTGTTTTATTTAGGGTTAGGGTTAGTGTTAGGGTTTAGGGTTAGTGTTTAGTTTAGGGTTAGGATTAGACTTAGTGTTCGGTTAGAGTTAGGGTTCCTGATAGGGTCCTTGATTGGGTTAGTGTTAGAGTTCGGGTTCGGGTTAGGATTAGTTTCGGGTTATGGTTTGTGTTAGGGTTTGAGTTAGTGTTATGTTTTGTGGGCTAGGTTAGTTTTAAGCTTAGGTTAAATTTAGGGTCAGGGTTAGGTTTAGGGTTCGAGTTTGAGTTTGAGTTAGGTTTTAGGTTAGGGTTACGGTACGGGTTCAGGTTATGTTTCAGGTTAGGGTTTGGTTTGAGTTCAAGTTAGGGATTGGTTTAGGGGTCGGGTTAGGTTTAGGAGTATTGTTGAGGTGTGTATTCGAGTTAGGTTAAGGTTAAGTTGAGGATAGGTTATTGTTGGGGTTTGGGTTCTGGGTAGGCTTAAAGTTAGCATTAGTTTTAGGTTTAGGGTTCATGTTAGTGCTAGTGGTAGGGTTAGGGTTATGGTTAGTGTTAGGGTTCGGGTTAGGATTGCGGTAGTGTTAACGTTAGGGCTTGGATCAGTGTTAGGATTAGGTTTAGGGTTAGAATTAGCATTTGGGTTCGGCTTCGCATTCTACTTATGTTTAGGGTTAAGATTAGGGTTAAATTTAAGGTTCAGGTTATGCTTAGTGTTAGCTTTCTGGAAAGGATTCTGGTTAGGGTAACTGTTAGAGTTAGGCTTCAGGTTAGGCTAATGTCAGGGCTGGGGTTAGGGTTAGGGTTCAGATTAGAGTTAAGGTTCACATTAAAATTAGGGTTCGGGTTCGGTTTAGGGTTAAAGTTATGGTTACAGTAACGGTTATTGCTAGGGTTCTGGTTAGGGTTCAACTTAGGCTTAATGTTAGGGTTCGTATTAGGATTCAGTTTATGGTTAGTGTTAGGTTTGGGGTTAGGGTTAGGGCTAAGGTTACTGTTAGGGTTAGGGTTAGGGCAAGTGTGAGGGTTTGATTTCGGATTAGGGTTACGGTTAAGTGTAGGATTAGAGTTAGTGTTCAGATTAGGTTTATGGTTCCAGTTCGGTTTCGGGATTCGGGTTGGGGTTAGGGTAGGTTTAGGCTTTGGGTTAGGGTTAGGGTTAGGGTTCGTGTTAGGATTAGGGTTAACATTAGGCTTAGCTTTACGGTTCAGGTTCAGGTTCAGGTTAGGTTTAGCATTAGGTTGGGGTTATGCTTTCGGTTACGGTTACAATTTGGTTCGGGTTAGGATTTGGTTTAGAGTTAGGCTTAGGGATAGGGTTCGTGTTAGGGTTAGGGCTAGTGCTCGGGTTAGTCGTTGCTTGTGTTAAGGCTAAGGTTTGGTTTAGGTTTACGGTTAGTTTTAGGGTTAGGGTAAGAGTTCGGGTTAGGGTGAGGTTAGGGTTAGGGTTCGGGTTAGGGTTAGTATTTGGGTTCGGGTTTGATTTAAGGTTAGAGTTCAGGTTAGGGTTAGGCTTAGGGTTCAGGTTAGAGTTAGGGCTCGTGTTCGGGTCAGAGATACAGTTCTTGTTATGGTTTGGGTTAGGGTTAGGGTGCGGGTTAGTATTAGGGTTAGGCTTTGGGTTAGGGTAAGGGATAGGTTTAGTTTTATGGTCAGGGTTAGGGCCATTGCTAGTGTTAGTGTTAAGGTTAGGGTTAGGTCTACAGCTTGGTGAAAGTTTACGGTTCGTTCTAGAGCCAGGGTTAGGGTCAGGTTTAGGACTGTTTTAGGGTTAGGTCCAGGGCAAGGAGTAGGCTTGGTGTTCCAGTTAGGATTAGGATTATTGTTGGTTAGGACTAAGGTAAGGGTTAGGGTTAATGTAAGGGTTAGGGCCATAGCTAGGGTTAATGCTAAGGTTCGGGTTATGTCTAAGGCTTGGTCAAGCATTAAGGTTTGGGCTAGGGCTAGTGTTAGCATCAGGTCTAGGACTAGGTGAAGGTTAGGGTCAAGGTTAATCTTAGGGTTAGGGTGAGGGTTACCGTTGGGGTTAGGGTTACTGTTGCTTAGGGCTAGGGTTAGAGTTAGGGCTAGGGCTGGGTTATGTTCAGGGCTAGGGCTAGGATTAGTGTTATGGTTACTCTTAGAGTTAGGGGAGGTGGTTTGAGATTCAGTTAAGGTTAGGTTTAGCCGTAGGGGTAGGATTAGGAATAGGGCTACTGTTTGTGTTAGGACTGGTTTAGGGCTACAGCAAGGGCTAGTGTTAGGGTTAAGGTTGCATTACATGTAGGGTTAGGGTGAAGGTTAGGGGTGGGAGTAGTGTTAGGCATAGTGTTATGGCAAGATTATCATTAGGGCTGGGCTTAGGGCTATGTTTAGTTATTACATTTAGTGTTAGGTTTCCTTTTAGGTTTATAAGTAGATTTATTTTTATGGTTAGGGATGGGGTTGGTTTTGAGGTTAGGGCTAGGGGTATGATTAGGGTTAAGTCTGACGTTAGTGTTGGGTGTGCCTTAGGGTTGGGACAATGGAAAGTGTAGGAGTAGGCATAGGGTTTTGGTTTGGGTTAGCGTTAAGGTTATGCTAGTGTTAGGGTTACTGTTAGGGCTAGTGCTAGGACTAGGTTTAAAGTTAGGGTTAGAGTTACAGTGGGTTAGGGTTACCATTACAGTGAGTTTTAGGGGTAGGCATATGATTAGGGTTAGGGCTAGGGCTAGTTTTAGGGTTTGGGATAGGTTTATCGTTAGAGCTAAAGTTGGATTTGTGTTCATGATACAAACCCCAACCCTAGCCCTAAAACTAATGCTAACATTAATCCGACCGTGAAGCCTAATTCTCACCATAGCCCTAACTCTAAACCTAACCCTAACCGTAGCCGTAGACATAACATTATCCTTTACCTTAACCCTAAATCTTAGCCTAAACTTACCCCTATACTAAACCTATGCCTACCACTAACCCTATACCTGACCCTTACCGCAACTCAACCTCAATCCAAACATTAACATTAACCCTAAAAATAATCCAAGAACTAGCACTAAGCCTAAGCCTATCCCCATCACTGACTATAGTCCTAGTCTTAACCCTAACCCTGGCACTAGCCCTATCCCTAACACTAAACCTAGTCCTAGTCTTAGCACTCACCCTAACTGTAACCCTACCCCTACCCCTTGCCCTATATCTAACCCTAACACAACCTACAACTGAAACTAATCCTAGCCCTAACCCTAGCCCTAAAACCCAGACCTTACACTAGCCATAACCATAAGCCTACGTCTAAACCTAGCACTGGCCCAAACTTTAACCTTAACACTAGCCCTATGTTAACTCTAGTACACTAACTCTAAACACTAAGGCTAACACTAACCTTAACTCTAATCCTAACAATACCCCTAACACTAATACAAACCTAGCCCTAACCCTAATCTTAAACCTAAGGCTAACGCAACCCTAACTCCAACCCTAACCCTGCTTCTCTCCATAAAACTAACTCTAACCTTAACCAAAACCTAACCCTAACCCTATACTTAACCTTGGGAACTAATTTGTATAGAACAGGGAATCCAGAGTAGAACTGAGCCAAATCATGTCTAGCACCCATTCCTGGAAATAACTTCATGCCCCATCTCCCTTCCTTCCAGCTAGTAAGGATCACATAATACCTAAACAACATTTGGTACAGATTGCTGTTTGGAATCCTAAACCAAACCAGTACACAAACCCTAATCCGAACCTTAAGCCTAACCTTAACCCTAACTCTAATCCGAACCAAAACCCTAATCAGAACCCTAAACTTAACGCAAACTTAACCCCAACCCTACTCATCCTTCTCTCCATAAACTAACTCTAACCAAAACCAAAACCTAACCCTAACCCTATCCTTAACCCTAACACTAATCTTAGCCCTATCTCTACACCTCTACATCTACCCAAACCCTAACCCAATCCGAAGCCTAAGCCTAACCCTACCCCAACACTAGTCATTTGCAGGACCCTAACGCTAGCACAAACACCAATATTAACCATAACACTATCACTAGACCTCCCCCACACCGAACTTTACCCCATCTTTAACCGTAAACTTAACCCTAACTGTGACCTTATCCCTATCATAATCCTAGCCATAGCCTTAAAATAACGCTTACTGTAGACCTAATGCTATCCTCAACCCTAACCCTGGCTCTAGCCCTAGCCCTAAACATAACCCTAAACCTAACCCTAAATCTAACACTAACCCTAGCCCTACCCTAACCCAAACCTTAATCCTAGCCCTAAGCCAACACATACCACTACCCCAGACCTTAGTCATAGCCCTAAACCTAACCCTAACACCAACCCTTACTCTAACCCAACCATAACCCTAACCCTAAGCCTAACCCTAATCCTAGACAGAGTCCTAAATCAAACCCTTGCCCTAACCCTAACCCTATTCCTAACCCTCAGCCACATCCAAACCCTAAACATAATGATAACCCTAACACTAAACCTACTCTTAAACCTAACCCTAACACTAACATCAGCCCTAACCCTAACCCAATTGCTAAGCCTAACGCTAGGCTAAACCAAAATGCTAGCGCTTACATATAACACTAACCCTAAAGCTACCACTAGCGGTAACCCTAAAGCTACACCTAACTGTAACACTCTACACAAGCCCTAACCCTAACACAAATCCCAGCCCTAGACCTGACCCTAAACTTAGCCCCAGACATGACCATATCCCTAACCCTAACCCTAGCTCTAGCCCTAACTCTAACCCTAACCATAACTATGGACTTAGGCCTAGCCCGAATGATACCCCTAGCCCTTTCCATAGCCCTGGCCATAACGCTAACTCTAACACTAGCACATTAACCATAGCCTTAAACCCAACTCTAGCCCTAGTCCTAACCCTAATTCTAAGCCTAGACATAAGCCTAGCCCTAACCCTAACCCTAGCCCTAAACCAAACACTAAGCTTAACTGTAACTCTAACGTAGCACTAAATTTAACCGAAGACCTAAAACTACCCCTAACCCAAACTCTTATACTAACCCACCCTAACTCTGGTCCTAACACTATGCATAAATCTAGGCCTAACATTAGCCCTAACTCTAACCATTGCCCTAACCTGAACTCTAGTCCTAACCCCAACTCTAACGCTAAACCTACCCCTAACTCTCACCATAACCATAACCATAACCCAACACGAGACCTAACCCTAAACTTAGCCCTAGGCATAAGTCTAACACAAACCCTAACCCCAATCCTACCTCTACCCCTCCCCTAACCCAAACACTAGCCTAACACCTACCCCTACTACTACCCATACCCTTAAATCTAGCCCAACACTATCCGTACCTCTACCCCTGCCCCTACACCTAAATCAAACTTAACCCTAACCCTAAACTGAACCTTAATTCTCACCATATCCTTAGCCATAACCTTATCTTTAACCCTAACCCTAACGCAACACTAACCCTAACACTACCCCTACACCAACCCCTCCCCTAAACCTAAACCTAACCAAACGCTTATCTTACTCCTAACACCAAGCATAACCCAACCCTAATCCTAACCTTTACACTAATCCTAGTCTTAGTTCTCATCCTAACCCTAGGCCTAGTTCTAACACTAACTACAACACTAGTCATAACCCTAAACTTAGCCTTGTCCCTAGCCCTAACCTTAACCATTACACTAACCCTAACACTAACCCCAAATCTAACCCTAACCCTAACCTGATTCCAACCCCACTTCTATCCCTACGACTAACTCTAATCTTAAAACTTATGCTAACTGTAACCGTACCACTATATGTAACCTTAAACCTAGCCCTAACACTACCACTGAGACTAACCCTAAACAAATGCCTAGCCCTAACCCTAACCATAGCTATAAACCTAAAACTAACACTAAACTTAACCCTAACCCTAGCCATAGCCATAAAACTAACCCTAAAACTAACCCTAACCCTAACTGTAGCCCTTACCCTAAACCTAAATCTACTTCTAACTGTAACCCTAGCCCAAACCTTGACCCAAGACTTTTTTTGTGCGTGTGTGAGGAAGATCAGCCCTGAGCTAACATCTGTGCTAATCCTCCTCTTTTTGCTGAGGAAGACTGGCTCTGAGCTAACATTTATTGCCAATCCCCCTCCTTTTTTCCCCCAAAGCCCCAGTAGATAGTTGTATGCCATAGTTACACATCCTTCTAGGTGCTGTATGTGGGACGCACCCTCAGCATAGCCAGAGAAGTGGTCATCAGTGTACGCCTGGGATCTGAACCCTAGCCCTAGCTATAACCCCAACCATAACCCTAACGCTAACCCTAGCAGTAACCCTGACCATAACACTAACCTTAGCCATAAGCCTAGCCCTAGCAGTAACACTAATCCTAACCATAACAATACCCCTAACCCTAGCCCTAACCCTAACCCTAGCCGTAACCCTAGGAATAACCCTAGCTCTACACCTAACACTAGGCTTACACTAGCCCTAACAATAACCCTAGAATTAACACTAGCCCTAGCCCTAACCCTAGCACTAAACCTAAGCCTAAGCCTAGTCTTAGCCATAAACCCAACAATAACCCTAAGACTAACCCTAGCACTAACCCTAATAATAACACTAACCTTAGCCCTAACCCTAGCCCTTGCAGTAACCATAACAATAACCCTAACCCTAATCCTAACTCTAAGCTTAGCCCTAGCCCTAACACTAAACCTAACCGTAACCCTAACCCTAACTCTAATCCTAACCAGAACCGGAACCCTAACACGGGCCCTAAGCCTAGCCCTAACCCTAACTGTAGCCCTAACCCAACTCCTGGTTTTAACGCTAACCCTGCCAATAACCCTAAACCTAGCCTTAGCCCTAGCCTTAGCCCTAACCCTAAACCTAGCCTTAGACATAACCTTAGCCACAAGCCTAACTCTAACCCTAACCCTAAACCTATCGCTAGCCATAACCCTAACACTAATGCTAACCCAACCTTAGCCCTAGCCCCACTCCTAACCCTAAGCCTAGCTCTATCCCTAACCTTAACCCTAACACAAACCCTAAAACTAATGCTAACACTAACCCTAACTCACACACAATTGGTTTGATTTCAACATATGTGAATATTGTCACACACAATGGGTGTGATGTCATACATAAAAATGTGAATTATGTCACAAAAAAGGTGAATGGTGTCACACATATCAGTGGGTGTGTTTTCATACACAAGCGTGAGCCTTGTCACACCTACAACATTGGTGTGATGTCACACATACATTGAGTGATGTCAGACACACAATGTCTGTGAAGGCAGACACCAACGTGGTGAAGTCACAGACAATGCAGGTGGTGTCTCTCACGATAATGAGTGTGAATTCACACAAATTGAGAGTTACACAATACACAAAGGTGGGATTTAAGTCAGAGTAAAATGTGAGAGATTTCACAGAAAACTGGATGTTATTTCATACATAAGAGCGGAAGTCACATCACACTGAGTAATATGACTGCCGTCACACACAATGGGAGTGATATCACACAATTTGTGAGATGTGACTGGCTATCCTCGTGTTATCACAATCAAGTTATGTGATGTCCAAAAAAGGGTGTGATGTCGCACATAACGACTGCAGTGATGTCACGCACAAAAAGTGAACGATGTCACAAGCGCAACATTGGAGTCATGTCAAACACAGTATCACAGTGATGTCATACTCAACTGGTGTGATGTTATACATAATACTGGGAGTGACACCAACATAATAACGGTTGGGATATCATATGCTAATTAAGGTTGATGTCGCACACAATTGATATGATGTGACACAAGATGAGGATGTTGTTACACACACAAGTGGGGTGATGTCACCCATAACCGTGTGTGTCACGTCACGCATAATGATGGGAGTGATATCACATGCACACAATGGGAGTGATGTCACACTATAAAATGTGATTTATGTCAAAAGGGACACAATGATGCTACACATAGCAGTGGGAGTGTTGTCACACAATTCATATGATGTCACACATAATGTGAGTGATGTCACACAGAAACATGTGAGTAATATAGCAGATGACTCGTGACTAATGTCACACACATGTGTCAGTGATGTCACACTATTGGTGTGATGTCGTAAACACAAGAGGCATGTAGTCTCAAATAAAAGACAGATATCACTCGAAATATATGAGTGAAGTCACAGGAACACCATGAGAGTGATATCAGAACACTAGTAGAGTGATGTCCTCGAGAATTAGTGTGACGTCACACAGAATATTGGGAGTGACATCACACGTAACAATAGCGATTTCATATGCTAAATTGCATTCATGTCACACGTAATTGGTATGATGTCAATATCTGTACATATTGTCACGCTCATAATACGTGTGATGTCATACATAAAAATGTGTCTTATGTAACCAAAAAGTGAATGGTGTCAGACATATCAATGGGTGTGTTTTCACACACAAATGTGAGCCCTATCACAAGTACACCACTGGTGTGATGTGACACACAAATTGAGTGAGGTCAGACACACAAAGTGTGTGAAAGCACACACCAATCTGGTGATGTCACGGACATTTGGAGTGGTATCTCTAAGGAAAATGAGTGTGAATTCACACATAACAATGAGAGTTACATAAAACACAAATAGGGATATAAGTCAGAGTAAAATGTGAGAGACTTCACAGAAAGCTGGGAATGATTTCATACAAAACTGTGGATGTCATCTCAAAGTTAACAAAATGACTTCCCTCACACAACGGGAGTGATATCACACAATTTGAGAGAGGTGACAGGCTAACCTAGTTTTATCCTGCTCAAAGTGTGTGATGTACCAAAATGGGTGTGATGTCACACAGAAGGATTGGAGTGATGTCAGACACAAAATATGAGCCATGTCACACACCAGTGGAGTGATGTCAAACACTATGAGGGTGATGCCACACTCAATTGGTGTGATGTCATACATAATACTGGGAGTGACACCACACATACTAATGGTTTGATATCATATGACAAGGTTGATGTCATTCACAATTGATGAGATGTGACACGCAAGGAGGATGTTGTTACACACACACAAGGGGTGTGATGTTACCCATAGCCAAGTGTGTCACATCACGCATAACATAGGGTATGATATCACATGAACACAATGGGTGTGATGTTACAAGTTACATGTCACTCATGTCACAGATAGCAATGGGAGTGATGTCACACTATTGGTGCGATGTCACTCATAACAATGGGAGTGATGTCACACATAAATATATGAGGTAATCTCACTAAGGACACATGACTGATATCACAAATAAGCTGTTAATAGTCTACACTCAGGTTTCTATCCAATGTATTGAAAGAGCACTTCTGCTGAACTCTGCTTGCCAGTAGCTCTAGGGAACATACTCTAATGAGACCTTTTATACTTTTCACTACAACTGGTACAGATTATCTGTAAGATCCATTGAACGAAAGTACAGTGTGAAGAAAGACTCCTTTTTTAAATCTGTTTATGATCGTCTTGAAAAGTCCCTTTTCAAAAGTTGCAGTTCGCGTCTTTCATTCAGGCTTTCTCTTACATGGAACGAAAGAATGTGCTCATTGATCTCAGTTTGCCAGTAGCTGTTGGGAGCATCTTCCTATGAGAGGGTTTAAATTTTTCACTACACAAGGAAGAGAATATATCTAATATCCATTTATGAAAAGCACAGTGTGGAGAAAAACACTTTCTTGTACCTGTTTAGCATCTGCACTGAAAAGTACTTTTTCAAACATTGCAGCTCACGACATTTACTCAGGCTTTCTCACACAGTATATGAGAGAATGTTCTTACTGAGCAAAGGTTGCCATTAGTTGTAAGTAAGATCTTCCGAAGACAGCTTTGATCCTTTTCACTACTGCTGGGAGAAAGTATCTATAACATCCATTGAAATAACATACACGGTGGAATAAAACTCTTCTTAGTTGTTGAGGATCATCTTGATGAGTGAATTTTTCAATCATCGATCTTCATGGCCTGCACTCAGGCTTTCCCTCAAATATAATGGAACAACACCCGTTCTGAACTCAACAGCCCTGTAGCTGTAAGTCAGTTCTTCCTTGGAGGGCTTTTAAACTTGTCACTACAGCTGGGAGAGAGGATCTGTAACATTCATAAAATGAAAGTCAAGTGTGCAGTAAATCTCCGCCTGGTATGTGTATAGGATCCTCCCGCAAGTTGCCTTTTCCATCATTGTAGATAACGACCGTCACTCTGGCTCTCTCTCCTATGTAATGCAAGAAACTACTTGCTGAACTCAGCTGGCAAGGAGCTTTAAGCAGCATCCTCCTTTGAGAGCTTGTAAACTTGCACTGCAGCTGCAAGAGAATATCTGTAACATCCATTCCATGTAAGTTCTCTGTGGAGGAAAGCACTTCCTTTTAGCTTTTTAGGATCATATCGTAAAGTGCCTTTTCATCTTTGCAGCTGATTGCATGCACTCAGGCTTCCTTCCTGATATAAAAGAAAACACCCCTGCCAAAACTACTTTGCCAGTGGCTGTTAGGAACACCTTACTAGGAGAGTTTCCACTTTTCACCACAGCTCGAAAAGATGCTGTATCACATCCATTCAATGAAAGTACACCGTGAAGAAAACCTCCTCTGTAAGTGTTTATGATCATGTTCTTAAGTGGATTTAAATACACTGCAGTTCAATCTGTATTCAGGGTCTCACTAGCATATCATGATGACCATTAATGCTTAACACAGCTTGCCAGTATCTGTTAGTAACAGCTTCATATGAGAGGATTTAAAATTTCATTACCACTGGGAGAGTGTATCTATAACATCCATAAAACGAAAGTCCAGTATGTATAAAATTTCTTGCTTCTATCTGTATACGACTATTCTGATAATTGCCTTTAACAACATTGCCGTTAACTACCTTCAATCAGGAATTCTTTCCCATGTAAAGCAAGAAAGTTCTTGCTGACCTCTGCTTCCAAGTACTTTACAGGAGGATCTGCCTCTGAGAGCTTTTAAACTTTCCACTGCAGTGGGGCGAGTATTTCGCTAACATTCATTCCATGAACCTACTCTGTGGTGAGAAACTCTTAAGGTTAACATGTTAGGATATGTTCAAGTGCCTTTTCCTCTTTGTCGCTCATTGCCTGCACTGAGGCTCCCTTGCCAACCGAAAGACCAATCACCACTGCTCAAACAAGTTTGAAAGTAGCTGTTAGGAACAATGTCCTGTGACAGCTTTCCAGCTATCACTACAGGTGGTGCAGACTATCATTACCATCCATTCAATAAAAGTTGACTGTTCAGAGCAACTCTTGCTTGTAGGTGTTTAGGATCATCTTGAGAAGAGTCTTTTAATTACTGCAGTTCAATCTGCATTCGGGGTCTGAGTAGCACACTATGATGAACGCTATTGATTAACACAGGTGGTCAATATCATAGGTTACATCTTCATATGAGAAGTTTAACAGTTTCATTTCAGCTAGGGTGGAGTATCTATAACATCCATAAAATGAAGGTCAAGTGTGGGGAAAATCTCTGCCTTGTATCTATATAGGATCTTCTTGCAAATTGCCTTTTCCCTCTTTGCGGTTAACGACCTTCACTCAGGCTCTCTCTCCCAAGACATGCAAGAAAATGTTTGCTGAACTCAGCATGCAAGTATCTCTGAGGAGGATTTTCCTCTGAGATCTATTAAACATTTCACTGCAGCTGGGAGAGTATATCTCCAACATCCATTCCGTGAACATACTCTGTGCAGAAAAACTCCTCCTTTTAGGTATTAGGATCATATAGTAAATTGCCTTTTCCTCTTTGCTGTTCATTGCCTGCAATGATGTTTCCTTCACTAATATAGAGACAAAACACCACTGCTCAACCAATTTTGCCAGTAGCTGTAAGGAACATCTTCGTATGAGAGCTTTCAAAGTATTATTACAGGTTTTGCTGATTATATTTAACATCCATTCCATTCAAGTTGAATCTTCAGAGAAACTCCTGCTAGTAGCTCTTTAGGATCATCTTGAGAAGAGACATTTAATACACTACAGTTCAATCCACTTTCAGGCTCTCATGAACATATCATGACAAACATTATAGCTTAACACATGTGGCCTATATCTGTAAGTAACATCTTCATCTGAGATGTTTTAAAATTTCAGTACAGCTAGGAGAGTGTATCTAGAACATCCATAAAATGAAAGTGAAATATGGAGAAAATCTGTGGCTTGTCTCTTTATGGGATCAGCCTGCATATTGCCTTTAGATCACTGCAGTTAACGACCTTCGCTGAGGCTCTCTATCCCATGTAACGCAAGAAAGTGTTTCTTAACTCGCCTTGCAGGAATCTTTAAGGATGATCTTCCTCTGAGAGCTTGTAAACTTTTCATTGCAGCTAGGAAAACCTATTCATTACATCCATTCCATGTAAGTACTCTGTGGAGGAAATCACTGCTTTTAGCTTCTTTCGATCATATTGTCAATTGCATGCTCACCTTTGAATTTCATTGCCTGCCCTCAGGCTTCCTCCCTGATGTAAAGAAAAAACACCACTGTTAAACTTACTCTGCCAGTAGCGATTAGGAACACCTTCCCATGAGAGTTGACACTTTTCACCACAGCTCAGGAAAAAGCTCTATCACATCCATTTAATGAAAGTATACCGTGAAGATAACTTCTGCTTATAACTGTTTAGGGTCATTTTCATAAGTGACTTCAAATACACTGCAGTTCAATCTGCGTTCAGGGTCTCACTAGCATATCATGAGGAACACTATTGCTTAACACAGGTGAAGAATATCTGTTAGTAACATTCTCATTGGAGAGGTTTTAAAATTTCAGTACGGCTGGGAGACAGTATATGTAACATCCATAAAATGAAATTCCAGTTTGGAGACAAACTCTTGTTTATATCTGTATAGGATTATCCTGAAAATTGCCTTTTACATCATTGCCGTTAACGACCTACACATAGGAATTCTCTCCTTGTAATGCCAGAAAGTTCTTGCTCAACTTGCTTGCAAGTATCTTTAAGGAGCACCTTCCTCTGAGAGCTTTTAAACTTTCCATTGCAGCTGGGAGAGACTATCTATAAGATCCATTCCATGAACATACTGTGTGGTGGAAAAGTCTTCCTTTTAGTTTTTTGGATCACATAGTAAAGTGCCTTTTCCTCTTTGTAGTTCATGTCCTGCACTGTGGCTTCCTTCCCACAGGCAAGACAAAATACCACTGCTCAACGAAGTTTACCAGTAACTCTTTGAAACACTCCTAGGAGAGCTTTCAAACTATCACTACATGTGGTGCAGATTATCATTACCCCACATTCCAGGAAAGTGGACTCTTCAGAGAAACTCTGCTTGTAGCTGTTTGGGATTATCTTGAGAAGAGACTTGACTACACTGCAGTTCAATCTGCATTCAGGTTCTCAGTAACGTATCATGATGAACACCATTGCTTATCACAGTTGGCCAATATCTGTAAGTAACATCTTCATATGAGTGGTTTTCAAATGTCAATACAGCTGGCAAAGGGTATCTATAACATCCATAAATTGAAATTCAGGTATGGAGAAAATCTTTTGCGTGTATCTCTATAGGACTATTCTGAAAATTGCCTTTTCCAACATTGCAGTAAATAAACTTCACCCGTGCTCTTTCTCCCAAGTCAGGTAAAAAATGTTTGCTGAACTCAGCTTGGAAGTATCTTCAAGGAGGCTCTCCCTCTGAGAGCTTTTAAACTTTTCACTGCAGCGGGGAGCGAATATCTATAACATCTATTTCAGGAATGTACCCAGTGGAGAAAAAGTCTTCCTTTTAGCTTTTTAGGATCATATTGTAAAGTGAGTTTTCCTCTTTGTCGTTCATTGCCTGCACTGAGCCTCCCTTCCCATTGGAAATACAAAACATTCCTGCTCAATGACCTTTGTCAGTAGCCATCAGGAGTATCTTCTTAGGAGAGCTTTTGAACGATCACTACAGGTGGTGCAGATTGTTGTTATGATCAACTCAATGAAAGTTGACGCTTCAGAGAAACTCCAGCTTGTGGCTGTTAAGGGTCATCTTGAGAAGAGACTTTTAATAGACTGCAGTTCAAACTCTATTCAGGGTCCCACTAGCATATCATGATGAACTATATTGCTCAAGACAGGTGGCAAATATCTGAAAGGAACATCTTCATCTTAGAGGTTTTAAAATTTCAGTACTGCTGGGAGAGAGTATCTATAATATCCATAATATGAAAGACAAGTTTGGTGAAAATCTCGTTCGTGTGTCTGTGTAGGTTCATCATGCAAATTGCCTTTTCCCTCATTGCATTCAATGGCCTTCACTCAGCTATCTCTCCAAAGTAAAGCAAGAAAGCATTTGTTGAACACAGCTTGCAGGGTCCTTTAAGAATGGTCTTCCTCTGAGAGCTTTTAAAATTTTCGCTGCAGCTGGGAGAACTTATATATAATATATATTCCATGTAATTACCGTGTGGAGGAAAACACTTGCTTTTAGCTTCTTCAGATCATATTGTCAGTTGCATTTTCATCTTTGCATTTCATTGCCTGCACTCACGTTTCCTCCCTGATTTAAAGAGAAAACACTACTGCTAAACCTACTCTGCCAGTAGCTGTTAGGAACACCTTCCTAGGAGAGTTTCAACTTTTCAACACACCTCGGAAAGAAGCTCTATCAAATCCATTCAATGAAAGTATACCATGAAGAAGACCTCTTCTTGTACCTGCTTAGGATTATCTTCATGAATGACTTTAAAGGCACTGCAGTTCAGCCTGCATTTAGGGTATCATTAGCATATCATGATAAACACTATTGCTTAACACAGGTTGCCAATATCTGTTAATAACTTCTTCATATGAGAGGTTTTAAATTTTCAGGACAGCTGGAGAGAGTATCTATAACATCCATAAAATGAGAGTTCAGTGGGGACAAAATCTCTTGGTTGTATCTGTATAGGAGTATCCTGAAAATTGCCTTTTCCACCATTGCGGTTAAGGACCTTCCCTTAGGAATTCACTCCCAGGTAAGGCAAGAAAGATCTTGATGAACTCAGATGGCAAGTAGCTTTCAGCAGATCTGCCTCTGCAAGCTTTTAAACTTTCCACTGCAGCTGGGACAGAATATCTATGCCATACATTCCATGTAAGTACTCTGTGGAGGAACATACATCATTTTAGCTTTTTAAGATCATCTTGCAAAGTGCCTCTTCATCTCTGCAGTTCACTGCCTGCACTCAGGCCTCCTCCCCAACACAAAGACAAAACACCACTGTAAACCTATTTTGCCAGTTGCTGCTAGGAGCACATTCCTATGAGATGTTAGAGTTGTCACCACAACCGGGGAGGAAACTGTATCACATCCATTCAAGGAAAGTACCGTGTGAAGAATATCTTGTCGCTGTTTAGAATCATATTCATGAGTGACATTAAAACCATTGTAGTACAGTCTACCTTCAGGGTCTCACTAGCATATCATTATCAACACTATTGCTTAACACAGGTTGCAAATATCTGTTAGGAATACCTTCATATGAGAGGTTTTAAAATTTCAGTACAGATGGGAGTATCTATAACATCCATAAAATGAAAGATCATTGTAGAGAATATTTCTTGCTAATATCTGTATAGGACTATCCTGAAATTTTTCTTTCCATCCTTGCAGTTAACAACATTCACTTAGTAATTCTCTCCCTATTTAATGAAAGAAAGACCTTGCTGAATTCAGATTGCAAGTGGCTTTCCGCAGGATCTGCCTCTGAGAGTTTTTAAACTTTCCACTGCAGCTGGGACAGAATATCTATAACATCCAGTACATGAACGTACCCTGTGCAGAAAAACTCTTCCCTGTAGATTTTTGGATGATGTGGTTCAGTGACTTTTCCTCTTTGCCGTTCATTGCCTGCACTGAGGCCGTCTTCCCAATGGAATGACAAAACACCACTAATCAACCAAGTTTGCCAGTAGTTTTCAGGATCATCTTACTAGGAGAGCTATCACTACAGGTGGTGCAGATTATCCTTACCATCCATTCAATGACAGTTGACTTTTCAGAGAAACTCCTCCTTGTACCTGTTTAGGATCATCTTGAGAATTTGAATACACTGCAGTTCAAACTACATTCAGGGTCTCACTAGCATATCATGACAAACACTTTTTCTTAACACAGGTACCCAATAAGTGTAAGTAACATCTTCATATGAGAGCTTTTAAAATTTCAGTACACCTGGGAGATAGTATCTATAGCATATGTAAAAGGAAAGGCCAGTATGGAGCAAAATTCTTACTTGCATCTGCAGAGGACTCTCCTGAAAATTGCCTCTCTCAACATTGCGGTTAACGACATTTACTTAAGAATTTTCTCCCTGGGGCCTGCCCGGTGTCACAAACAGTTTCGTGTGCACGCTCCACTTTGGTGGCCTTGGGTTTTCAGTTTCCCAACCCTGGGCACGCACCAATGCACTGCTTGCCAGGACATGCTGTGGTGGTGTCCCATATAAAGTAGAGGAAGATGGGCACTCATGTTAGCTCAGGGCCAAACTTCCTCAGCAAAATAGAGGAGGATCAGCATCGGATGTTACCTCAGGGTTGATCTTCCTCACACATGCTAAAAATAATGTCTCTCCTATGTAATGCCAGAAAGTTCTTGCTTAACTCTGCTTGCAAGTAGGTTTAAGGAGCATCTACCCCTGAGAACTTTTAAATTTTCCACTACAGCTGAGAGCGAATATCTATAGTATCCATCTAATGAACGTACTCTGTGGAGAAAAACATTTCCATTTAGTTTTTGAGGATCATAATGGAAAGTGCCTTTTCTTCCTTTTGGTTCGTTGCCTGCACTGAGGCTGCCTTCTCAATGGAAAGACAAAATACTACTGCTCAAGCACTTTTGCCAGTAACAAGTAAGGAAATAACTTCGTGCCCTGTCTCTCTTCCTTCCGGCAAATGAAGTCAACCTACCTTACCCAGGTTGGGGACATATTGCCATTTCAGGCCTTGAGAAGGAATATCACATTCCTTTGAGAAGGCAATTTCTGATCCCGGGTTCTAAGTAGAGCTCTAGCAACAAGTTAGTAAATGAGTTTCAAAGATTACTGGAACTTAGCTGAACTATGTATAACACGCATTGTTGGAAATAACTTCATGCCCACTATCTCTTCCTTCCATCTCGTAAGGATCAGAAACCTAAAACAGGTATATAACAGAATGCAGTTTCAGGCCTTGAGATTGAATCTCATATTCCTTTGAGAGGGCACTTTCTGATCCAGGCTTGTAAGTAAATGTCTAGAAACGACTTTGTATGTGAGTGGCAATCATTAATACAGCTGAGCTAATCTATGGTTAACACCCATTTCTGGAAATATCTTCATGCCCAATCTCTCTTCCTTCCAGCTCTGAAGGTTTACATTCCTAAAACAGGTTTTGAATATATTGCTGTTTCGAGCCTTAGGAGGGAATATCACATTCCTTTGAGAAGGCATTTCTCGTCCCAGCATGTAAGTAGATGTCCAGGAACAAGTTAGTATATGAGTGGCAATCATCACTACAGCTGAGCTCATCTGTATAAAATACCCATCCCTGGAAGTATCTTTGTGCTCACTCACTCTTCCTTTCAGCTCGTGAGAATCACCTTCCTAAACCAGGTTTAGAACATAATGCTATTTTGGTCGTTGAGAGCAAATCTCACATTCCTCTGTGAAGACACTTACTGATAACTTCTTGTAAGTAGATGTCTAGGAACAAGTTTATATTGGAGCATCAATCAGTACTACAGCTGAGTAAAATGATTTATAATACCCATTCCGTGAAATAACTTCATGTAAAAACTCTCTTCCTTCTAGCACTAAGATTCACTAAACTAAACCAGTTTTGGACCATATTGCCTTGTTGGACCTTGAGAAGGAATCTCGCATTCCTTTGAGAAGGCACTTTCTGATCCCAGAGTGGAAGTAGATGTCTAGGAACAAGTTTGTATATGAGTGGCAAGCGTTACTACAGCTGAGCTAAGCTGTGTATAATACCCATTCCTGAAAATAACTTTGTGCCTCATCTCTCTTCCTTCCAACTCATAAGGATCACAAAGCTAAACCAGGTTTGGAACATATTGCCATGTCACTCCTTGAGATGGAATCTCATATTCCTTTGAGAAGACACATTCTTTTCCTGTCCAGAATGTTGAAGTCTAGGAATAAGTATGTATATGAGTGTTAATCCTTACTAGATCTGAGCTCAACTGTCTATAACAACCATTCCTGGTAATACTTTTTGCCTCATCTCTCCTCCTTCAATCTCATAAGGATCACAAATATAAACCAAGTTTCATGTATCATGCCATTTCAGGCCTTGAGAATGAATCTCACACTACTTGGAAGGCACTTTCTGATCTCTGCTTCTAAGGAAATGTCCAGGACAAGATTCTATATAAGTGGCAATCGTTACTACAACTGAACTATTCTTTGAGTAACACCCGATCCTGAAAATAACTTCATGCCCAATCTATCTTCCTTCCAGCTCGTAATGAAGACCTTCCTCAACCGAGTTGGGAACATATTGCCATTTCAGACCTTGAGAAGAAATCTCACAATTCTTTCAGACAGCAGTTTCTGATCGCAGCCTGTATGTAGACGTCTAGGATCAAGTTTGCATGTGAGTGGCAATCACTAATAGAGCTGTGCTTCTCTCTTCCTTCCATCTCGTAAGGATCACAAACCTAAATCAGGTTTGGAACATAATGCCATTTCAGGCCCTTGAGAACAAATCTCACATTCCTTTGAGAAAGCACTTTCTGATCTCGGCTTGTAAGTAAACGTCTAGTAACGAGTTTCTAAATGAGTGGCAACCATTACTACAGCTGAGCTAAACGGTGTATAAGAACCATTCCTCAAAATAACTTCCTACCCCATCTCTCTTCCTTCCAGCTCTAAAGGATTACATTCCTAAGCAAGGTTTTGAATGTAATACCATGTCGGGCCTTGAGAAGGAATCTCACATTACCTTGAGATGGAACTTTCTGATCCCAGCTTCTAAGTAGATCCCTAGAAACAAGTTTGTATATGAGTGGGAATCATCACTACAACTTAGATGAACTATGAATAACACCTATTCCTGAAAATAACTTCGTGCCGGTCTCTCTTCCTTCCAGATCATAAGGCCCACCTTCCTCAACCACGTTTGGAACATATTGCCATTTCCGGCCTTGAGAAGGAATCTCATATTCCTTTAAGAAGGCACTTTCTGATCACTGTTTCTAAGTATATGTCCAGGAACAAGATTCTATATAAGTGGCAATCGTTAGTACAACTGAGCTATTCTATGAGTAGCATCAATTCCTGGAAAAAGACTTCATGCTCAATCTCTCTTACTTCCAGCTCGTAAGTACCACCTTCGTCGACCAAGTTTGGAACATATTGCTGTTTCAGGCCTTGACAAGGAATATCACATTCTTTTGAGAAGTCACTTTCTGATCCCGGGCTTATGTAGATGTCTAGGAACAAGTTTGTATATGAGTGGCAATCATTACTACACCTGAGTTAATCTATGTGTAAAACTCATTCATGAATATGTCATTGTGCCCAATCTCTCTTCCTTCCATCCAGTAAGGGTCACAAACCTAAGCCAGGTTTGGACAGTATTGGGATTTTGGGCCCTGAGAAGGAATGTCACATTCCTTTGCGAAGGCCCTTTGTGTTCCTGACCTGTATGTAGATTTCTATGAGCAAGTTTGCATATGAGTGGCAATCATGACTACGGGAGCTAAAGTATGTATAACAGCCATTCCTGGAAATCACTTTTTGCCTAATCGCTCTTCCTTTACCTCATCAGAATCAGCTTGCTCAACCATTTTTGGAACATCATGCTATTTCTGGCCTTGAGAAGGAACCTCATAGGGTCCAGCCCCATGGTGTAGTGGTTAAGTGCACCCTCTGTTGCTGGTGGCCCAGGTTCGGATACCGGACACACACCGACACACCCCTTGTCAGGCCATGCTGTGGTGGCACCCCACATAAAGTGGAGGAAGATCAGGACGGATGTTAGGTCTGGGCCAGCGTTGCTCAGCAATTAGAGGAGGATTGGCATGGCCGTTAGCTCAGGGCTGATCTTACTCACAAAGAGAAAAGAGAAGGAACCACATATTCCTTTCAGAAGGAACCTTCTTATCCCAGCTTCTAAGTAGAAGTCCAGGAACAAGTTTGTATATGTTTGGCAATCATTACTACAGCTGAGCTAAACTGTGACTAACAGCCATTCCTGGAAATAACTTCATGCCCAAACTCTCTTCATTCCGGCTCGTAAGGACCATCTTCATCAACCAGGTTTGGAACATAGTGTCCTCTCAGGCCTTTAGAAGGAGTTTCACATTCTTTTGAGAACACATTCTCTGATACCAGCTTCTAAGTAGATATCTAGGAACAAGTTTGTTTAGGCGTGACTGTCATTACTGGGGCTGACAAACTTGGTATAACACCCATTCCTGGAAATCACTTCGTGCCTAATCTCTCTTCCTTTCATCACGTAAGGATCACAAACCTAAACCAGATTTGGACCATAGTGTCATGTCGGTCCTTAAGAAGGAGTCTCACATTGCTTTCAGAAGGAATGTTCTGATCCTGGCTTTTACGTAGATGTCTAGGAACAAGTTTGTATATGATTGGCAATCATTACTACAGTTGAGGTAAACTTCACATAACACCCATTCCTGGAAGTAACTTTGTGCCTAAACTCTCTTCCTTCCATCTCATAAAGATCACAAACCTAAACCAGATTTCGAACATACTGTCATTTCGCACCTGGACAACAAATCTCACATTCCCTTGAGAAGGCTCTTTTAAAAAGTGTATAACACATAATCCCTGAAATAACTTTGTGCATAACCTCTCTTCCTCCCATGTTGTAAAGATCACTTTCCTTACCCAGGTTTGGAACATAATGCCATTTCTGGACCTGAGAATTAATCTCACTTTCCTTTGAGAAGGAAATTTCTGATGCAGGCTTCTAAGTAGAAGTCCATGAACAAGTTTCTATATGAGTGGCAATCATTCCTAGAGCTTAGCCGAAGTATGTGTAACGCCCATTCCTGGAAATAAATTTGTGCCTAACCTCTCTTCTTTCCATCTTGTAATGGTGAAAAACCTGAACCCGGTTTGGAGCATAATGCCATTTTGTGCCCTGAGAACGAATCTCATACTCCTTTGCTAAGGCACTTTCTCAACCCCCTTGTAAGTAACAGTCTAGGAACAAGTAGCTATGTGAGTGGTAATCATTACTACAACTGAGCTAACCTATGTATATCACCAGTTTCTGGACATGACTTCGTGCCCAATCTCCCTTCCTTCCAGCTGCTACAGATCTCCTTCCAAAAGCAGGTTTATAAACAGGGCCATGTAGGGCCTTGAGGCAGGATCACTCTCAAATGCCTTGGAGAACACAATTTCTTTTCCCGGTTTGAATGTAGATGGTATGAAACACCTTGGTATCTGAGAGGCATTCATTACTACAGCTGAGTTGAACTATGTATTACAACCATTCCTGATAGTAACTTCATGCCCAATGTGTCTTCCTTCCAGCTCCTAAGGATCGCCTTCCCAAAACAGGTTTTGCACAGGGCCATGTAGGGCCTTGAGAGAGAATCTCACGCACATGTCTTAGAGAAGGAACTTTCTTATCCCGGTTTGTAAGTAGATGGTAAGGAACATCTTTCTGAGTGGCATCACTACTACAGCTGAGTTAAACCATGGATAACACCAGTTCCTGGAACAAAGTTCAGGCCCAATATCCCTTCCTTCCGGTACATGAGGATCGCCTTCCTAAGGACGGTATGGAACGAGGACCATGTACTGCCTTGAGACAATCTCACTCACAAGCCATAGAGAGCACACTTACTGATAGCGGATTCTAAATAGATGGTTAGGATCATGTTTATATCTGAGTGGCAAGAATTGCCACAGCTGAGCTAAACTAAGTATGACACCCATTCCTGGAAATGACTTAGTGCCCAATCTCCCTTCCTTCCAGCTCCTAAGGATCGCCTTCTCAAAGCGGATTTGGAAACAGGACTGTGTGGTGTCTTGTGACAGCATCCCACTCATAATCCATTGAGAGCACGTTTTCTCATACTACATTCTAAGTCGATGGCTAGAAACATGTTTGTATCTGAGTGGCAGGCATTACTACAGCTGAGCTAAACTAAGTATAACTCTCATTCCTGGAAATTACTATGTGCCCAATCTCCCTTCCTTCCAGCTCCAAAGGATCACTTTCCCAAAGCAGGTACGAAAACAGGGCTGTGTAGGGCCTTGACACAGGATCACTCTCAAATGCCTTAGAGAATGGAATTTCTTATCCTGGGTTGGAAGTAGATGGTTAGAAACATCTTTGTTTGTGAGTGGCAGTCATTACTACAGCTGAGTTAAACTATGTATAAGACCCATTCCTGGAAACAACTTGGTGCCCAATCTCCCTTTCTCCCAGCTCCTGAAGATCGCCATCCAAAACCAGGTTGTGCACAGGGACATGGAGGGCCTTGAGAGAGGATTTCACACACATGCCTTAGGGAAGGCATTTTCTTATCTCGGCTTGTAAGTAGATGGAAAGAAACATCTTTCTATCTGAGTGGCAATCACTACTAAATCTGAGTTAAACTATGTATAACATCCATTCCTGGAAAAAACTTCTTGCCAGATCTCCCTTCCTTCCAGCGCATAAGGATCGCCTTGCCAAAGCAGGTTTACACAGGCCCATGAAGGGCCTTGAGAGACAATCTCACTCACATGATTTAGAGAAGGCACTTTCTTATCCCCGCTTGTATTTAGATGGTAAGAGACATCCGTGTATCTGAGTGGCAATCACCACTACAACTCGGACAAACTATGTATAGTACCCATTCCTGGAAGTAACTTCATGCCCCATCTCTCTTCCTTCCCACTCCTAAAGATTGCCTTCCCAAAAAGGTTTTCCACAGGCCCACAGAGGGCCTTCAGAGAGACTCTCACTCACATGCCTTAGAGAGGGCACTTTCTTCTCCTGGAAAGTAAGTAGCTGTTATGAAACATCTTTCTATCTTTGTGGCAATCGCTACTAGAGCTGAGTGAAACGATGGATACCAGCGATTCCTGGAAGTAACTTCATGCTCATCTCCTTTCCTTCCAGCTCCTAAGGATTGCCTTCCCGGAGAAAGTTGTGCACAGCACCATGTAGGGCCTTGAGACAGAATCTCAGTCTAATTCCTTAGAGAAGGCACTTTCTTATCCTGGCTTGTGAGAAGATGGTAAGAAACATCTTGGTATCTGAGGGGCATTCACTACTACAGCTGAGTTAAACTATGGATAACATCCATTCCTGGAAGTACCTTCATGCCCCGTCTTCCTTCCTTCTACTTGCTAATGATCACCTTCTGAAAGGTGGTTTGGAAACAGGGCCGTGGAGTTCCTAGAGACAGGAACACTCTCAAATTCCTTAGAGAACACACTTTCTTCTCTCGGTTTGTAAATTGACAGAAAGAAACATCTTTGTATCCAAGTGTGAATCATTACTAGCTTTCGGGTTAAGGTTCGTGTTAGAGTTTGAGTTAGGGATTGGGTTAGGTTTAGGGTTAGGATTAGGGTTCGGGTTGGGTTGCTGTTAGGGTTAAGGTTTGGCTTAGGTTTCAGGTTAGGGTTTGTGTACTGGTTTGGTTTAGGTTTAGGGTTAGGTTTAGGGTTAGGGCTAGGGTTAAGGTCAGGCTTAGGTCTAGGGTTATCTTTCGGGTTCGGGTTAGGGTTCGGGTTACTGTTAGGGTTAGTGTCAGGGTTATGGTTGGGTTCCACTTAGGGTTAGGTTCAGGGTGCGGGTTAGAGTTCAGGCTGGTTTATGGTTAGGGTTACATTTAGGATTTGGGTTAATGTTAGACTTAGGATTCTAGTTAGTGTTAGGGTCGGGTTAGAGTTAGGGTTCAGGTTTGAGTTAGGGTTAGGCTTAGGGTAAGTGTTACTGCTTGCTTAGAATTAGGGTTATCGTTGCCTTCCCATTAGGGTTAAGGTTTGTGTTATTGTTACGATTCAGGTTATGGTTAGGGTTATGGTTCTGGTAGGGTTTAGTTTAATGTTAGTGTTGGTGTTAGGGTTGAGGTTAGGGTTAGAGTTAGGGTTCTGGTTAGGATTAGAGTTAGGGTTCGTGTACTACTTTGGTTTAGGGTTAGGGTTAGAGTTAGTTTTCAGGTCAGTGGTCGGGTTAGCTTTAGTTTAAGGTTAGTGTTAGTGTTCAGGTTAGAGTTAGGGTTAGGTTTAGTGGTCTGATTATTGTTGGAGTTAGAGTTAGGATTATGGTTAGGGTTAGGATTAGGGGCGGGTCAATCTTCACGTTAGTGTTAGTGTTAGGAATCGGTTTAGGGTACGAGTTAGGGTTAGGGTTCGAGTTAGGGTTAGGGTTAGGTTTAGGAGCATGGTTGGGTTCATGTTCGGATTAGAGATAGAGTTCGGGTTAGGGTTAGGGTTCGGGTTCGGGTTAGTGTTAGCATTAGGTTTGGGTTTCATGTTAGGATTAGGGTTAGATTTAGGGTTAATGTTAAGTTTACGGTTAGGGTTAGTATTATGGTTCGATTTTGGGTTAGAGTTAGGGTTAAGATTCATATTAGGGTAAGGGCTATGGTTTGGGTTAGCGTTAGGTTTAGTTTTAGTGCTAGTGTTTGGATTAGGGTTTTGGTTAGTTTTCGGGGTTGGTTTAGGGTTAGCTTTAGCGTTAGGGTTCGCGTTAGGGTTAGGATTGCCGTTGGCTTCAGTTTAGGGTTAAGAGTTGTATTGTGTATAGGGTTATGTTTAGTGTTCGGATTAATGTTACGATTAGTTTTCAGTTTCGCTTTAAGGTTAGCCTTAGCTTCAGGGTTCGGGTTAGGGTTAGGGTTAGTGCTACGGTTAGGGTTAGGGTTGGGTTCCGGTTTGGGTTCGGGTTAGAATTAGGGCTGGATTTAGGGTTATGGTTCAGTGTAGTGTTAGGGTTAATGTTAGGTTAAGGGTTAGGGTTAGGGTTAGGATTGGGTTTAGTATTAGCTTAGTGTTCAGGCTAGTGTTAGGGTTAGGGTTCAGCTTCAATATCACCTTAAGGTTAGGGTTAGTGTCGGGCTGGGAGTCACGTTAGGGTTTGGGTACGGTTCATGTTAGGGTTTCTGATTGTGTACAGTTAATATTCATGTTAAGATAATTGTTAGCTTTAGGGTTAGGGTTGGGTGCAGGTTAGGGTTAGATCTGAGGTTCAGGTTACGTTTAGGATTGAAGTCCTTTTTTGGGTTAGTGTTTGTGTTATGTTTCGGGTTATGTTTAGGGTTAGGATTAGGGTTACAGTTGTTGTTAGTGTCACATTTAGGGAGAGGTTAGTGTTTGGATTAGGGTTAGGGTTAGGGTTCGGGTTCTGGATCGGCTTAGGGTTTCGGTTATTGTTGGGTTTAGCTTCGTATCAGGGTTAGATTTAGAGTTTGGTTTAGTGTAACGGTTAGGGTGAGGGTTAGGGTTAGAGTTCGGTTTCGGGTTACTGTTAGGGTTGGGGTTATGATTAGGCCTCAGTTTAGTTCTTGGTTAGGGTTAGGGTTGGGTTGGGTTAGGGTTAGAGTTTGTGTTAGGGTTAAGTGTAGGGCTGGGTTAGGGTTAGGGTTCAGGTTTGGGTTAGGATTAGGGTTAGTGTTAGGGTTAGGCTTTGGGTTAGTGCTAGGCTTAGGGTTAAGGTTGGGTTGGGTTGCGGATTGCATTAGGGTTCAAGTTAGGGTTAGGTTCAGGGTTCGTGTTAGGTTTAGAGTTAGGGTTATGGTTCATTTTAGGGTTAGGGTTGTTGTTAGAGTTCTAGTTAGGTTAGGCTTAAGGTTAGGTCTAGGTTTACTCTTAGGGTTTCATTGGGTTAGGGTTAGGGTTAGGGTTAGTGTTTGGGTTTGTGTTTGTGTCATGGTTAGTTTTCAGTTTCTGGTTAGGATTAGGGATAGTGATAGTGTTCAGGTTAGTGTTAGGGCTAGAGTTCGGTTTAGGTTTGGTTTTGGATTAAGGTTAGGATTCGGATTAGGTTTATGGTTAGCATTAAGGTTAGGTTTTGGGTTAGGATTAAGGATAGGTTTAAGGTTACAGTTAGGGTTAGTTTAGGGTTAGGGTACAGGTTACGTTTAGAGTTAGAGTAAGAGTTAGAGTAAGAGGTAGGGTTAGTGTTATGATTCGACTTCAGGTTAGGGTTTTTATTAGATTTTGTGTTAGGGTAAGCGTTACAGTTTGGGTTAGGTGTAGGTTTAAGGTTAAGTTCAGTTTTATGGTTAGTGTTTGGATTTGGGTGAGGGTTAGGTTTCAGGTTAGGGATTGGTTATGGTTAGGGTTAGGCTTCAGGTTAGGGTTAGGTTTAGGGTACGTGTTAGGTTTAGGGTTAGGGTTCGTGTTCTGGTATGAGTTAGTGTTAGGGTTAGGCCTATGGTTAGTGTTAGAGTTGAGTGCAGGTTCGGGTTAAGGTTAGTGATAGGGTTACTGTTAGGGTTAGGTTTATGGTTATGGTTGGGTTACGGTTAGGTTTAGGATTAGGGTTTCAGGTTAGGGTTAGATTTAGTGTTAGGGTTAGGATTAGTGTTAGGGTTCAGGACAGGGTTAGGGGTAGGGTTACTGTTAGGTTTAGGCTTAGGCTTTGTTTGGGTTACAGTTAGGTTTAAGGTTAAGGTTCTGGTTAGGGGTCTGGTTAGTGTTAGGTTCAGGGTTCCAACACCTGTTTTCCTTAGGCTTAAAGTTAGTGTCTGTGTTTAGGGTTAAGGCTCGTGTTCATGTTAAGTTCAGGGTTAGGGTTTGTGTTAGGGTTAGGGTTAGGATTAGGGTTAGGGTTAGGGTTAGGATTAGCGTTAGGGTTAGTGTTTGCATTAGGGTTGGTCTTATGCTTTGTTTTTGGGATCTGGGAAGTTTTAGGTTTAGGGTTGGGTTTCGGATTAGTGATAGGGTTACTGCTATGGTTTGGGTTATGCTTAGGCAAAGGTTTAGGGCTAGGTTTAGAGTTGGGTTAGGTTAGGGTTATGGTTATAGTTCGGGTTAGGGTTAGTGTTAATTTTCAGGCTAGGGTTAGGGTTAGGGTTAGGTTTAGGGTTAGGGTTAGGGTTACTGTTAAGGTTAGGGTTAGGGTTATTGCAAGGGTTAGGGTTTGGTTTTGGCTTAGGGTTATGGTTAGGTGTAGGATTAGAGTTAGTGGTCTGATTGGAGTTCTGGTTCCAGTTCGGTTTCGGTTTCGGGTTAGGGTTAGAGTTAGGGTAGGATTAGGCTTCGGGTTAGGGTTAGGGTTCACGTTAGGATTAGGATTAGTCTTAGGGTTAGTGTTCGGGTTCGGGTTTGAGTTACGTTTAACGGTAGGATGGGATGATGCTTTGGGTTACGGTTATCATTTGGTTCAAGTTACGGTTTGGGTTAGGTTTATGCTTAGGGTAGGGTTCTGCTTATGTTCAGGGTTAGTGTTTGGGATAGGGTTTAGTTGGATTAGAGCTAGTGTTTGCTTTAGGGCTAGGATTAGTTTTAGGGTTAGGCTAAGGGTTCAGGTTAGAGTTATTTTAGGGTTAGGGTTTGAGTTCGGGTTAGTAATTGGGTTCAAATATGGTTTAGTGTTAGGTTTTGTGTTAGGGTTTGGGTTAGATTTAGGGTTCCGGCTAGGGTTAGGGTTATAGTGCGAGTTAGTGTTAGGGTTAGAGTTCGGTTTAGGCTTTGATTTAAGGTTAGCTTTTGTGTTAGGGTTCGGGTGGGTTAGGGTTAGGGTTCTTGTTAGGGTTATTGGTAGGTAGATGTTTAGGATTAGGTTTGGGGTTAGGGTTAGTGTTCATGTTAAGTTTACTGTTTGGATTAGGGTTAGGTTTCAGGTTAGTATTAGGGTTGTGTTAGATTTAGGGTTAGGATTAGGGTATGGTTAACGTTAGGTTTAGGGATAGTGTGAGGGTTAACATCAGGGTTCGGTTTCAGGTTACGTTTAGTGTTAGATTCAGGGGTGGGTTCAGGTTAGGGCTAGGGTTGGGTTCGCGTTAGGGTTCTGGTTAGGCTTATGGTTTGGATTAGGTTTAGGTTTAGTGTTATAGTTAGTGTTCAGATTAGAGTTAGGGTTAGAGTTCGAGTTCAGGATCTGCTTAGGGTTAGGATTAGGGTTAGGCTTCTTTTTAGGGTTAGCACTAGGGTTCAGGAGGGTTTAGCGTTATGGTTAGGTTTAGAGTTAGGGTTATGGTTAGCTTTACGGCTCAGGTTGTGGATAGGTTAATGATTCGCGTTAATGTTAGGGTTAGGGTTAAGGTTAGTGTTAGGCATAGGGTTGGGATTAAGGTTAGGTTTGTTGTTGGTGTTAGGTTTCTGGTTAGGGTTAGGGTTAGGATTCAGCTACATGTTAGGTTAGTCTTCAGATTCAGTTTACGGTTAGGGTTATGATCAGGTTAGGGTTAGTGTTACTTTTGGTGTTAGGGTTAGCGTTATGGTTCAGTTTAGGGCAAGGTATACTATTCGGGTTAGTGTTAGTGTTAGAGTTAGGATTCAGTTTCAGTTTACAGTTAGGATTGCATTCGGATTAGGTAATAGGGACAGGCTTAGTGTTCGGGTTAGCTTTATGGATTGGGTTAGGGTTCTGTTTCAGTTTAGAGTTAGCATTCAGGCTCTAGTTATGGTTAGGGTTAGGTGTTCGGTACCGTTTAGACTTAGCATTCAGGCACGGGTTAGCGTTAATATTCTGTTTATGCTAAGGGTGAGGGTTCTGGTAAAGGTTAGGGTTATCGTTAGAGTTCGGTTCAGTTTGGGGTTACAGGTAGTTTGGGTCAGTGTTAGGTTTAGGCTATGGTTTGGGTTCTGTTTAGAGTTAGGTTTAGGTTTCAGGTTCAGTTTAGATTTAGGGTTTTGTTTCAGTTAGGGCTGTATTTAGGGTTAGGGTTCAGTTTAGGCTTAGTATTAGCATGTGGGTTAGTGTTAGTGTTAGGTTTAGAGTTAGGGTTAGGGTTTCAGTTACGGATAAGGTTTGGGTTCCTGGTTGGGTTAGGGTTAAGGTTAAGGTTAACCCTAACCTTGGGCACTTAGAGGACCAGGGTTTCACTAATCCAGAGAAGAGGCTGGGACCTGTCGCCTGAAGGGCACACCAAGGGTGGCCCCAGACCCTTAGGCCTCCGACCTGCTGAGGCCAAACTCACTGCAATGCCATATGCCTGTCTCCACACTTGTGACTCTACAGAGGCTTTCCTCTACCTGGCTGGAGACGAAAAGTGTGGGCGTGGGGTGAGGCCATGGTTTAGTTATTCCAGGAAGAAATGAGGCCCAGGACAAAGCAGCTGGCCCCGGCAGAGCCTTGACCTCGCACCACAGTCCGCCTTGGCAGCCAGGGCCAGACTACCACTTCCAAAGAAGAGAAGTGGCTGGTGACCTGAGTGGGTGTGGGGGAATAGGAGGGAGACAATAGCTGAAGCCAAGTCAACAAGGGCAGCATTCCTTCTTCACCTGCACGTGGCAAGTGTCAGAGAGCGCCCCACTTGGTCAGAGACCAGTGGGCAGGCGAGGCGTTCAATGAGGACCCCCGAGGCCCGGTGGCTGTGCATGTGCCCTGGGCCTGACACATTGAACCCAAGCCCTCAGGGCTCCTGGAGAGACAAGAGAAAGATGGGCCCAAGGGAGAGGTAGGCAAGGTGGGCAGGTTGAGCCCGCATCTCTCCTCAGGTCCCTGAGAGAGAAAGAGAGAGACACAGAGAAACTGAGAGAGAGAGAGATCCCTGAACTATGAGTCGCTGCCTCCACCACTGGTACCAACTCACACACCATCACACTTCCCCCCACCACCCCCATACCCGCCCCTGGGCCAGCCCCACCACAGAGAGGTTGGTTCCTTGTCACTTCCATGCTGTCCCTTTGGGACCTGATGCCAGAGCAGGGGAAAATGTTCAGACAAAGTTTTCCATGTCACTATCCATGACAATGGTCTTCTTTCCCTCTCAAATCTGACAACCCCACCCCCAACATCCTCCTTTGTCTTAATCTGAAGATAGTATTGAAGAGGAGAATCTCTGCCATTGTGTTGAGAGACTCAGTTTCCCTTGTTTCTCCCATCTACACATGTTGTTAATCTTGAGATTATTTTCTCCAGCTAACCTGTACTGTTAATGATTTGTCCAGCCATAAGAAATTTAAGGGAAAGGGCGGAAGAGGGTTCTCACTCTGCCCCCGAGAGCCCTCAGCTGGGTCCCTCCCTCAGACTTGGCCAGGGACAGCCCATACCCAGAGGCCATCTCCCGGGGCATCCCAGGAAAAGCTCACTGCCAGCACCCATCCTCTCACCACTCTCAAGTCCATCGTCCTCCCTCGGGATGCCTGGGCAGGTCAGAGACCTGGGTGTGTGAGGCAGCTAGATCCCAGGTCTGGCACACCGGTTTCAAGGCAGCTTCCACCTCTGATGGTGTCCAACACACGCCCCAGAAAGCTTGGTGGTAGGCCCCAGGGCTCTTTTCTTCGGAACATGTCCCCTTGGAAGGGGCCTGGCCGAGAATTGTGGGCCAGCCGGCCAGCCAGCCATCTTGGGACAAAGCAGGAGAGCCGAACCATCCTTCCAGTTGCCCTGGGCTTGACACTGGCGACCTCAGGAAGAGGGCCTCACTGGTGCCCTTCATCATGGATTTCTCCCCAGAGTCGTGTCCTGGGCACTACGAAGGCCAGGCCCTCCCGACTCCAGAGAAGAGGCTGGGACCAGTTGCCAGAAGGGCTTTTCCAGTGTGGCCCCAGCTCCCTGGGCCTGCGGCCTGCTGGGACCACACTCACTGCTTTGCCATATGCTTGTTCCGGTCCTTCTGACTCCACAGAGCCTCTCCTCCACCTGGCTGGAGTTGACAAGTACAGGCGTGGGGTGAGGCCATGGTTTTGTCTTTCCAGGAAGAAATGAGGCCCGGCATGAAGCAGCTGGCCGAAGCAGAGCCTTGACCTCGCACCCCAGTCGGCCTTTGGCTACCAGGGCCAGACCAGCACTTCCAAAGAAGGGAAGCATCTGGCGAGCTGAGTGAAAGTGGTCGAATAGGAGGGAGACAACAGCTGAAGCCAAGTCAAGAAGGGTGGTTCTCCTTCTTCACCTTCAACTGGCAGGCACAAAAGAGCGCCCCACCTGGTCTCAGCCTCTTGGGCGGGCAGGGTCTTCACTGTGGACCCTTGAGGCCCAACTGCTGTGCATGCGCCCTTTGCCTGAGTTGTTGAACTCAAGCCGCAGGTCTCCCAGTGTGGCCAGAAAAAGAATGGCCCATGGGAGAGGTAGGAGAGGTGAGCAGGGTGCGCCTCCCCTCCTCTCCTCAGGGCCCCGAGAGGGGGAGACACAGAGAGAGCCAGAGAGACGTAGAGAGAGAGAGATCCCTGACCTCTCTAGATTTCAGGTTAGAGTTAGGGTTTAGTTTAGCTTCGGGGTATGATCAGGTTATTGTTAGGGTTAGTGTTACCATTGGGGTTAGGGTTAGGGTTAGCGTTAGGGTTAGGATTCTGAGTAGGGTTAGGGTTTGGGCTTGGTACAGTTTTGTTTTACATGTAGGCTTAGGTTTAAAATTTAGGGTTACAGTTAGGGTTAGGATTAGGGTAAGTGGTCTGGTTCAGTTTAGTGTTAGAGTTAGTATTAGGTTTCGAGTTAGAGTTAGAGTTAAGGTTAGGGTTAGGTTTAGTGTTAGTGTTAGTTTTCGGGTTAGGGTCAGGGTTAGGGTTTGCTTTCGGTATCGGTTTAGGCTCAGTGTTATGGTCGGGTTAGGCTTCAGATTAGGGTTAGGTTTTGGGCTCGGGTTAGGGTTCTTGTTAGGATTGGGATTTAGATTAGAGTTCTGGTTAGGTTTAGGTTTAGGGTTAGTGTTAGGATTAGGGTTATGATTAAGTTTTAGGTTCAGGAAAGTCTTACCTTTAGCATTAGGTTTCTTGTTAGGGTTAGGGTTAGAGTTAGGGCTAGGTTTAGGTTTAGGGTTAAGGTTGGGTTCAGATTATGGTTATGGTTATGGTTAGGTTTTAGTTTCGGTTTAGGGTTAGGGTTAAAGTTAGGGTTCAATTTAGGCTTAGAATTAGGGCTAGGGTTAGGGTTATGGTTGGGTTTGGATTAGGGTTCAGGTTAGGGTTAGTGTTAGCATTTGGGTTAGAATTACGGTTAGAGTTCGGGTTAGGGTTAGGGTTAGCAGTAGGGTTCAGGTTAGGGTAAGGTTATTTTTAGTGTTAGGGCTAGTGTTCGAGTTAGGGTTAAGGTTGGGGTTCGGTTTCAGGATCTGGTTACAGTTAGGGTTGGAGTCAGGCTAGGATTAGGGTTATAGTTAGGGTTACGGTTCGGGTTAGGGCTGCTGGTAGGGTTAGGGTTAATATTCCTGTTATGTTTAGGGTTAGGTAAAGTTAGGGTTGTTTTCAGGTTAGAGTTAGGGCTAGGTTTCGGGTTCATGTTCTAGATAGGGTTAGGGTTATGTTTTGCTTTTTTGTCATGGTTAGGATTAAGCTTACTGTTAGGGTTATGTTAACGTTTAGGGTGAGATTAGTGTTTGGCTGGGTTAGGATTAGGGTTTAGGTTCTCCATGGGGTTAACGTTACCGTCACATTAGGCTTTGTGTTTGTGTTAATTTTAGGGCAAGTGTTAAGGTTGGGGTTAGAGTCAAGGTTAGGGTTGGGGTTCGTGTTAAGCTTAGAGTTATTGTTAGGGTTTGGGTTAGGTTTAAGCTTAGGGTTAGGGCTAGGTTTAGGGTTAGTTTTGGATTAGGGATAGGGCTGGGTTTAGGTTGGGTTTGGGTTCTAGTTAGGGTTAGGTTTAGGATTCAGGTTGGGCTTAGAGTTAAGGTTAGTTTTCGCGTTAGAGTTAGCGTTATGGTTACATTTAGGATTCAGGTTGGTGTTAACGTTAGGGTTAGGGTTAGGGTTAGTGTTCACCTTAGGTTTAAGGTTAGTTCTAGGGGTTAGGGTTGGGTTCTGGTTCGGTTTAGGGCTAGGGTTCAGTTTAGGGTTAGGGTTCCAGTTCATGTTCATGTTAGAGTTAGGATTAGGGTTACTGTGAGGTTTAGGCTTAAGTTTATTGTAAGGTTTGCCTTCGGATTGGGGTTAGGTTTAGGTTTTGGGTGGGGATAAGAATAGGTTTAAGGTTAGCGTCGGATTAGGCTTTGGGTTAGGGTTACTTTTGGGGTCCGGGTTAGGGTTTGCGTTAGGGTTAGACTTATGCTTAGGGCTAGGTTTAGGGTTAGTGTTGGGTTGGGTTCATGCTTTGGGTTAAGGTTATCATTTGGTTCAGGTTAGGGTTTGGGTTAGCATTATGCTTAGGGTTAGTATTCTGGTTAGATTAGGGTTAGTGTTCGGGTTAGAGTTTAGTTGCGTTAGAGCTAGTGTTTGCTTTATGTTTATGGTTAGGTTTAGGGTTAAGCTAGGGTTCAGGTTAGAGTTATGTTAGGGTTAGGGTTCGGGTTCTGGTTAGTAATTGTGCTCGAATGCAGTTTAGGGTTATGTTGTGTTAGGGTGTGGGTTAGATTTAGGTTACCGGTTATGGTTAGGTTTATGGTGTGGGTTAGTGTTAGGGTTAGGGTTCCATTTAGGGTTTGGGTTAGGGTTATCTTTATTGTTAGTGTTCAGGTGGTTTAGGGTTAGAGTTCCTGTTGTGGTTTAGGTTAGGTTTAAGGATAGGGTTAGGGTTAAGGTTAGGGTTTGGTCTCAGGTTACGTTTAGTGTTAGATTCTGGGTTTGGGTTCAGGGTTAGGGCTAGGGTTGGGTTTGCATTAGGGTTCTGGTTAAGCTTATGGTTTGGGTTAGGTATAGGTTTAGTGTTATAGTTAGTGTGCAGATTAGGGTTAGGGTTAGGGTTCGGGTTTGGGATCTGGTTAGGTTTAGGGTTAGGGTTAGGCTTCTTGTTAGGGTTAGAACTAGGATTCAGGTTAGGTTTAGCATTATGGTCAGGTTTAGGGTTAGACTTATGGTTAGGTTTACAGCTCAGGTTATGGATAGGTTAATGATTCGCGTTAATGTTATGGTTAGGGTTAGTGTTAGGGTTAGGATTGGTATTAAGGTTAGGTTTATTGTTGGTGTCAGGGTTCTGGTTAGGGTTAGGGTTAGGATTGAGCTACATTTTAGGTTAGTGTTCGAATTCAGTTTAAGTTTAGTGATATGATCTGTTTAGGGTTAGGGTTAGTGTTACTGTTGGGGTTAGAGTTAGCATTAGGGTTCTGTTTAGGGCAAAGCATAGTATTCGTGTTAGTGTTACTGTTAGGGTTAGGATTCAGTTTCAGTTTACAGTTAGGATTGCATTCGGGTTAGGTATTAGGGACAGGCTTATTGTTCAGATTAGCTTTATGGTTTGGGTTAGGGTTCTGTTTCAGTTTAGAGTTAGCATTCAGGCTCTAGTTATGCTTAGGGTTAGGTTTTCGGTACCATTTGGAATTAGCATGCAGACATGGGTTAGTGTTACTGTTCTGTTTACACTAATGGTGGGGGTTCTGGTAAGGGTTAGGGTTATCGTTAGAGTTCGGTTCAGTTTGGAGTTATGGGTAGTTCAGGTCAGTGTTAGGTTTAGGCTATGATTTGGGCTTCTTTAGTGTTAGGGTTAGGTTTCAGGTTCAGTTTAGATTTAGGGTTTTGTTTCAGTTAGGGTTGTAGTTAGGGTTAGGGTTCAGTTTAGGCTTAGTATTAGCATGCAGGTTAGTGTTAGTGTTAGGTTTAGAGTTAAGGTTAGGGTTTGAGTTATGGATAGGGTTTGGGTTTGGAGTTCGGTTATGGTTAAGGTTAGGGTTAACCCAACTTTGGGCACTTGGAGGACCAGGGCTTCACTACTCCAGAGAAGAGGCTGGGATCTGTCGCCTGAAGGGCACACCAAGGGTGGCCCCAGATCCTTAGGTCTCCTTCCTGCTGTGGCCAAACTCACTGCCTCGCCATATGCCTGCCTCCGCACTTGTGACTCTACATTGGCTTTCTTCTACCTGGCTGGAGTTGAAAAGTACAGGCGTGGGGTGAGGCCATTAGTTTGGTCATTCCAGGAAGAAATGAGGCCCAGGACGAAGAAACTGGCTGAGGCAAAGCCTTGACCTCGCACCCCAGTCCACCTTGGCAGCAAGGGCCAAACTACCACTTCCAAAGAAGGGAAGTGGCTGGCGAGCTGAGTGGGTGTGGGGGGATAGGAGGGAGAAAACAGCTGAAGCCAAGTCAAGAAAGGCAGCGTTCCTTCTTCACCTGCACGTGGCAGGTGCGAGAGAGCGCCCCAGTTGGTCAGAGACCAGCAGGCTGGTGAAGCGTTCAATGAGGACCCCCGACGCCTGGTGGCCGTGCTTGCGCCTTTGGCCTGACACATTGAACCCAAGCCCGCAGGGGTCCCTGAGCAGCCAGAGAAAGATGGGCCCATGAGAGAGGTAGGCAAGGTGGGCAGGTTGAGTCCACATCTCTCCTCAGGTCCCTGAAGGAGAAAGAGAGAGACACAGAGAAACAGAGAGAGAGAGAGAGAGATCTCTGAACTATGAGTCACTGCCTCCACCACTGGTGTCAACTCACACACCATCCCACTTCCCCCCGCCACCCCCATGTCTGCCCCTGGGCCAGCCCCATCACAGAGAAGTTGGTTCCTTGTCACTTCCATGCTGTCCCTTCAGGACCTGATGCCAGGGCAGGGGAAAACTTTCAAAGGTTTCCATGTCCCTATCCATGAGAATGGTCTTCTTCCCCTCTCAAATCTGAAAACCTCACCCCCAACATCCTCCTTTGTCTTGAACTGAAGATAGTATTGAAGAGGAGAACTCTGCCATTGTGTTGAGAGACTCAGTTTCCCTTGTTTCTCCCATCTACACATGTTATTAAGCTTGAGATTATTTTCTCCAGCTAACCTGTCCTGTTAATGATTAGGCCAACCATAAGAAATATAACAGAAAGGGCGGAAGGAAGTTCTCTCTCTGCCACTGAAATCCCTGAGCTGGGTCCCTCCCTCAGACCTGGCCATGGACAGCCCTTACCCAGAGGCCATCTGCCAAGGCATCCCAGGAAATGCTTACTGCCAGCCCCCACACTCTCGCCACTGCCAAGTCCATCATCCTCCCTTGGGAGGCCCAGGCAGTTCAGGGACCCGGGTGTGGGAGGCAGCCAATTCCCAGGTCTGGCACACCAGTTGCAAGGCCGCTTCCATCGCTGACAGTGTCTAGCACACACCCCAGAAAACTTGGCAGCAGGCCCCAGGGCTCTTTCCTCCAGAACTTGTCCCCTTGGAAGGGGCCTGGCCGAGGAGTATGGGCTGGCCAGCCAGCCGGTCGACTTGGGACAAAGGAGGTGAGCCGAGCCATCCTTCCAGTTGCCCTGGGCTTGGCACTGGCCACCTCAGGGAGAGGGCCTCACTGGTGCCCTTCATGGTGGATTTCTCCCCAGAGCCATGGCCTGGGCACTAGGAAGTCCAGGCCCTCCTGACTCCAGAGAAGAGGCTGAGACCTGTTGCCAGAAGGGCTTTCCCAATGTGGCCCCGGCTCCCTGGGCCTGCAGCCTGCTGGGGCCACACTCACTGCTTTGCCATATGCCTGTTTCACTCCTTCCGACTCCACAGAGCCTCTCCTGCACCTGGCTGGAGTCTACAAGTGCAGGCGTGGAGTGAGGCCATGGTTTTGTCTTTCCAGGAAGAAATAAGGCTCGGCATGAAGCAGCTGGCCCAGGCAGAGCCTTGACCTCGCACCTCAGTCCGCCTTTGGCTACCAGGGCCAGACCACCACTTCCAAAGAAGGGAAGCATCCAGCGAGCTGAGTGAAAGTGGTCGGATGGGAGGGAGACAACAGCTGAAGTTAAGTCAAGAAGGGTGGTGTTCCTTCTTCACCTTCAACTGGCCGGCGCAAGAGAGCGCCCCACCTGGTCTGAGCCTCACTGGCTGACAGGGCCTTCACTGTGGACCCCTGAGGCCCAACTTCTGTGCATGCGCCCTTGGCCTGAGTGGTTGAACTCAAGCCGCAGGGCTCCGGGAGAGGCCAAAGAATGGTCCACGGGAGAGGTAGGCGAGGTGGGCAGGGTGCGCCTCCCCTCCTCGCCTGAGGGCCCCGAGAAAGGGAGACACAGTGACAGCAAGAGAGATGGAGAGAGAGAGAGATCCCTGACCTCTCTAGATTTCAGGTTAGAGTTATGGTTCCGTTTAGCTTTGGGGTATGATCAGGTTATTGTTAGGGTTAGTATTACCGTTGGGGTTAGGGTTAGGGTTAGCGTTAGGATTAGGGTTCTGGGTAGGGTTAGGGTTTGGGCTTGGTACGGGTTTGTTTTACATGTAGGGTTTGGTTTAGAATTTAGGGTTACTGTTAGGGTTAGGATTAGGGTCAGTGGTCGGGTTCAGTTTAGTGTTAGAGTTAGTATTAGGTTTCGAGTTAGAGTTAGAGTTAGTGTTAGTGTTAGTTTTCGAGTTAGGGTCAGGGTTATTGTTTGGTTTCAGTATCGGTTTAGGCTCAGGGTTATGGTCGGGTTAGGCTTTAGGTTAGTGTTAAGGTTCTTGTTATGGTTAGGATTCAGGTTAGGGTTCGGGTTAGGTTTAAGTTTAGGGTTAGTATTAGGATTAGGGTTATGATTAGGTTTCGGGTTCGGGAAAGTCTTAGCTTTAGCATTAGGTTTCTTGTTAGGGTTAGGTTTAGAGTTAGGGCTAGGTTTAGGTTTAGGGTTGAGTTCAGATTATGGGTAGGATTAGTGTTAGGTTTTAGTTTCGGATTAGGGTTAGGGTTAACATTAGGGTTCAACTGAGGGTTAGGGTTATTACTGGGTTTGGATTAGTGTTTCTGTTAGGGTTAATGTTAACATTAGGGTTAGAATTATTGTTAGAGTTCGGGTTAGGGTTAGGGTTAGCAATAGGGTTCAAGTTAGGTTAATGTTATTTTTAGTGTTAGGGCTAGTGTTCGAGTTAGGGTTAGGGTTAGGGTTCGGTTTCAGGATCAGGTGAGAGTTAGGGTTAGAGTCGGGCTAGGATTAGGGTTATATTTAGGGTTACGGTTCGGGTTAGGGCTGCTGGTAGGGTTAGGGTTAATTTTCCTGCTATGTTTAGAGTTAGGTAAAGTTAGGGTTGTTTTTGGGTTAGAGTTAGGACTAGGTTTCGGGTTCATGTTCCAGATAGGGTTAGGGTATTGTTTTTTTTTTTTTGTTATGGTTAGGATTAGGGTTACTGTTAGGGTTATGTTAACGCTTAGGGTGAGATTAGTGTTTGGTTTAGGGTTAGGGTTAGGCTTTGGGTTCTCGATGGAGTTAGGTTTATGGTCGCATTAGACTTTGGGTTTGTGTTAGTTTTAGGGAAAGGGTTAAGAGTGGGGTTAGAGTCAAGTTTAAGGTTAGGTTAGGGTTATGGTTAGGATTAGGGTTAGGGTTAGTGTTCACATTAGGGTTAGGGTTAGTTTTAGGGGTAGGGTTGGGTTCTGGTTCGGTTAAGGGCTAGGGTTCGGTTTAGGGTTAGCTTTCCGGTTCATGTTCATGTTAGAATTAAGGTTAGGATTAGGGTTACTTTGAGATTTAGGCTTAGGTTTATTGTGAGGTTTGCCTTCGGATTAAGGTTAGGTTTTGGTTTTGTGTCGGGATAATTTAGGTTCAAGCTTAGCTTCGGATTAGGCTTCGGGTTAGAGTTACTTTTGTGGTCCGGTTTAGGGTTTGGGTTAGGGTTAGGCTTATGCTTAGGGCTAGGTTTAGGGTTAGGGTTGGGTTGGGTTAGGGTTACTGTTAGGGTTCATGTTAGGGTTAGGGTTATGTTTAGTCTTAGGGTTAGTGTTCAGATTAGGGTTAGGGTTAGCTTTCAGGTTCTGGTTAGGGTTAGGATTAGCCGTAGGGTTTGGGTTAAGGTTAGGACCAGGGTTCAGGTTAGAGTTGGTTTCAGGTTAGGGTTAGGGTTAGGCTTTGGGTGAAGATTAGTGTTAGTGTTAGGGTTAGGGTTAGGATTAAGGTTAAGGTTAGGATTAAGGTTTAAGATTGGATTAAAGTTATGGTTAGGGTCGGGTTAATTTTAGGGTTAGGATTTGGGTTAAGGATAGGTTTAGGGGTAGTGTTAAGGTTAGGGTTCGGATTTGGGTTAGGGTTATGGTTATCGTTAAGGTTTGGGTTAGGGTTGGGATTGGTTTGGCTTATGGTTAGTGTTAGGTTCATGTTAGGGTTAGGTTTAGGTTTAGAATTAGTGTTCAGATTAGGGTTAGGGTTAGGTTTCGGGTTCAGGTTAGGGTTAGTATTAGCGGTAGGGTTGGTGTTATGGTAATGGCTAGGTTTCAAGTTAGGATTGGGTTTGGGTTAGGGTTAGGGTTCGGTTGAGCGTTAGGGTTAGGGTTGGGAATATGCTTAGGATTAGGTTTCGGATTTGGGTTATGGTTAGGCTTAGGGTTAGTGCTAGGGTTAGGGCTCAGCTTAGGGTTAAGTTTAGAGTGCAGCTTAGTGTTAGGGCTAGTGTTCTGGTTAGGTTTAGGGTTAGGCTCATGGTTAAGGTTCAGGCACGGGTTACGGTTAACGTTAGGTTTCATGTTAGTGTAAAGTTTATGGTGAAAATTAGAGTTAGGGCTAAGGTTAGGGTTAGGATTGGGTTGGGTTAGTGTTAGCATTATGGTTAGGGTTAGGTTTAGTGTTAGGTTTAGGGTTTGGGTTAGGTTTAGAGTTAGGGTTCGGGTTCAGGTTAGGGTTAGGGTTACTGGTAGGGTTTGGGTTATGGTTAGGCTTAGAGTTAAGGCTAAGTTTAGGATTATAGTTGGGTTTGGTTAGTGTTCTGGTTAGGCTTATGGTTAAGATTAGTGTTAGGTTTCATGATAGTGTTAGGGTGAGGGTTACTGTTTGGGTTAAGGTTAGGCTTATGTTTGCATTTCAGTTAGATTTAAGGTTTGCGTTCAGGTTAGGGTTCGTTTTAGGGTTAGTGTTAGGGTTAGAGTTCGGGTTACAGTCAGGGTTAGGTTTCAAGTTAGTGTTAGGGTTGGGGTTGGAGTTAGGGTTAAGGTTATGTGTATGGTTAGTTTTAGGCTTAGGGTACGGGCACCTGTTTTATTTAGGGTTAATGTTAGTGTTAGGGTTTAAGGTTAGGGTTAGGATTAGTGTTAGTGTTCGGTTAGGGTTAGGGTTTGCGTTAAGATTAGGGTTAGGGTTAAGTTTAGGTTTACAGTTCGGGTTCGGGTTAGTTTAGCTTTAGGGTGGGGTTATGCTTTCGGTTATGGTTACGATTTGGTTCGGGTTAGGGTTTGTGTTAGGGTTAGGCTTAGGGTTATGGTTCGTATTAGGGTTAGGGCTAGTGGTCGGGTTAGGGGTTGGTTGGGTTAGGGCTAGGGTTTGTTTTAGGTTTAGGGTTAGTTCTAGTGTTAGAGTAAGTGTTTGGGTTAGGGTTAGATTAGGATTAGAGTTCTGGTTAGTGTTAGTATTTGGGTTTGGGTTCAGTTTAGGGTTAGCATTCATGTTAGTGTTCGGGTTAGGGTTAGGGTACATGTTATTCTTAGGATTATGGTGTGGGTTAGTGTTGTGGTTCGGGTTAGGGTTAAGTTTAGTGTTTGGGTCAGGAATACAGTTCTGGTTAGGGTTTGGGTTAGGTTTAGAATTGGATTTTTTGTTTGGTTTAGGTTTCGGGCAGTGTTAGTTTTAGGGTTTCTGTTAGGGTTAGGGATAGGTTTAGTGTTATGTTTAGGGTTAGGGCCATTGCTAGTGTTAGTGCTAAGATTAGGACTAGTTCTAGGACTTGGTGAATGTTTATGGTTCGTTCTAGAGCCAGGGTTAGTGTCAGGTCTAAGACTGGTTTAGGGTTAGGTCCAAGGCAAAGGGTAGGCTTGGTGTTAAAATTAGGGTTAGGGTTATTGTTGGTTAAGGCTAAGGTTAGGGTTAGGGTTAGTGTAAGGTTTAGGGTCATTGCTAGGGTTAAGGCTAAGGTTAGGGTTATGTCTAAGGCTTGGTCAAGCATTAAGTTGTGGGCTAGGGCTAGTGTTAGCCTCAGGTCTAGCACAATGTGAGGGTTAGGATTAGGGTTAAGGTTAGCTTTAGGGTGAGGTTTACCGTTTGGGTTAGAGTTAGTGTTGCTTAGGGGTAGGGAAGGGTTACTGTTAGAGTTAAGGCTGGGTTATGATTAGCTAGTGCTGGGTTATGATTTGATAGGGCTAGGATTAGTGTTATGGTTATTATTAGTGTTAGGGGAGGTGGTTTGAGTTTCGGTTAAGGTTAGGTTTAGCGGTAGGTGTAGGATTAGGAATAAGGCTAAGTTTTGTGTTAGGACTGGTTTAGGGCTACAGCAATGGCTAGGGTTAGGGTTACGGTTGGGTTACGTGTAGGATTAGAGTGAAGGTAAGGGGTGGGTGTAGTGTTAGGGTTAGTTTTATGGCAAGAGTTATCAGTAGGGCTGGGCTAAAGGCTAGGTTTATTTATTATATTTAGTGTTAGGTTTCTCTTTAAGTTTATGCCTAGATTTATTTTTATGGTTAGGTATGGGGCAGGTTTTGAGGTTATGGCTAGGGGTAGGATTAGATTTAGGTCTGACATTAGTGTTGGGTGTGCCTTAGGGTTGGGACAATGGAAAGGGTAGGAGTAAGCATAGGGCTTTGGTTTGGATTAGGACGAGGGTTATAGTTAGTGTTATTCTAGTGTTAGGTTTACTGTTAGGGTTAGGGCTAGGACTAGGTTTAAAGTTAGGTTTCGAGTTGGCTTAGGGTTACAGTTACAGTGAGTGTTAGGGTTAGGCATATGATTAGGGTTAGTGCTCGGGCTAGTTTAATGGTTTGGGATAAGCTTATGCTTAGAGCTAAAGTTGGGTTAGGGTTCGTAATGCAAAGCTCAACCCTAGCCCTAAAAGTAATGCTAATATTAATCCAAATGTGAAGCCTAATTATCACCATAGCCCTAACCTTAATCCTAACCCTAACCATAGCCCTAGAACTAACCTTATCCCTAACCCAACCCTAAGGCTAACTCTACACTTACACCTACACTAAACCTACGCCTACCACTAACGCTATGCCTGACCCTTATTGCAACCCAACTCCAATACAAACACTAACCCTAACCCTAACAATGATCCAAGATCTAGCACTAAACCTAAGCCTAGCCCTATCCCTAACATTAGAGTCCAAGCCTTAACCCTAACCCTGGCACTAGCCCTAGCTCTAACCCTAACTCTAACTGTAACGGTACACCTAACCCTTGCCCTAGAGCTAGCCCTAACCTAACCCTACAAATGAAACTAATCCTAGCCCTAGCCCTAGACCTAAAACCCAGACCTGTCACTAGCCATAACCCTAGCCCTATCTCTAAGCCTAGCTTCTGACCCTAACCTTAACCCTAAAACTAACCCGATACTAACTCTAGTACAAATACTAAGGCTAACACTAACCTTAACTCTAACCCAAACAATAACCCTAACACTAACACTAATACTACCCTAACCCTAACCATAACCATAACCCACACCCTATCTCTAACCCTAAACTTAAACTTAAGCCTAACGCAACCCAAACCCCAACCCTAACCCTGCTTCTCTCTATAAACTAACTCTAACCCTAACCAAAAACCTAACCCTAGCCCTATCCTTAACCCTAACACTAATCCAAGCCCTACCCCTACACCTACCCAAACACTACCCCTAGCCTTAATCCAATAGGAAGCCTAAACCTACCCCTACCCCTAAGACTAATCTTATGCGGAACCCTAACACTAGCACAAACATTTATATTAACCATAACACTAAAACAAGACCTCCCCCACCTCTAACTTTACCTCTGACTTTAACCCTAAACCTAACCCTAACTGTGCCCTTATCCCTACAGCTACCCTTAACCCAAACACTTAGCATACCCCTAACCCTAACCCTAAGCCTAACACTAATCCTAGACAGAGTCCTAACACAAAGCCTTGCCTTAGCTCTAACACTAACTCTAACTTTATTCCTAACATTAAGCCAAACCCAAACCCTAAACATAATGGTAACCCTAACACTAAACCTACTTTTAAACCTAACCCTAACCCTAACATTAGCCCTCACCCTAACCCAATTGCTAAGCCTAAAGTTAGGCATAACAAAAATGCTAGCCTTACACACAACACTAACCCTAAAGCTAGCACTAACCATAACCCTAACCCTAGCACTAGACCTAACCCTACACCTAATCATAACACTCCACACAAGCCCTAACCCTAACACAAATCCAAGCCCCAGACCTGACCCTAAACTTAACCCCAGACATGACCATATCCCTAACCCTAACCATATCTCTAGCCCTAACTGTAACCCTGACCATAACTATAGACCTAGGCATAGCCCTAATGATAACCCTAGCCCTTTCCATAGCCCGGCCCTAACGCTAACTCTAACACTAGCACTATTCCTAAACTTAGCACTAACAATAAGGCTAACCTTAACGATAGCCATAAAGCCAACCATAACCCTAGTCCTAACCCTAACCCTAAGCCTAGCCCTTACCCTATACCCTAGCTCTAACCATAACCCTAATCCAACTCTAACTGTAAACCTAAGGCTAACCCTAGCCAAAACGCTAGGTCTAGCCCTAGCTCTAAACATAACATTAGCCCTAGCCTAGCCCTAAACCTGACTCTAGAGCTAACAGTAGACCTAGCCCTAACACTAATCGTAGCCCTAGCCCTAGTCCTAACCCTTGCACTAAACCTCAGCCTAAGCCTAGTCCTCGCCATAAAACCAACAATAACCCTAAGCCTAACCCTAGCACTAATTTTAACCATAACACTAAACTTAGCCCTAAGCCTAGCCCTTGCAATAACCATAAGCCTAACCCTTATCCTAACTCTAACCCTAACCCTAAACTTAACCATAACCCTAACCCCTGGCCCTAACACTAACCCTGGCAATAACTCTAAACATAGCCTTAGCCCTAGACTTAGCCTTAACCCTAAACCTAGCCCTAGACATAAACCTAGCCACAAGCCTAACCCTAAACCTATTGCTAGCCATACCCTAACCCAAACGCTAACCCAGCCTTAGACCTAACCCCACACCTCACCCTAAGCCTAGCTCTATCACTAACCTTAACCCTAACCAAAACCCTAAAACTAACGCTAACACAAACCTTAACACACACCATTGGTTTGATTTCAATATATGTGAATGTTGTCACACACAATAGGTGTGATGTCATACATAAAAATCTGTCACAAAAAAAGTGAATGGTGTCACACATATCAGTGGGTGTGTTTTCACACACAAGTGTGAGCCTTGTCACACATACACCATTGGTGTCATGTCACACACACATTGAGTGACGTCAGACACAATGTCTGTGAAGGCACACACCAACTTGGTGAAGTCACAGACAATGGGTGTGGCGTCTCACACGATAATGAGTGTGAATTCACACAAATTGAGAGTTATACAATACACACACGTGGGATTTAAGTCAGAGTAAAATGTGAGAGATTTCACAGAAACCTGGGTGTTATTTCATACATAAGAGCGGATGTCACATCACAGTGAATAATATGACTGCCGTCACACACAATGGGAGTGGTATCACACAATTTGTGAGATGTGACTGGCTATCCTCGTGTTATCGCAATCACGGTATGTGATGTCCAAAAAAGGGTGTGAAGTCACACATAATGATTGCAGTGATGTCACACATAAAATGTGAATGATGTCACAAGCACAACATTGGAGTCATGTCAAACACAGTATCACAGTGATGTCACACTCAATTGGTGTGATGTCATACATAATACTGAGAGTGACACCAACATAATAACGGTTGGGATATCATATGCTAATTGTTTGATGTCACACACAATTGATGTGATGTGACACACAATGAGGATGTTGTCACACACACAAGTGGTGTGATGTCACCATTAACCGTGTGTGTCACATCATGCATAATGATAGGAGTGATATCACATGCACACAATGGGAGTGATGTCACAGTATAAAATGTGATTTATGTCAAAGGGACACAACGATGTCACACACAGCCGTGGGAGTGTTGTCATAAAATTCGTATGATGTCACACATAATGTGAGTGATGTCACACAGAAACATGTGAGTAATATAGCAGAGGACTCGTGACTGATGTCACACACATGTCAGTGATGTCACACTATTGCTGTGATGTCATAAACACAACAGGCACGTTATCACAAATAACAGAGAGATGTCGCTTCAAATATATGAGTGAAGTCACAGAAACGCCATGGAAGTGGTGTCACAACACTAGTTGAGTGATGTCCTAGAGAATCAGTGTGACGTCTCACAGACTATTGGCAGTAACATCACACTTAACAATAGCGATTTCATATGCTAAATTGCATTCATGTCACACGCAATTGGTGTGATGTCAATATCTGTGCATATTGTCATGCTCATAATAGGTGTGATGTCATACATAAAAATGTGTCTTATGTAACCAAAAAGGGAATTGTGTCACACACATCAATGGGTGTGTTTTTAGACACAAATGTGAGCCCTGTCACAAGTACACCATTGGTGTGATGTGACACACACATTGAGTGATGTCAAACACACAGTGTGTGAGAAAGCTCACACCAACCTGGTGATGTCACAGACAACAGGAGTGGCGTCTAAGGAAAATGAGTGTATATTCACACATAGCAATGAGAGTTACACAAAACACACCAGTGCGATATGTCAGAGTAAAATGTGAGAAACTTCACAGAAACCTGGAAGTAACTTCATACATAACAGTGGGTGTCACATCACAGTTAAGAATATGACTGCCACCACACACAATGGGAGTGATATCACACAATTTGAGAGGTGTGACCGTCGATCCCAGTGTTATCACACTCAAGGTGTGTAACGTACCAAAAGGGGTTGATGTCACACAGAACGATTGGAGTGATGTCAGACACAAAATATGAGCCATGTCACACACCATTGGAGTGATGTCAAACACTATCAGAGTGATGCCACACTCAATTGGTGTGATGTCATACATAATACTGGGAGTGACACCACACATACTAATGGTTTGATATCATATGACAAGGTTGATGTCATTCACAATTGATGAGATGTGACACTCAAAGAGGGTGTTGTCACACATACACAAGGGGTGTGATGTCACCCATAACCAAGTTTTCACATTACGCATATCATAGGGTGTGATATGGCATGAACACAATGGGTGTTATGTTACAATTTACATGTCACAGATAGCAGTGGGGTTGATGTCACACTATTGATATGATGTCACTCATAACAATGGGAGTGATGTCACACATAAATATATGAGTAATCTCACTAAGGACACAAGACTGGTATCACAAATATGCTGTTAATAGCCTACACTCAGGTTTCTATCCAATGTATTGAAAGAGCACTTCTGCTGAACTCAGCTTGCCAGTAGCTCTAGGGAACATATTCTAATGAGACCTTTTATACTTTTCACTACAACTGGTACAGATTATCTGTAACATTCATTCAATGAAAGTACAGTGTGAAGAAAAACTCCTTTTTTAAATCTGTTTATGATCGTCTTGAAAAGTCCCTTTTCAAAAGTTGCAGTTCGCGTCTTTCATTCAGGCTTATTCTTACAAAGAATGAAAGAATGTGCTTGTTGTGCTTGCTTTGCCAGTAGCTGTTAGGGAACATCTTCCTATGAAAGGGCTTAAACTTTTCACTACACAAGGAAGAGAATATCTATAATATCCATTTATGAAAAACACATCGTGGAGAAAAACTCTTGCTTGTATCTGTTTAGCATCTGCACTGAAAAGTACTTTTTCAAACATTGAAGCTCACGACATTTTACTCAGGCTCTCTCTCACATTATAAGAGAGAATATTCTTACTGAGCAAAGGTTGCCATTAGCTGTAAGATCTTCCGAAGAGAGCTTTGATTCTTTTCACTACTGCTGGGAGAAAGTATCTATAACATCCATTGAAATAACATACACGGTGGAAAAAAACTCATTTTAGTTGTTAAGGATCATCTTGATGAGTGAACTTTTCAATCATTGATCTTCATGGCCTGCACTCAGGCTTTCCCTCAAATATAATGAAAGAACACCAGTTCTGAACTCAACAGCCCTGTAGCTGTAAGTCAGTTCTTCCTTGGAGGGCTTTTAAACTTGTCACTACAGCTGGGAGAGAGTATCTGTAATATCCATAAAATGAATGTCAAACATGGAGAAAATCTCCGCTGGTATGTGTATAGTATCCTCCTGCAAATTGCCTTTTCCGTCATTGTAGTTAACGACCGTCACTCTGACTCTCTCTCCTATGTAATGCAAGAAACTGCTTGCTGAACTCAGCTGGCAGGGAGCTTTAAGCAGGATCCTCCTTTGAGAGCTTGTAAACTTGCACTGCAGCTGCAAGAGAATATCTGTAACATCCATTACATGTAAGTTCTCTGTGGAGGAAAATACTTCCTTTTAGCTTCTTAGGATCATAGTGTAAAGTGCCTTTTCATCTTTGCAGTTGATTACATGCACTCAGGTTTCCTTCCTGATATAAAAGAAAACACCCCTGCTAAACCTACTTTACAAGTAGCTGTAAGGAACACCTTCCTAGGAGAGTTTCCACTAACCATCACATCTCAGAAAGAAGCTGTATCACATCCATTCAATGAAAGTACACCGTGAAGAAAACCTACACTTGAAGTGTTTATGATCATCTTCTTAAGTGGTTTTAAATACACTGAAGTTCAGTCTGTATTCAGGGTGTCACTAAAATATCATGATGACCATTATTTCTTAAGACAGCTTGCCAATATCTGTTAGTAACATCTTCATATAAGATTTAAAATTTCAGTACCACTGGGAGAGTGTATCTATAACATCCCTAAAAGGCAAGTCTAGTATGTATAAAATTTCTTGCTTCTATCTGTATACGACTATCCTGATAATTACCTTTACCAACATTGCAGTTAACTACCTTCAATCAGGAATTCTTTCCCATATAAAGCAAGAAAGATTTGCTGACCTCTGCTTGCAAGCACTTTACAGTTGGATCTGCTTCTGAGATCTTTTAAACTTTCCACTGCAGTGGTGCAAGTATTTCGTTAACATCCCTTCTATGAACCTACTCTGTGGTGGGAAACACTTAAGGTTGGCATTTTAGGATATCTAAAGTGACTTTTCCTCTTTGCTGCTCATTGCTTGCACTGAGGCTCCCTTGCCAACGGAAAGACAAGTGACCACAGCTCAAACAAGTTTGAAAGTAGCTGTTAGGAACAACGTCCTGTGATAGCTTTCCAACTATCACTGCAGGTGGTGCAGATGATCATTACCATCCATTCAATAAAAGTTGACTGTTCAGAGCAACTCCTGCTTGTAGGTGTTTAGGATCATATTGAGAAGAGTTTTTTAATTACTGCAGTTCAATCTGCATTCGGGGTCTGAGTAGCATATCATGATGAACACGATTGATTAACACAGATGTTCCATATCTATAGATTACATCTTCATATGAGAGGTTTTTCAGTTTCATTGCAGCTAGAGGAGAGTATCTCTAACATCCATAAAATGAAAGCCAAGTGTGGAGAAAATCTCTTCCTTGTATCTATATAGGATCATCTTGCAAATTGCCTTATCCCTCTTTGCAGTTAATGACCTTCACTCAGGCTCTCTCTCCCAAGACATGCAGGCCTAGTGTTATGGCTAGGGTTAGGGTTAGTGTTAGGTTTAGGGTTAGGGTTACTGCTAGGGCTAGGCTTAGGCCTAAGGTTAGTGTTATGGTCAGGGTTACTGTTATGGTTTAGTTTTAAGGTTATGGTTGAGGTTATGGCTAGTGATAGGGTTAGGCTTAGGTTTAGTGCTAGGATTAGGGCTAGGGCTAGTGCTAGGGCTAGGATTAGTGTTAGGGCAAGGGCTACTGTTAGCTCTAGAGTTAGGGTTAGGCCTAGTTTAGGGCTAGTGTTATGTCTAGAGCTAAGGCTAGGCCTAGCGTTCTGGCTAGGATTAGCCTTATGCTTACAGTTATTGTTAGGTCTAGGTCTAGGTCTATGTCTATGGCTAGGGTTAGAGTTAGGGTTAGGGCTATGGTTAGGGTTAGGTTTATGTTTAAGGTTAGTCCTAGTGTTGGGTTCAGGATTAGGGTTCGTGTTAGTGTTCAGGTTCGGGTTTGTGTTCGGGTAAGTGTTCAGGTTCTGGTTCGGTTAGGGTTAAGTTTAGGGTTAGGGGTTAGGGTCATTTTTAGGGTGAGAGTTAGGGTTAAATTTAGGATTAGGATTAGGCTTGGGCTAATGGTTAACCTTAGGTTATAGATTAGGGTTAGGATTAGGGTTACCTTTAGGGGTCTGTTAGTGATAGTGCTAGGGCTAGGGTTAGGGTTAGGTTTATGGATAGGATTTGGCTTAGGGTTAGGATTAATCCTCCATTTAGGGTTAAGGTTACAGATAGTGGTACTTGTTGGCTTTGGGCTACGGTTCGGGTTAGTGTTGGTGTTATGTCTAGGGCTAGATTGAGTTTTAGGATTAGTGCTAGGGTTCAGCTTAGGGCTAGGGTCAGGGTTAGAGTTAGGTCTAGGTCTAGCGTTATGGTTAGGGATATGGCTAGGATTATAGTTCGGTTTAGGGTCATGGTTGGTGTTAGACTTAGTGGCAGGGGTACTGTTAGGTTCAAGGTTAAGGCTTGGGCTATTTATTGGGAAGGGGAGAGGTAGGTTTAGGGTCATGGTTAGGGTTAGGACTAGCATTAGTTTTGTGGCTATGGTTAGGGATAAGTTTAGTGTTAGAGTTAGGGTTAGGGCCAGGTCTAGGCTTAGGGCTAGGGATAGATCTGTGTTTAGGGTTAGGGTTATGGCTAGGGTAAGGGCCTGGTCTAGGGCTGGGTTAGGGTTACGTCTAGAGCAAATGTTAAGGGTAGCGTTACACCTAAGGTTAGGGTTTGGCATAGGGCTAGGTTTAGGCTTAGGGTTGGGTTAGGCTTAGGTTTGGGGTATGGGTAGCGATTTTGGTTGGGGTTGGGGTTACGGTTACTGTTAGGGCTTGGGGTTGGGTTAGGAAGAGAGTTCTGGTTAGTCTTAGGGCTAGGTTTATGGCTAGGGCTAAGGTTAGGGTTAAGGTTGTGCTTGGGGTAGGTTTAGCGTTTGGGGAGTGTCAGGGGTATGGTTAGCGTTAGGATTAGGTTTTGAGAAAGGCTTAGGTTTAGGTCTAGGGTTAAAGCTAGGGTTAGGTTTAGTGTTAGAGTTCAGTTAGGTTTATGGCTATGGTTAGTGTTAAGGCTATTGTTAGCGCTAGGATGCTGGTTAGGGCTGGGGCTTGCTTTAGGCTTATTGCTAAGGCTAGGATTAGGGTTAGTGTTAGGGTTACTGTTGGGTTAGCGTTACAGGTAGCAATATGGGTAGGGTTAGGGTTAGCTTTAGGGTTAGATGTAAGATTAGGCTTATGTTTAGGGTAAGTGTTAGGGTGACGGGTAAGAGTATCAGTAGAGTTAGGGGTAATGTTAGAGTTGGGTTAGAGTTAGAGTCATGGTTGGCATAGGGTTAGGGTTTGGGTTAGGGCGACTGTTAGTGTTAGCATTAAGGTTAGTGCTAGGGCTATGGCTAGTGCTATGGTTAGGGCTAGGGTTAGTGTTAGGTTTAGCGTTAGTGTTAGGGCTAGCGTTAGGCAAAGGGTTAGGGGTACGGTTATGGTTAGCACTAGGGCTAGGGATAGGGCAAGGGTTAGTGCTAATTCTAGGGCTAGGTCTAGTATTACTGTTAGGGTTAGAGTATGGGTTAGGGCTAGGCTTAGGGTTAGGGTGAGGGTTAAGGTTAAGGCTATGTTTAGGGTTAGCCTTAGGTTTATGGTTTTGGTTAGGGTTAGGGTTAGGACTAGGGCTTGTGTTGCGTTTAGGGCTGGGGCTATGATTAGGTCATGGTTAGCATTAAGGTTAGGGTTAGTGTTGGGTTAGTGTTAGGGTTAGGGTTGCAGTTAGGGTCAGGTCTATGGCTAGGGTACAATTTAGGCCTATGGCTGGGCTTATGGTTAGGTTTATGGTTACGGTTATGGTTAGTGGTAGATCTCGAGTTAAGCTCGGGTCTCTGTTTAGGGTTTGGGTTAGTCCTAGGTCTATGGCTAGGTTTAGGGTCAGGGTTAGGTTTAGGGTTAGTGTAGAGCTCGATTTATGTTTACGTTTAGGGGTAGGGTTAGATTTACAGCTAGGGTTAGGATTAGGTCTATGTTTCTGGTTAAGGTTATGGTTGTGTTAGGTTTAGAGTTAGTGCTAGAGTTACGAGGAGGGCTAGCCTTAGGGTTAGAGTTAGGGCAAGGATTAGGGTTAGGGCCAGGTTTAGGCCTAGGATTAGTGTTAGGTTTAGGCTTAGAGTTTGGGTTAGGTTAATAGCTACAGTTAGGGTTAGGGCTAGAGTTAGTGCTATAGTTAGTGTTAGGGGTAGGGCTGGTCTTCGGTTTAGGGTTAGGGCTAGAATTAGGTTTAAGATAGGGTTAAGGTTAGGGCTAGGCTAGGGCTAGGGTTAGAGCTAGAGCTAAGGCTATTGTTAGGGTTACGACTAAGTTAAGGATAGTGTTATGGCTAAGGCTATGCTTAGGATTAAGGCTAGGTTTAGGATTAGTGTTATGGTTATGGTTAGGGATTGTTTAGGTTTTCGGTTAAGGTTAGGGATAGGGGTAGGGTTAGGGTAAGGGTTAGGTTAGGGTTAGGGTTAGTGATAGTGGTAGGAGTTGGGTTAGGGTTAGGGTTAGGTTTAGAGGAGTGGTAGGTTTAGGGGTAGGGTGAGGGTTGGGTTAGGGTTATAGTTACGGTGAGCATTACGGCTGGTGGTAGCATGAGAGTTAACGTTAAGGCTAGAGTTAGAGTTTGGGCTAGAGTTATGCTGAGGGCTGGGTTACACCTAGCATTAGGGGTAGGTTTAAGTGTAGGGCTAGGGTGAGGGTTATGTTTTGCATTATTTGTAAGGGCAGTTTTAGGGCTACAGCTAGGGTTACTGGTAGGTTAGGGTTACATTTAGGGTTAGGGTTTGGGTTAGGTATAGGTTTAAGGTTAGTGTCGGGTTTAGGGCTAGTGTCATGGTTAGGAGTAGGATTAGGACTAGGGTTAGGCTTAGGGTTGGACATGGGCTAGTGTTTGCATTAGGGCTAGGGCTAGGGCTAGGGCTAGGTTTAGGGCAGTGTTAACATTAGGGTTAGGGTTAGTGTTGGGTTACGTTTAGGGTTAGAGTTAGGGTCATCTCTAGGGCTAGGGTTGCGGTTAGGACTACAGCTAGGGTTAGAGTTAAGATAAGGTTTAGTTATAGGGTTAGTCCTAGAGCTTGGGTTAGGTTTATTTTTAGTGGTAGTGTTAGGGTTAGAGGTAAGTTTAGGTTAGGTATAGGGCTAGGGCAATGGCTCGGGCTAGTTTTTGTTAGGGATAGAGTTACGGTTAGTGTTAGGGATCAAACTAGGGTTAGGGCTGTGGCTCAGACTAGGATAAGGGTTAGGGTCAGGGTTAGCATAGGGATCAGTTAGAGTTAGGGTTAATGATCGGTTACGTTTAACGTTAGGGGTAGGGTTAGCTGTAGAGCTCAGTTAGAGTTAACATTAAATTTAGGGGTAAGGGTAGGGATGGTGTTAGAGGTCGGTTTGGATTAGGGTTAGGTTTAGAGTTAGTGGTAGGTGTAGGTGCAGGATTCGGATTAGTGTTAGGGTAAAGTTAGGGTTAAGGTTATGTTTGGGACAGGGTTAATGTTAGTTATATGGTTAGCGGTAGGGTTAGGGTTCAGGTTAAATTTAAGGATTGGGTAGTGTTCGGATTAGGATTAGGGGAGAAGTAGGTGTAGGAGTAGAGTTAGGCTTAGGGTTAGAGCTTGTGTGGAGTGTTATGGTTAGGTGTAGGGTTAGGTCTAGTGCTAGGGTTAGGGTTATGGTTAGTTCTAGCTTTAGGGTTAGTGTTATGTGTAAGGCTAGCATTTTGGTTATGCCTAACGTTAGGTTTAGCGATTGGGTTAGGGTGAGGGCTGATGTTAGGGTTAGTTTTAGGTTTAAAAGTAACTTTAATGTTAGGGTTACCATTATGTTTAGGGTTTGGGTTTGGCTTAGGGTTAGGAATACGGTTAGGGTTAGTGGTAGAGCTAGGGCAAGGGTTTGTGTTAGGACTCTGTCTAGGATTAGTGTTAGGCTTAAGGTTAGGGTTAGAGTTATGCTAAGTGTTTGGGTTAAGGGTATCTGTAGGGATAAGGGCACAGTTAGGGTTAGGTTTAGGATTAAAGTTAGGGGTGGGGGAGGTCTTCTTGTAGTGTTATTGTTAATATTAGTGTTTGTGCTACTGTTAGGGTTCCGCATATGATTAGTGTTAGGGGTAGGGGTAAGTTTAGGCTTCCGATTGGATTAAGGTTAGGGTTAGTGTCTGGGTAGGTGTAGGGGTAGGACTAGGATTAGTGTTAAGGTTAAGGATAGTGTTAGGGTTAGGTTTTTGGTTAGGGTTAGAGTTAATTTATGGAGATAAGCACGGGTAGGGTTGGGGTTTGGGTTGCATTAGGCTTAGGTTTAAGGTTAGTGTTAGGGATAGGGTTTGGTTACAGTTAGGGTTAGGGTTAGGGTGGTATTAGTGTTAGTGTTAGCGTTATTGTTAGGGTTAGAGTTAAGGTTAGTGTTAGCCTTAGTGTTTGTGCTAGAGTTAGTATAAGGTTAGCGTTAGGGTTAAGGTTTAGGCCAAGGCTAGTCTTAGAAATAGGGTTAGGGTTATGGTTAGTGACAAGTCTGGGTTTAGGGCTAGGGCTAGGATTACTTTCAGGTGTACGGTTGGGTTAGGGCTAGATCTAGGGCAAGGGTTAGGGGTAATGTTACAGTTTGGGTTAGAGATAAGGTTAATGCCAGGGTTAAGGTTAAGGCTTGGACTAGGTTTAATGTTAGGGATAGGGCTAGGCTTAGGCTTAGTGTTACATCTTGGATTATTGTTAGGGTTAGGGTTAGTGTTTGGGTTGGTGTTAGGTTGCAGTATGGGTCAGTTATAGGGTTAGTGGTAGGCGTAGGTTAGGTGGGGTAAGTTTAGGGTTAGCTTTAGGTTTAGGGTTAGAGATAAGGTTAGGTCTACGGCTATGGTTAGGGTTAAGGTTAAGGCTAGGTCTATGGTGAGAATTAGGCTTCACATTCGGATTAATGTTAGCATTAGTTGTAGGACTAGGGTTGAGGTTTGCATCACGAACTCTAACCCAACTTTAGCTCAAAGCATAAGCTTATCCAAAACCCTAAAACTAGACCTAGCACTAACCCTAATCGCATGCCTACCCCTAGCACTCACTGTAGCTCTAACCCTAAGCCAACTATAACACTAATTTTAAACTTAGTCCTAGCCCTAGCCATAACAGTAACCCTAACACTAGTATAACGCTAACTCTAAACATTGTTCTAATCCAAACCAAAGTCCTATGCCTACTCTTACCCTTTCCATTGTCCCAACCTTAAGGCACACCCAACACTAACGTCAGACCTAATCCTAATCCTACCCCTAACCATAACTTCAAAACCAGCCCCATCCCTAACCATAAAAATAAATTTAGCCATAAACTTAAAGAGAAACCTAACCCCAAATATAATAACTAAACTTAGTCTTAAGCCCAGCCCTAATGATAACTCTTGCCATAACACTAACCCTAATACTACCCCGACCACTATTCTTCACCATGACCCTACACGTAACCCAACCGTAACCCTAACCCTAGCCATTGCTGTAGCCCTAAACCAGTCCTAACACAAAACCTAGCCCTATTCATAATCCTACCCCTACTGCTAAACCTAACCTTAACCGAAACACAAACCACCTCCCCTAACACTAATAATAACCCTGACACTAATCCTAGCTCTATCTAATCATAAACCAGCCCTAGCTAATCATAACCCAGCCCTAAGAGTAACCCTACCCTAGCCCTAAGCAACACTAATGCTAACCCAAATGGTAAACCTCACCCTAAACCTAACCTTAACCCTATTCTTAACCCTCACATTGAGCTAGACCTGACGCTAACACTAGCCCTAGCCCAAATCTTAATACTCGACCAAACCTTAGACATAACCCTAACCTTAGCATTAACCCTAACAATGGCCCTAACCCTTACACTAACCCTAACCTTAACCTTAGCCCTAACCAACAATAACCCTAACCCTAATTGTAACACCAAGCCTACTCTTTTCCTTCACCTAACCCTAAACCATTCCTAGACCTGACACAAACACTGGCTCTAGAATGAACCGCAAACATTCATCAAACCCTAGAACTAATCCTAATCTTAGCACTAACACTAGCAATGGCCCTAACCCTAAACATAACACTAAATCTATCCCTAACCCTAACACAAAACCTAAAACTAACACTAACACGCACCCTAAACCTAACCCAAAACCCATCCCCACCCTTAACCCAAACCCTAATTAGAACTGTATCCCTGACACAAACATGAACCTTAACTCTAATCCGAACCTGAACTCTAACCCTAACCCGAACCACAAGCTAGCCCACATCATAACCCTAAGCCTAACACGTATCTTAACCCTAACCCGAACACTAACCTGAATGCTAACCCTAAACTGAACCCAAACCCAAATACTAAGACTAACCAGAACTCTAATCCTAATCTAACCCTAACTTGAACACTTACTCTAACCCTAGAACTAACACTAAACATAAAACAAACCTTAGCCCTAACCCAACCAATGGCGAACCCGAGCACTAGCCTTAACCCTAACATGAACCCTATCCTTAGGCCTAACTCTAACTTGAATCAAATTGTAACCATAACCAAAAGCATAACCCCACCCTAACGCTAAACCTAACCCAAGCCCGAACCGTAAACCTAAACTTAACCCTAACCCTAATCTTAACGCGAACCCTAACCCTAACCCTAACCTAACACTAACCCTAACCCTAAACCCTAACTCTAACACTAACCCTAGATAAAACCGGTGCCCGTACCCTAACCCTAACACTAACCATACCCATAACCCTAGCCCTAACCCCAACCCCAACCCTAACTCTAACCTGAAACCTAAACCTAACTGTAAACTGATCTCTAACCCTAACACTAACACTAACCCTAAAATGAACCCTAACCCGAACACAAACCTTAAACCTAACCGGAATCCAAACATAAGCCTAACCATAACCTTAACAGTAACCCTCACCCTAACACTAGCCAGAAACCTAACACTAATCCTAACCATAAGCCTAACCAGACCCTTAACCCTTACCCTAACCCAACCCAACCATAACCCTAACCCTAACAATAACCATAACCCAAACCCTAACAGTAACCGTCAGCCTAACCCGAACCCGAACCCTAAACCTAACCCTAACCATAACGCTAACCCTAAGCAAACCCAATTCTAACCCTAACCTTAAACCTAACCCTAATTCTAACCCTAAACTTTACACTAACATGAAACCTAACGGTAACCACAACCCGCACCAGAACCCTCAACATGATCCTAACCCTAAAACTACCCAGAACACTAGGCCTAAAACTAAGCCGCACTCTAACCTTAACCCTAAGCTGAACCCTAACCCTAGCCCTAAACCGAATCCTAAACCTAAACCTAAGCATAATCCCAACCCTAAACCTAACCCTAACACTAACTCTAATGCTTAACCGAACGCTAACCCTAACCCAAACCCAACCCTAACTTGAAACCTAGCCATTACCATAACACCAACCCTACCGCTAATCCTAACGCTAACCTGAACCCGAAACCTAACCCTAACCCTAACCCTAACCCTAATCTGAACACTAATTCTAAACCTAAACCTAGCCCTAACACTAATGCTAACATAAACCCTAACCCTAACCATAAGCCAACCAATCCTAACCCTAACACAAACCTTAACGATAACCCTAACCCAAACCCAAACCCAACCCTAACCTTCAATCTAACTCTGATCCTAACCCGAACACTAACTCTAACCATAACCCTAACCTGAACCCTAGCCTAAACCTAACCCTAACCTTAACGTTAACCCCAAACTGAACCCTAACTGTAACCATAACACTAACTCTAACGTGAAAACTAACCTTAACCCTAACGCAAACTTGATTCTTAAACCTAACCATAACTCGAACCTAAACCCAACCTGAACCCAGCCCTATCCCTAATCCAAAACTAACCCTAAACCTAGCCCTAACCCTAAGCTTAAACATAACCCAAACTCTAACAATAACCCTAACCCGAACCCCAACCCTAACCTTGACGCTAATCCCAACCTTAACCCTTTCCCTAAAACTAACAAACACAAACCCAAAGCCTAATCCGACGGTAACGCTAACCCCATCGATAACCCACACCCTAACCCTTACCCTAAGCCAAACACTAACCTCACTCTAAACGTTAACATAACCCTAAAAGTAACCTTAATCCTAACTATGACAAAAAAGCAAAACATAATCCTAACCCTATCTGGAAAATGAACCCGAAACCCTGCCCTAACTCTAACCAGAAAACAACCCTGACGTTACCTAACCCTAAACATAACACAAACATTAAACCTAACCCTAACATCAGCCCTAATCCGAACCATAATCCTAACTATAACCCTAATCCCAGCCCGCCTCTAACCCTAAGCTCTAAGTAGATCCTGAAACCGAACCCTAACCCTAACCCTAACTTGAACACTAGCCTTAACACTAAAACTAAACCTTACCCTAACTTGAACCCTATTGTTAACCCTAACCCTAACCCAAACTCTGACCGTAATTCTAACCCTAATGCTAACACAAAACCTAACCCGAACCCGAAGCCTAATCCTACCCTAACTCTAACCCTAACCCGAATCCCGAACCCAAACTGGAACCAGAACCCAATCAGACAACTAACTCTAGTCTTACACCTAACCATAACCCTAAGCCAAATCCGAACCCTAACCCTTGCACTAACCCTAACCCTAACCTTAACTGTAACCCTAACCCTAACCCTAAACCTAATCTTAACCCTAACCTGAGCCTGAAAACTAACACTAACACTAACCCAAACTAGAATGCTAACCCTAACCTAACCCAACACTAAACCTAGCCCTAAATCTTAGCCTAACCATAACCCAAACCATAGCAGTAACCCTATCACTAATCCGAACCCCAACCCTAACCCTAAAACTTCCCAGATCCCAAAAACAAAGCCTAACCCCAACCCTAATGCAAACACTAACCCTAACACTAATCATAAACCTAACCCTAACCCTAACCCTAACCCAAACACTAACCTTAAACTTAACATGAATACTAACCCTAACCCTAAACCCTAACACTAACTTTAAGCCTAAAGAAAACAGGTGCTGGAACCCTGACCCTAACATTAACCAGACCCCTAAGCTGCATCCTAATCTTAAACCTAACTGTAACCCAAACAGATCCTAAGCCTAACTCTAACAGTAACCCTAACCATAACACTGTCCTGAAACCTAACACAAATACTAACCCTAACCTTAACCCTAACTCTAACCTGAACCCTAACCCTAAACCTAACCGGAACGCAACCATAACCATAAACCTAACCCTAACAGTAACGCAATCCCTAACCCTAACCCGAACCTGCACCCAACTCTAACACTAACCCTAGGCCTAACCCTAACACTAACTCATACCAGAACACGAACCCTAACACTAAACCTAACCTGAAGCCTAACTCGACCCTAACCCTAACAATGACCAATCCGTAACCTGAAACCTAAGCCTCACCCTAATCCAAACACTAACCCTAAAACAAAACTGAACCTTAAACCTAACCCTAACCCTAACCCTAACCGTAACGCTTACCCTAACAAGAAACCTAATCCAAACCATAACGTGAAGTTGAATCATAACACTAACCCTAACTCTTACTCTAATTCTTACTCTAACTCTAAACCTAACTTGTACCCTAACCCTAACACTAACTCTAACTGTAAACTTAACCCTAACCTTAATCCTAACCTGAAACCTAACCTTAACGCTAAACATAAACCTAATCCAATCCCTAACCTTAACCCAAAACCAAACCTAAACCAAACTCTAACCCTAACACTAACCTGAACACTATCGCTATCCCTAACCCTAACCAGAAACTGAAATCTAACCATGACACAAACACTAACACAAACCCTAACCCTAACCCAACGAAACCCGAAGAGTAAACCTAGCCCTAACCCTAAGCCTAACCATAACTCGAACTCTAACAGCAACCTTAACCCTAAACTGAGCCATAACCCTAACTATAACCCTAACATGAATCCTGAACCTAACCGAAACTTGAACCCTAATGCTCTCCATAACCTAACGCTAACCCTAACCCTAGCGCTAACCCAAAGCCTAACCCTAACACTAGCCTTAACCCTAACCCAAACCCAAACATTAATCCTAACCCAGCCCTACCCCTAACCCTAACACAAACTCTAACCCTAACACAACCCAACTCTAACCCTAACCATAGCACTAAACCGAAGCCTAATCCTAACCCCAACCCTAATAGTAACACGAAACTTAACTCTAACCCTAACCGTTACACTAAACCAAACCCTAAACCTAACCCTGACACTAAGCAGAGCCCGACAATAACCGAAAACCTAACACGATCCAGAACCCGAACCCTAACCCTAACCCTAATCCGAACACTAACCTCTCCCTAAGTGTAACATTAACAATAACTGTAACCCCCATCTTAACCCTAAACATAACCCGAAACATAACACTAACACTAACCCGAACAAGAACTTGAACCCTAAACATAACCTGAAGCCCAGATCTAACCCTAACCCGAACCCAACCCTAACCCTATAGCTAAACTTTATCCTAACATGAATATTAAGCCCAACACTATCAGAAACCCTAACCTGAACCATAACCCTAACCCGAACACAACCCTAACCCTATAGCTAAACATTATCCTAAAGATGAATATTAAGCCCAACAATATCAGAAACCCTAACCTGAACTGTAACCCTAACCCTAACCCGACTCCTAGCCTGACACTAACCCTAACCCTAACGTGATCTTGAAGCTCAACCCTAACAATAACACTAACATGAACGCTAACCCTAACACTAAACCCAATCCTACCCCTAACTCTAACCCTTATACTAACCTTAACCCTAACACTACACCGAACCATAACCCTAAATCCAGCCCTAATTCTAACCCTAACCCGAACCCGAACCCAACCCTAACCCTAACCATGGCACTAACCCTAACCCTAACCCGAACCCTAAAGCTAAGTCTAATCCTAAACCGAAACTGAAACCTAATCGTAACATTAATCCGAACACTAAACATAACCCTATACATAACCCAACTCCTAACCCTAAACTGAAGCCAACCGTAATCCTAACCCTAACGTGAACCCTAACTCTAAAGCTAACCATAAACCAAACCGAAAACCTAACCATAACCCTAATCTAAACACTAACAATAAAACTAAACCTAACGCTAACCCAAACCATAGCCGTTACCCTAACATGAAACCTAAACCTAACTCTAACCCGAAATCGAACCATAATACTAAAACTAACCCTAAACTTAACATTAACCCTAACCCTAACCCTAACCTTAACCTGAAACCTAACCCTAATGCTAACACTAACCCGAACCCGAACCCTAGCCCTAACCCGAACAATAACTCTAAATGTAATCCGAACTGGAACCCGACCACTAACCATAACCCGAACCCTATCCCTAACCCGAACACGAACCCAACCATACCCCTAAACCTAACCCTAACCCTAAAACAAGCCCTAAACCGATCCCTAAGCCTAACCCTAACCTGAAGACTGACCCTACCTAACTCTAACCCTAAACCTAACTCTAACTCTAACAATTACCAGACCACTAAACCTAACCCTTACCCCAACTTGAACCCTAACACTAACCTTAAACTAAAGCTAACACAACCACTGACCTGAAGGCTAAAACTAACCATAAACCTAAACCAAAACAGTACACGAACCCTAACTGTAACCCTAACCAGAACCCTAACCCTAACCCTAACCCCAACTCTAACCCTAATACTAACCCTAAATTAAAACCTAAACTGAACCATAACCCTAACCCTAACCTGAACCCTAACAGTAACCCGAACCTTAACCCTAATGGGGAGGCAAAGATAACCCTAATTCTAAGCAAGCAGTAACACTTACCCTAAGCCTAACCCTAACTCAAACCTGAACCCTAACTCTAACCCGACCCTAACACTAACTAGAATCCTAAGTCTAACATTAACCCAAATCCTAAATGTAACCCTAACCATAAACCAGCCTGAACTCTAACCCGCACCCTGATCCTAACCCTAAGTGGAACCCAACCATAACCCTGACACTAACCCTAACAGTAACCCGAACCCTAACCCAAACCCGATAGATAACCCTAGACCTAAGCCTGACCCTAACCCTAGCCCTAACCCTAAACCTAACCCTAAACCTAAACCAAACCAGTACACAAACCCTAACCTGAAACCTAAGCCAAACCTTAACCCTAACAGCAACCCAACCCGAACCCTAATCCTAACCCTAAACCTAACCCAATCCCTAACTCAAACTCTAACATGAACCTTAACCCGAAAGCTAGTAATGATTCACACTTGGATACAAAGATGTTTCTTTCTGTCAATTTACAAACCGAGAGAAGAAAGTGTGTTCTCTAAGGAATTTGAGAGTGTTCCTGTCTCTAGGAACTCCACGGCCCTGTTTCCAAACCACCTTTCAGAAGGTGATCATTAGCAAGTAGAAGGAAGGAAGACGGGGCATGAAGGTACTTCCAGGAATGGATGTTATCCATAGTTTAACTCAGCTGTAGTAGTGAATGCCCCTCAGATACCAAGATGTTTCTTACCATCTTCTCACAAGCCAGGATAAGAAAGTGCCTTCTCTAAGGAATTAGACTGAGATTCTGTCTCAAGGCCCTACATGGTGCTGTGCACAACTTTCTCCGGGAAGGCAATCCTTAGGAGCTGGAAGGAAAGGAGATGAGCATGAAGTTACTTCCAGGAATCGCTGGTATCCATCGTTTCACTCAGCTCTAGTAGCGATTGCCACAAAGATAGAAAGATGTTTCATAACAGCTACTTACTTTCCAGGAGAAGAAAGTGCCCTCTCTAAGGCATGTGAGTGAGAGTCTCTCTGAAGGCCCTCTGTGGGCCTGTGGAAACCTTTTTGGGAAGGCAATCTTTAGGAGTGGGAAGGAAGAGAGATGGGGCATGAAGTTACTTCCAGGAATGGGTACTATACATAGTTTGTCCGAGTTGTAGTGGTGATTGCCACTCAGATACACGGATGTCTCTTACCATCTAAATACAAGCGAGGATAAGAAAGTGCCTTCTCTAAATCATGTGAGTGAGATTGTCTCTCAAGGCCCTTCATGGGCCTGTGTAAACCTGCTTTGGCAAGGCGATCCTTATGCGCTGGAAGGAAGGGAGATCTGGCAAGAAGTTTTTTCCAGGAATGGATGTTATACATAGTTTAACTCAGATTTAGTAGTGATTGCCACTCAGATAGAAAGATGTTTCTTTCCATCTACTTACAAGCCGAGATAAGAAAGTGCCTTCCCTAAGGCATGTGTGTGAAATCCTCTCTCAAGGCCCTCCATGTCCCTATGCACAACCTGGTTTTGGATGGCGATCTTCAGGAGCTGGGAGAAAGGGAGATTGGGCACCAAGTTGTTTCCAGGAATGGGTCTTATACATAGTTTAACTCAGCTGTAGTAATGACTGCCACTCACAAACAAAGATGTTTCTAACCATCTACTTCCAACCCAGGATAAGAAATTCCATTCTCTAAGGCATTTGAGAGTGATCCTGTGTCAAGGCCCTACACAGCCCTGTTTTCGTACCTGCTTTGGGAAAGTGATCCTTTGGAGCTGGAAGGAAGGGAGATTGGGCACATAGTAATTTCCAGGAATGGGAGTTATACTTAGTTTAGCTCAGCTGTAGTAATGCCTGCCACTCAGATACAAACATGTTTCTAGCCATCGACTTAGAATGTAGTATGAGAAAACGTGCTCTCAATGGATTATGAGTGGGATGCTGTCACAAGACACCACACAGTCCTGTTTCCAAATCCGCTTTGAGAAGGCGATCCTTAGGAGCTGGAAGGAAGGGAGATTGGGCACTAAGTCATTTCCAGGAATGGGTGTCATACTTAGTTTAGCTCAGCTGTGGCAATTCTTGCCACTCAGATATAAACATGATCCTAACCATCTATTTAGAATCCGCTATCAGTAAGTGTGCTCTCTATGGCTTGTGAGTGAGATTGTCTCAAGGCAGTACATGGTCCTCGTTCCATACCGTCCTTAGGAAGGCGATCCTCATGTACCGGAAGGAAGGGATATTGGGCCTGAACTTCGTTCCAGGAACTGGTGTTATCCATGGTTTAACTCAGCTGTAGTAGTGATGCCACTCAGAAAGATGTTCCTTACCATCTACTTACAAACCGGGATAAGAAAGTTCCTTCTCTAAGACATGTGCGTGAGATTCTCTCTCAAGGCCCTACATGGCCCTGTGCAAAACCTGTTTTGGGAAGGCGATCCTTAGGAGCTGGAAGGAAGACACATTGGGCATGAAGTTACTATCAGGAATGGTTGTAATACATAGTTCAACTCAGCTGTAGTAATGAATGCCTCTCAGATACCAAGGTGTTTCATACCATCTACATTCAAACCGGGAAAAGAAATTGTGTTCTCCAAGGCATTTGAGAGTGATCCTGCCTCAAGGCCCTACATGGCCCTGTTTATAAACCTGCTTTTGGAAGGAGATCTGTAGCAGCTGGAAGGAAGGGAGATTGGGCACGAAGTCATGTCCAGAAACTGGTGATATACATAGGTTAGCTCAGTTGTAGTAATGATTACCACTCACATAGCTACTTGTTCCTAGACTGTTACTTACAAGGGGGTTGAGAAAGTGCCTTAGCAAAGGAGTATGAGATTCGTTCTCAGGGCACAAAATGGCATTATGCTCCAAACCGGGTTCAGGTTTTTCACCATTACAAGATGGAAAGAAGAGAGGTTAGGCACAAATTTATTTCCAGGAATGGGCGTTACACATACTTCGGCTAAGCTCTAGGAATGATTGCCACTCATATAGAAACTTGTTCATGGACTTCTACTTAGAAGCCTGCATCAGAAATTTCCTTCTCAAAGGAAAGTGAGATTAATTCTCAGGTCCAGAAATGGCATTATGTTCCAAACCTGGGTGAGGAAAGTGATCTTTACAACATGGGAGGAAGAGAGGTTATGCACAAAGTTATTTCAGGGATTATGTGTTATACACTTTTTAAAAGAGCCTTCTCAAGGGAATGTGAGATTTGTTGTCCAGGTGCGAAATGACAGTATGTTCGAAATCTGGTTTAGGTTTGTGATCTTTATGAGATGGAAGGAAGAGAGTTTAGGCACAAAGTTACTTCCAGGAATGGGTGTTATGTGAAGTTTACCTCAACTGTAGTAATGATTGCCAATCATATACAAACTTGTTCCTAGACATCTACGTAAAAGCCAGGATCAGAACATTCCTTCTGAAAGCAATGTGAGACTCCTTCTTAAGGACCGACATGGCACTATGGTCCAAATCTGGTTTAGGTTTGTGATCCTTACGTGATGAAAGGAAGAGAGATTAGGCACGAAGTGATTTCCAGGAATGGGTGTTATACCAAGTTTGTCAGCCCCAGTAATGACAGTCACGCCTAAACAAACTTGTTCCTAGATATCTACTTAGAAGCTGGTATCAGAGAATGTGTTCTCAAAAGAATGTGAAACTCCTTCTAAAGGCCTGAGAGGACACTATGTTCCAAACCTGGTTGATGAAGATGGTCCTTACGAGCCGGAATGAAGAGAGTTTGGGCATGAAGTTATTTCCAGGAATGACTGTTAGTCACAGTTTAGCTCAGCTGTAGTAATGATTGCCAAACATATACAAACTTGTTCCTGGACTTCTACTTAGAAGCTGGGATAAGAAGGTTCCTTCTGAAAGGAATATGTGGTTCCTTCTCTTTTCTCTTTGTGAGTAAGATCAGCCCTGAGCTAACGGCCATGCCAATCCTCCTCTAATTGCTGAGCAACGCTGGCCCAGACCTAACATCCGTCCTGATCTTCCTCCACTTTATGTGGGGTGCCACCACAGCATGGCCTGACAAGGGGTGTGTCGGTGTGTGTCCGGTATCCGAACCTGGGCCACCAGCAACAGAGGGTGCACTTAACCACTACACCATGGGGCTGGACCCTATGAGGTTCCTTCTCAAGGCCAGAAATAGCATGATGTTCCAAAAATGGTTGAGCAAGCTGATTCTGATGAGGTAAAGGAAGAGCGATTAGGCAAAAAGTGATTTCCAGGAATGGCTGTTATACATACTTTAGCTCCCGTAGTCATGATTGCCACTCATATGCAAACTTGCTCATAGAAATCTACATACAGGTCAGGAACACAAAGGGCCTTCGCAAAGGAATGTGACATTCCTTCTCAGGGCCCAAAATCCCAATACTGTCCAAACCTGGCTTAGGTTTGTGACCCTTACTGGATGGAAGGAAGAGAGATTGGGCACAATGACATATTCATGAATGAGTTTTACACATAGATTAACTCAGGTGTAGTAATGATTGCCACTCATATACAAACTTGTTCCTAGACATCTACATAAGCCCGGGATCAGAAAGTGACTTCTCAAAAGAATGTGATATTCCTTGTCAAGGCCTGAAACAGCAATATGTTCCAAACTTGGTCGACGAAGGTGGTACTTACGAGCTGGAAGTAAGAGAGATTGAGCATGAAGTCTTTTTCCAGGAATTGATGCTACTCATAGAATAGCTCAGTTGTACTAACGATTGCCACTTATATAGAATCTTGTTCCTGGACATATACTTAGAAGCAGTGATCAGAAAGTGCCTTCTTAAAGGAATATGAGATTCCTTCTCAAGGCCGGAAATGGCAATATGTTCCAAACGTGGTTGAGGAAGGTGGGCCTTATGATCTGGAAGGAAGAGAGACCGGCACGAAGTTATTTTCAGGAATAGGTGTTATTCATAGTTCATCTAAGTTGTAGTGATGATTCCCACTCATATACAAACTTGTTTCTAGGGATCTACTTAGAAGCTGGGATCAGAAAGTTCCATCTCAAGGTAATGTGAGATTCCTTCTCAAGGCCCGACATGGTATTACATTCAAAACCTTGCTTAGGAATGTAATCCTTTAGAGCTGGAAGGAAGAGAGATGGGGTAGGAAGTTATTTTGAGGAATGGTTCTTATACACCGTTTAGCTCAGCTGTAGTAATGGTTGCCACTCATTTAGAAACTCGTTACTAGACGTTTACTTACAAGCCGAGATCAGAAAGTGCTTTCTCAAAGGAATGTGAGATTTGTTCTCAAGGGCCTGAAATGGCATTATGTTCCAAACCTGATTTAGGTTTGTGATCCTTACGAGATGGAAGGAAGAGAGAAGCACAGCTCTATTAGTGATTGCCACTCACATGCAAACTTGATCCTAGACGTCTACATACAGGCTGCGATCAGAAACTGCTGTCTGAAAGAATTGTGAGATTTCTTCTCAAGGTCTGAAATGGCAATATGTTCCCAACTCGGTTGAGGAAGGTCTTCATTACGAGCTGGAAGGAAGATAGATTGGGCATGAAGTTATTTTCAGGATCGGGTGTTACTCAAAGAATAGTTCAGTTGTAGTAACGATTGCCACTTATATAGAATCTTGTCCTGGACATTTCCTTAGAAGCAGAGATCAGAAAGTGCCTTCCAAGTAGTGTGAGATTCATTCTCAAGGCCTGAAATGGCATGATACATGAAACTTGGTTTATATTTGTGATCCTTATGAGATTGAAGGAGGAGAGATGAGGCAAAAAGTATTACCAGGAATGGTTGTTATAGACAGTTGAGCTCAGATCTAGTAAGGATTAACACTCATATACATACTTATTCCTAGACTTCAACATTCTGGACAGGAAAAGAATGTGTCTTCTCAAAGGAATATGAGATTCCATCTCAAGGAGTGACATGGCAATATGTTCCAAACCTGGTTTAGCTTTGTGATCCTTATGAGTTGGAAGGAAGAGAGATGAGGCACAAAGTTATTTTCAGGAATGGGTATTATACACAGCTTAGCTCAGCTGTAGTAACGCTTGCCACTCATATACAAACTTGTTCCTAGACATCTACTTCCACTCTGGGATCAGAAAGTGCCTTCTCAAAGGAATGCGAGATTCCTTCTCAAGGTCCAACAAGGCAATATGGTCCAAAACTGGTTTAGTTTAGTGAATCTTAGTGCTAGAAGGAAGAGAGTTTTTACATGAAGTTATTTCACGGAATGGGTATTATAAATCATTTTACTCAGCTGTAGTACTGATTGATGCTCCAATATAAACTTGTTCCTAGACATCTACTTACAAGAAGTTATCAGTAAGTGTCTTCACAGAGGAATGTGAGATTTGCTCTCAACGACCAAAATAGCATTATGTTCTAAACCTGGTTTAGGAAGGTGATTCTCACGAGCTGAAAGGAAGAGTGAGTGAGCACAAAGATACTTCCAGGGATGGGTATTTTATACAGATGAGCTCAGCTGTAGTGATGATTGCCACTCATATACTAACTTGTTCCTGGACATCTACTTACATGCTGGGACGAGAAATGCCTTCTCAAAGGAATGTGATATTCCCTCCTAAGGCTCGAAACAGCAATATATTCAAAACCTGTTTTAGGAATGTAAACCTTCAGAGCTGGAAGGAAGAGAGATTGGGCATGAAGATATTTCCAGAAATGGGTGTTAACCATAGATTAGCTCAGCTGTATTAATGATTGCCACTCACATACAAAGTCGTTTCTAGACATTTACTTACAAGCCTGGATCAGAAAGTGCCCTCTCAAAGGAATATGAGATTCAATCTCAAGGCCTGAAACTGCATTCTGTTATATACCTGTTTTAGGTTTCTGATCCTTACGAGATGGAAGGAAGAGATAGTGGGCATGAAGTTATTTCCAACAATGCGTGTTATACATAGTTCAGCTAAGTTCCAGTAATCTTTGAAACTCATTTACTAACTTGTTGCTAGAGCTCTACTTAGAACCCGGGATCAGAAATTGCCTTCTCAAAGGAATGTGATATTCCTTCTCAAGGCCTGAAATGGCAATATGTCCCCAACCTGGGTAAGGTAGGTTGACTTCATTTGCCGGAAGGAAGAGAGACAGGGCACGAAGTTATTTCCTTACTTGTTACTGGCAAAAGTGCTTGAGCAGTAGTATTTTGTCTTTCCATTGAGAAGGCAGCCTCAGTGCAGGCAACGAACCAAAAGGAAGAAAAGGCACTTTCCATTATGATCCTCAAAAACTAAATGGAAATGTTTTTCTCCACAGAGTACGTTCATTAGATGGATACTATAGATATTCGCTCTCAGCTGTAGTGGAAAATTTAAAAGTTCTCAGGGGTAGATGCTCCTTAAACCTACTTGCAAGCAGAGTTAAGCAAGAACTTTCTGGCATTACATAGGAGAGACATTATTTTTAGCATGTGTGAGGAAGATCAACCCTGAGGTAACATCCGATGCTGATCCTCCTCTATTTTGCTGAGGAAGTTTGGCCCTGAGCTAACATGAGTGCCCATCTTCCTCTACTTTATATGGGACACCACCACAGCATGTCCTGGCAAGCAGTGCATTGGTGCGTGCCCAGGGTTGGGAAACTGAAAACCCAAGGCCACCAAAGTGGAGCGTGCACACGAAACTGTTTGTGACACCGGGCAGGCCCCAGGGAGAAAATTCTTAAGTAAATGTCGTTAACCGCAATGTTGAGAGAGGCAATTTTCAGGAGAGTCCTCTGCAGATGCAAGTAAGAATTTTGCTCCATACTGGCCTTTCCTTTTACAGATGCTATAGATACTATCTCCCAGGTGTACTGAAATTTTAAAAGCTCTCATATGAAGATGTTACTTACACTTATTGGGTACCTGTGTTAAGAAAAAGTGTTTGTCATGATATGCTAGTGAGACCCTGAATGTAGTTTGAACTGCAGTGTATTCAAATTCTCAAGATGATCCTAAACAGGTACAAGGAGGAGTTTCTCTGAAAAGTCAACTGTCATTGAATGGATGGTAAGGATAATCTGCACCACCTGTAGTGATAGCTCTCCTAGTAAGATGATCCTGAAAACTACTGGCAAACTTGGTTGATTAGTGGTGTTTTGTCATTCCATTGGGAAGACGGCCTCAGTGCAGGCAATGAACGGCAAAGAGGAAAAGTCACTGAACCACATCATCCAAAAATCTACAGGGAAGAGTTTTTCTGCACAGGGTACGTTCATGTACTGGATGTTATAGATATTCTGTCCCAGCTGCAGTGGAAAGTTTAAAAACTCTCAGAGGCAGATCCTGCGGAAAGCCACTTGCAATCTGAATTCAGCAAGGTCTTTCTTTCATTAAATAGGGAGAGAATTACTAAGTGAATGTTGTTAACTGCAAGGATGGAAAGAAAAATTTCAGGATAGTCCTATACAGATATTAGCAAGAAATATTCTCTACAATGATCTTTCATTTTATGGATGTTATAGATACTCCCATCTGTACTGAAATTTTAAAACCTCTCATATGAAGGTATTCCTAACAGATATTTGCAACCTGTGTTAAGCAATAGTGTTGATAATGATATGCTAGTGAGACCCTGAAGGTAGACTGTACTACAATGGTTTTAATGTCACTCATGAATATGATTCTAAACAGCGACAAGATATTCTTCACACGGTACTTTCCTTGAATGGATGTGATACAGTTTCCTCCCCGGTTGTGGTGACAACTCTAACATCTCATAGGAATGTGCTCCTAGCAGCAACTGGCAAAATAGGTTTACAGTGGTGTTTTGTCTTTGTGTTGGGGAGGAGGCCTGAGTGCAGGCAGTGAACTGCAGAGATGAAGAGGCACTTTGCAAGATGATCTTAAAAAGCTAAAATGATGTATGTTCCTCCACAGAGTACTTACATGGAATGTATGGCATAGATATTCTGTCCCAGCTGCAGTGGAAAGTTTAAAAGCTTGCAGAGGCAGATCTGCTGAAAGCTACTTGCCATCTGAGTTCATCAAGATCTTTCTTGCCTTACCTGGGAGTGAATTCCTAAGGGAAGGTCCTTAACCGCAATGGTGGAAAAGGCAATTTTCAGGATACTCCTATACAGATACAACCAAGAGATTTTGTCCCCACTGAACTCTCATTTTATGGATGTTATAGATACTCTCTCCAGCTGTCCTGAAAATTTAAAACCTCTCATATGAAGAAGTTATTAACAGATATTGGCAACCTGTGTTAAGCAATAGTGTTTATCATGATATGCTAATGATACCCTAAATGCAGGCTGAACTGCAGTGCCTTTAAAGTCATTCATGAAGATAATCCTAAGCAGGTACAAGAAGAGGTCTTCTTCATGGTATACTTTCATTGAATGGATTTGATAGAGCTTCTTTCCGAGGTGTGTTGAAAAGTTGAAACTCTCCTAGGAAGGTGTTCCTAACAGCTACTGGCAGAGTAGGTTTAGCAGTAGTGTTTTCTCTTTAAATCAGGGAGGAAACGTGAGTGCAGGCAATGAAATGCAAAGATGAAAATGCAACTGACAATATGATCTGAAGAAGCTAAAAGCAAGTGTTTTCCTCCACACGGTAATTACATGGAATATATATTATATATAAGTTCTCCCAGCTGCAGCGAAAATTTTAAAAGCTCTCAGAGGAAGACCATTCTTAAAGGACCCTGCAAGCTGTGTTCAACAAATGCTTTCTTGCTTTACTTTGGAGAGATAGCTGAGTGAAGGCCATTGAATGCAATGAGGGAAAAGGCAATTTGCATGATGAACCTACACAGACACACGAACGAGATTTTCACCAAACTTGTCTTTCATATTATGGATATTATAGATACTCTCTCCCAGCAGTACTGAAATTTTAAAACCTCTAAGATGAAGATGTTCCTTTCAGATATTTGCCACCTGTCTTGAGCAATATAGTTCATCATGATATGCTAGTGGGACCCTGAATAGAGTTTGAACTGCAGTCTATTAAAAGTCTCTTCTCAAGATGACCCTTAACAGCCACAAGCTGGAGTTTCTCTGAAGCGTCAACTTTCATTGAGTTGATCATAACAACAATCTGCACCACCTGTAGTGATCGTTCAAAAGCTCTCCTAAGAAGATACTCCTGATGGCTACTGACAAAGGTCATTGAGCAGGAATGTTTTGTATTTCCAATGGGAAGGGAGGCTCAGTGCAGGCAATGAACGACAAAGAGGAAAACTCACTTTACAATATGATCCTAAAAAGCTAAAAGGAAGACTTTTTCTCCACTGGGTACATTCCTGAAATAGATGTTATAGATATTCGCTCCCCGCTGCAGTGAAAAGTTTAAAAGCTCTCAGAGGGAGAGCCTCCTTGAAGATACTTCCAAGCTGAGTTCAGCAAACATTTTTTACCTGACTTGGGAGAAAGAGCACGGGTGAAGTTTATTTACTGCAATGTTGGAAAAGGCAATTTTCAGAATAGTCCTATAGAGATACACGCAAAAGATTTTCTCCATACCTGAATTTCAATTTATGGATGTTATAGATACCCTTTGCCAGCTGTATTGACATTTGAAAACCACTCATATGAAGATGTTACTTACAGATATTGGCCAACTGTGATAAGCAATGGTGTTCATCATGATACGTTACTGAGAACCTGAATGCAGATTGAACTGCAGTGTAGTCAAGTCTCTTCTCAAGATAATCCCAAACAGCTACAAGCAGAGTTTCTCTGAAGAGTCCACTTTCCTGGAATGTGGGGTAATGATAATCTGCACCACATGTAGTGATAGTTTGAAAGCTCTCCTAGGAGTGTTTCAAAGAGTTACTGGTAAACTTCGTTGAGCAGTGGTATTTTGTCTTGCCTGTGGGAAGGAAGCCACAGTGCAGGACATGAACTACAAAGAGGAAAAGGCACTTTACTATGTGATCCAAAAAACTAAAAGGAAGACTTTTCCACCACACAGTATGTTCATGGAATGGATCTTATAGATAGTCTCTCCCAGCTGCAATGGAAAGTTTAAAAGCTCTCAGAGGAAGGTGCTCCTTAAAGATACTTGCAAGCAAGTTGAGCAAGAACTTTCTGGCATTACAAGGAGAGAATTCCTATGTGTAGGTCGTTAACGGCAATGATGTAAAAGGCAATTTTCAGGATAATCCTATACAGATATAAACAAGAGTTTGTCTCCAAACTGGAATTTCATTTTATGGATGTTACATATACTGTCTCCCAGCCGTACTGAAATTTTAAAACCTCTCCAATGAGAATGTTACTAACAGATATTCTTCACCTGTGTTAAGCAATAGTGTTCCTCATGATATGCTAGTGAGACCCTGAACGCAGATTGAACTGCAGTGTATTTGAAGTCACTTATGAAAATGACCCTAAACAGTTATAAGCAGAAGTTATCTTCACGGTATACTTTCATTAAATGGATGTGATAGAGCTTTTTCCTGAGCTGTGGTGAAAAGTGTCAACTCTCATGGGAAGGTGTTCCTAATCGCTACTGGCAGAGTAAGTTTAACAGTGGTGTTTTTTCTTTACATCAGGGAGGAAGCCTGAGGGCAGGCAATGAAATTCAAAGGTGAGCATGCAATTGACAATATGATCGAAAGAAGCTAAAAGCAGTGATTTCCTCCACAGAGTACTTACATGGAATGGATGTAATGAATAGGTTTTCCTAGCTGCAGTGAAAAGTTTACAAGCTCTCAGAGGAAGATCATCCTTAAAGATTCCTGCAAGGCGAGTTAAGAAACACTTTCTTGCGTTACATGGGATAGAGAGCCTGAGCGAAGGTCGTTAACTGCAGTGATCTAAAGGCAATATGCAGGCTGATCCCATAAAGAGACAAGCCACAGATTTTCTCCATATTTCACTTTCATTTTATGGATGTTCTAGATACACTCTCCTAGCTGTACTGAAATTTTAAAACATCTCAGATGAAGATGTTACTTACAGATATAGGCCACATGTGTTAAGCTATAATGTTTGTCATGATATGTTCATGAGAGCCTGAAAGTGGATTGAACTGTAGTGTATTAAATGTCTCTTCTCAAGATGATCCTAAAGAGCTACTAGCAGGAGTTTCTCTGAAGATTCAACTTGAATGGAATGGATGTTAAATATAATCAGCAAAACCTGTAATAATACTTTGAAAGCTCTCATACGAAGATGTTCCTTACAGCTACTGGCAAAATTGGTTGAGCAGTGGTGTTTTGTCTCTATATTAGTGAAGGAAACATCATTGCAGGCAATGAACAGCAAAGAGGAAAAGGCAATTTACTATATGATCCTAATACCTAAAAGGAGGAGTTTTTCTGCACAGAGTATGTTCACGGAATGGATGTTGGAGATATACTCTCCCAGCTGCAGTGAAATGTTTAATAGATCTCAGAGGAAAATCCTCCTCAGAGATACTTGCATGCTGAGTTCAGCAAACATTTTCTTGCATGTCTTGGGAGAGAGAGCCTGAGTGAAGGTCGTTAACCGCAAAGAGGGAAAAGGCAATTTGCAAGAAGATCCTATATAGATACAAGGCAGAGATTTTCCCCACACTTGACCTTCATTTTATGGATGTTATAGATACTCCACCCTAGCTGAAATGAAACTGTTAAACTTCTCATATGAAGATGTAACCTATGATATTGACCACCTGTGTTAATCAATAGCGTTCATCATAGTGTGCTACTCAGACCCCGAATGCAGATTGAACTGCAGTAATTAAAAGACTCTTCTCAAGATGATCCTAAACACCTACAAGCAAGAGTTGCTCTGAACAGTCAACTTTTATTGAATGGATGGTAATGATAGTCTGCACCACCTGTAGTGATAGCTGGAAAGCTGTCACAGGACATTGTTCCTAACAGCTACTTTCAAACTTGTTTGAGCAGTGGTGATTGGTCTTTCGGTTGGCAAGGGAGCCTCAGTGCAGGCAATGAGCGACAAAGAGGAAAAGGCACTTGAACATATCCTAACATGTTAACCTTAAGAGTTTCTCACCACAGAGTAGGTTCATGGAATGAATGTTAGCGAAATACTCGCCCCACTGCAGTGGAAAGTTTAAAAGCTCTCAGAGGCAGATCCTCCTGTAAAGTACTTGGAAGCAGAGGTCAGCAAGAACTTTCTTGCTTTACATGGGAAAGAATTCCTGATTGAAGGTAGTTAACGGCAATGTTGTTAAAGGCAATTATCAGAATAGTCGTATACAGATAGAAGCAAGAAATTTTATACATACTGGACTTTCGTTTTATGGATGTTATAGATACACTCTCCCAGTGGTAATGAAATTTTAAATCCTCTCATATGAAGCTGTTACTAACAGATACTGGCAAGCTGTGTTAAGCATTAATGGTCATCATGATATGCTAGTGAGACCCTGAATACAGATTGAACTGCAGTGTATTTAAATCCACTTAAGAACATGATCATAAACACTTACAGAGGAGGTTTTCTTCACGGTGTACTTTCATTGAATGGATGTGATACAGCATCTTTTCGAGCTGTGGTGAAAAGTGGAAACTCTCCTAGTAAGGTGTTCCTAACAGCCACTGGCAAAGTAGTTTTGGCAGGGGTGTTTTCTTTTATATCAGGAAGGAAGCCTGAGTGCATGCAATCAGCTGCAAAGATGAAAAGGCACTTTACGATATGATCCTAAAAAGCTAAAAGGAAGTGCTTTCCTCCACAGAGAACTTACATGGAATGGATGTTACAGATATTCTCTTGCAGCTGCAGTGCAAGTTTACAAGCTCTCAAAGGAGGATGCTGCTTAAAGCTCCTTGCCAGCTGAGTTCAGCAAGTAGTTTCTTGCATTACATAGGAGAGAGAGCCAGAGTGACGGTCGTTATCTACAATGATGGAAAAGGCAACTTGCGGGAGGATCCTATACACATACCAGGCGGAGATTTACTGCACACTTGACTTTCATTTTATGAATGTTACAGATCCTCTCTCCCAGCTGTAGTGACAAGTTTAAAAGCCCTCCAAGGAAGAACTGACTTACAGCTACAGGGCTGTTGAGTTCAGAACGGGTGTTGTTCCATTATATTTGAGGGAAAGCCTGAGTGCAGGCCATGAAGATCGATGATTGAAAAATTCACTCATCAAGATGATCCTCAACAACTAAGAAGAGTTTTATTCCACCGTGTATGTTATTTCAATGGATGTTATAGATACTTTCTCCCAGCAGTAGTGAAAAGGATCAAAGCTGTCTTCGGAAGATCTTACTTACAACTAATGGCAACCTTTGCTCAGTAAGAACATTCTCTCATATACTGTGTGAGAAAGCCTGAGTAAATGTCGTGAGCTGCAATGTTTGAAAAAGTACTTTTCAGTGCAGATGCTAAACAGGTACAAGAAAGTGTTTTTCTCCACACTGTGCTTTTCATAAATGGATATTAGATATATTCTCTTCCTTGTGTAGTGAAAAATTTAAACCCTCTCATAGGAAGATGCTCCCAACAGCTACTGGCAAACTGAGATCAATGAGCACATTCTTTCGTTCCATGTAAGAGAAAGCCTGAATGAAAGACGCGAACTGCAACTTTTGAAAAGGGACTTTTCAAGACGATCATAAACAGATTTAAAAAAGGAGTCTTTCTTCACACTGTACTTTCGTTCAATGGATCTTACAGATAATCTGTACCAGTTGTAGTGAAAAGTATAAAAGGTCTCATTAGAGTATGTTCCCTAGAGCTACTGGCAAGCAGAGTTCAGCAGAAGTGCTCTTTCAATACATTGGATAGAAACCTGAGTGTAGACTATTAACAGCTTATTTGTGATATCAGTCATGTGTCCTTAGTGAGATTACCTCATATATTTATGTGTGACATCACTCCCATTGTTATGAGTGACATCGCACCAATAGTGTGACATCACTCCCATTGCTATCTGTGACATGAGTGACATGTAACTTGTAACATCACACCCATTGTGTTCATGTGATATCATACCCTATGTTATGCGTGATGTGACACACTTGGCTATGGGTAACATCACACCCCTTGTGTGTGTGTAACAACATCCTCCTTGCGTGTCACATCTCATCAATTGTGAATGACATCAACCTTGTCATATGATATCAAACCATTAGTATGTGTGGTGTCACTCCCAGTATTATGTATGACATCACACCAATTGAGTGTGGCATCACCCTCATAGTGTTTGACATCACTCCACTGGTGTGTGACATGGCTCATATTTTGTGTCTGACATCACTCCAATCCTTCTGTGTGACATCACACCCATTTTGGTACATCACACACTTTGAGCAGGATAAAACTAGGTTAGCCTGTCACCTCTCTCAAATTGTGTGATATCACTCCCGTTGTGTGAGGGAAGTCATTTTGTTAACTTTGAGATGACATCCACAGTTTTGTATGAAATCATTCCCAGCTTTCTGTGAAGTCTCTCACATTTTACTCTGACTTATATCCCTATTTGTGTTTTATGTAACTCTCATTGTTATGTGTGAATTCACACTCATTTTCCTTAGAGATACCACTCCAAATGTCCGTGACATCACCAGATTGGTGTGTGCTTTCACACACTTTGTGTGTCTGACCTCACTCAATTTGTGTGTCACATCACACCAGTGGTGTACTTGTGATAGGGCTCACATTTGTGTGTGAAAACACACCCATTGATATGTCTGACACCATTCACTTTTTGGTTACATAAGACACATTTTTATGTATGACATCACACGTATTATGAGCGTGACAATATGTACAGATATTGACATCATACCAATTACGTGTGACATGAATGCAATTTAGCATATGAAATCGCTATTGTTACGTGTGATGTCACTCCCAATATTCTGTGTGACGTCACACTAATTCTCGAGGACATCACTCTACTAGTGTTCTGATATCACTCTCATGGTGTTTCTGTGACTTCACTCATATATTTCGAGTGATATCTGTCTTTTATTTGAGACTACATGCCTCTTGTGTTTACGACATCACACCAATAGTGTGACATCACTGACACATGTGTGTGACATTAGTCACGAGTCATCTGCTATATTACTCACATGTTTCTGTGTGACATCACTCACATTATGTGTGACATCATATGAATTGTGTGACAACACTCCCACTGCTATGTGTAGCATCATTGTGTCCCTTTTGACATAAATCACATTTTATAGTGTGACATCACTCCCATTGTGTGCATGTGATATCACTCCCATCATTATGCGTGACGTGACACACACGGTTATGGGTGACATCACCCCACTTGTGTGTGTAACAACATCCTCATCTTGTGTCACATCATATCAATTGTGTGCGACATCAACCTTAATTAGCATATGATATCCCAACCGTTATTATGTTGGTGTCACTCCCAGTATTATGTATAACATCACACCAGTTGAGTATGACATCACTGTGATACTGTGTTTGACATGACTCCAATGTTGCGCTTGTGACATCGTTCACTTTTTGTGCGTGACATCACTGCAGTCGTTATGTGCGACATCACACCCTTTTTTGGACATCACATAACTTGATTGTGATAACACGAGGATAGCCAGTCACATCTCACAAATTGTGTGATATCACTCCCATTGTGTGTGACGGCAGTCATATTACTCAGTGTGATGTGACTTCCGCTCTTATGTATGAAATAACATCCAGTTTTCTGTGAAATCTCTCACATTTTACTCTGACTTAAATCCCACCTTTGTGTATTGTGTAACTCTCAATTTGTGTGAATTCACACTCATTATCGTGAGAGACACCACCTGCATTGTCTGTGACTTCACCACGTTGGTGTCTGCCTTCACAGACATTGTGTGTCTGACATCACTCAATGTATGTGTGACATCACACCAATGTTGTAGGTGTGACAAGGCTCACGCTTGTGTATGAAAACACACCCACTGATATGTGTGACACCATTCACCTTTTTTGTGACATAATTCACATTTTTATGTATGACATCACACCCATTGTGTGTGACAATATTCACATATGTTGAAATCAAACCAATTGTGTGTGAGTTAGGGTTAGTGTTAGCATTAGTTTTAGGGTTTGTGTTAGGGTTAAGGTTAGGGATAGAGCTAGGCTTAGGGTTAGGAGTGGGGCTAGGGCTAAGGTTGGGTTAGCATTAGTGTTAGGGTTATGGCTAGCGATAGGTTTAGGGTTAGGGTTAGAGTTAGGCTTGTGGCTAAGGTTATGTCTAAGGCTAGGTTTAGGGTTAGGGCTAAGGCTAGGGCTAAGGCTAGGTTTAGGGTTATTGGCAGGGTTAGCGTTAAAACCAGGAGTTGGGTTAGGGCTACAGTTAGGGTTAGGGCTAGGCTTAGGGCCCGTGTTAGGGTTCCGGTTCTGGTTAGGATTAGAGTTAGGGTTAGGGTTACGGTTAGGTTTAGTGTTAGGGCTAGGGCTAAGCTTAGAGTTAGGATTAGGGTTAGGGTTATTGTTATGGTTACTGCAAGGGCTAGGGTTAGGGCTAAGGTTAGTGTTATTATTAGGGTTAGTGCTAGGGTTAGTCTTAGGGTTATTGTTGGGTTTATGGCTAAGACTAGGCTTAGGCTTAGGTTTAGTGCTAGGGTTAGGGCTAGGGCTAGTGTTAATTCTAGGGTTATTGTTAGGGCTAGTGTAAGCCTAGTGTTAGGTGTAGAGCTAGGGTTATTCCTAGGGTTACGGCTAGGGTTAGGGTTAGGGCTAGGGTTAGGGGTATTGTTATGGTTAGGATTAGTGTTACTGCTAGGGCTAGGCTTATGGCTAAGGTTAGTGTTATGGTCAGGGTTACTGCTAGGGTTAGCGTTAGGGTTATGGTTGGGGTTATAGCTAGGGCTAGGGTTCAGATCCCAGGCGTACACTGATGACCACTTCTCTGGCTATGCTGAGGGTGCGTCCCACATACAGCACCTAGAAGGATGTGTAACTATGGCATACAACTATCTACTGGGGCTTTGGGGGAAAAAAGGAGGGGGATTGGCAATAAATGTTAGCTCAGAGCCAGTCTTCCTCAGCAAAAAGAGGAGGATTAGCACAGATGTTAGCTCAGGGCTGATCTTCCTCACACACGCACAAAAAAAGTCTTGGGTCAAGGTTTGGGCTAGGGTTACAGTTAGAAGTAGATTTAGGTTTAGGGTAAGGGCTACAGTTAGGGTTAGGGTTAGTTTTAGGGTTAGTTTTATGGCTATGGCTAGGGTTAGGGTTAAGTTTAGTGTTAGTTTTAGGTTTATAGCTATGGTTAGGGTTAGGGCTAGGCATTTGTTTAGGGTTAGTCTCAGTGGTAGTGTTAGGGCTAGGTTTAAGGTTACATATAGTGGTACGGTTACAGTTAGCATAAGTTTTAAGATTAGAGTTAGTCGTAGGGATAGAAGTGGGGTTGGAATCAGGTTAGGGTTAGGGTTAGATTTGGGGTTAGTGTTAGGGTTAGTGTAATGGTTAAGGTTAGGGCTAGGGACAAGGCTAAGTTTAGGGTTATGACTAGTGTTGTAGTTAGTGTTAGAACTAGGCCTAGGGTTAGGATGAGAACTAAGACTAGGATTAGTGTAAAGGTTAGGATTAGGGTTGGGTTATGCTTGGTGTTAGGAGTAAGATAAGCGTTTGGTTAGGTTTAGGTTTAGGGGAGGGGTTGGTGTAGGGGTAGTGTTAGGGTTAGTGTTGCGTTAGGGTTAGGGTTAAAGATAAGGTTATGGCTAAGGATATGGTGAGAATTAAGGTTCAGTTTAGGGTTAGGGTTAAGTTTGATTTAGGTGTAGGGGCAGGGGTAGAGGTACGGATAGTGTTGGGCTAGATTTAAGGGTATGGGTAGTAGTAGGGGTAGGTGTTAGGCTAGTGTTTGGGTTAGGGGAGGGGTAGAGGTAGGATTGGGGTTAGGGTTTGTGTTAGACTTATGCCTAGGGCTAAGTTTAGGGTTAGGTCTCGTGTTGGGTTATGGTTATGGTTATGGTGAGAGTTAGGGGTAGGTTTAGCGTTAGAGTTGGGGTTAGGACTAGAGTTCAGGTTAGGGCAATGGTTAGAGTTAGGGCTAATGTTAGGCCTAGATTTATGCATAGTGTTAGGACCAGAGTTAGGGTGGGTTAGTATAAGAGTTTGGGTTAGGGGTAGTTTTAGGTCTTCGGTTAAATTTAGTGCTACGTTAGAGTTACAGTTAAGCTTAGTGTTTGGTTTAGGGCTAGGGTTAGGGTTAGGGCTAGGCTTATGTCTAGGCTTAGAATTAGGGTTAGGACTAGGGCTAGAGTTGGGTTTAAGGCTATGGTTAATGTGCTAGTGTTAGAGTTAGCGTTATGGCCAGGGCTATGGAAAGGGCTAGGGGTATCATTCGGGCTAGGCCTAAGTCCATAGTTATGGTTAGGGTTAGAGTTAGGGCTAGAGCTAGGGTTAGGGTTAGGGATATGGTCATGTCTGGGGCTAAGTTTAGGGTCAGGTCTAGGGCTGGGATTTGTGTTAGGGTTAGGGCTTGTGTAGAGTGTTACAGTTAGGTGTAGCTTTAGGGTTACCGCTAGTGGTAGCTTTAGGGTTAGTGTTATATGTAAGCGCTAGCATTTTGGTTTAGCCTAGCGTTAGGCTTAGCAATTGGGTTAGGGTTAGGGCTGATGTTAGTGTTAGGGTTAGGTTTAAGAGTAGGTTTAGTGTTAGGGTTATCATTATGTTTAGGGTTTGGATGTGGCTGAGGGTTAGGAATAGGGTTAGGGTTAGGGCAAGGGTTTGATTTAGGACTCTGTCTAGGATTAGGGTTAGGCTTAGGGTTAGGGTTATGGTTGGGTTAGAGTAAGGGTTGGTGTTAGGGTTAGGTTTAGGGCTATGACTAAGGTCTGGGGTAGTGGTATGTGTTGGCTTAGGGCTAGGATTAAGGTTTGGGTTAGGGTAGGGCTAGGGTTAGTGTTAGATTTAGGGTTAGGTTTAGGGTTATGTTTAGGGCTAGGGCTAGAGCCAGGGTTAGGGTTGAGGATAGCATTAGGTCTACAGTAAGCGTTATTTTAAGGCTATGGCTAGGATTATGATAGGGATAAGGTCACAGTTAGGGTTAAGTTTACGGTTAAAGATGGGGTAAAGTTCGGTGTGGGGGAGGTCTAGTGATAGTGTTATGGTTAATATTGGTGTTTGTGCTAGCGTTAGGGTCCTGCAAATGACTAGTGTTGGGGTAGGGTTAGGCTTAGGCTTCGGATTGGGTTAGGGTTTGGGTAGATGTAGAGGTGTAGAGATAGGGCTAAGATTAGTGTTAGGGTTAAGGATAGGGTTAGGGTTAGGTTTTGGTTTTGGTTAGAGTTAGTTTATGGAGAGAAGGATGAGTAGGGTTGGGGTTAAGTTTGCGTTAAGTTTAGGGTTCTGATTAGGGTTTTGGTTCGGATTAGAGTTAGGGTTAAGGTTAGGCTTAAGGTTCGGATTAGGGTTTGTGTACTGGTTTGGTTTAGGATTCCAAACAGCAATCTGTACCAAATGTTGTTTAGGTATTATGTGATCCTTACTAGCTGGAAGGAAGGGAGATGGGGCATGAAGTTATTTCCAGGAATGGGTGCTAGACATGATTTGGCTCAGTTCTACTCTGGATTCCCTGTTCTATACAAATTAGTTCCCAAGGTTAAGTATAGGGTTAGGGTTAGGTTTTGGTTAAGGTTAGAGTTAGTTTTATGGAGAGAAGCAGGGTTAGGGTTGGAGTTAGGGTTGCGTTAGCCTTAGGTTTAAGATTAGGGTTAGGGCTAGGTTTGTATTAGTGTTAGGGGTATTGTTAGGATTAGAGTTAAGGTTAGTGTTAGCCTTAGTGTTTAGAGTTAGTGTACTAGAGTTAACATAGGGCTAGTGTTAAGGTTAAAGTTTGGGCCAGTGCTAGGTTTAGACGTAGGCTTATGGTTATGGCTAGTGTAAGGTCTGGGTTTTAGGGCTAGGGTTAGGGCTAGGATTAGTTTCAGTTGTAGGTTGTGTTAGGGTTAGATATAGGGCAAGGGGTAGGGGTAGGGTTACAGTTAGGGTGAGTGCTAAGACTAGGACTAGGTTTAGTGTTAGGGATAGGGCTAGTGCCAGGGTTAGGGTTAAGACTAGGACTATGGTCAGTGATGGGGATAGGCTTAGGCTTAGTGCTAGTTCTTGGATTATTTTTAGGGTTAATGTTAATGTTTGGATTGAGGTTGAGTTGCGGTAAGGGTCAGGTATAGGGTTAGTGGTAGGCATAGGTTTAGTATAGGGGTAAGTTTAGGCTAAGATTTAGGGTTAAGGTAAAGGATAATGTTATGTCTACGGCTACGGTTAGGGTTAGGTTTAGAGTTAGGGCTATGGTGAGAATTAGGCTTCACGGTCGGATTAATGTTAGCATTAGTTTTAGGGCTAGGGTTGGGGTTTGTATCATGAACACAAATCCAACTTTAGCTCTAACGATAAACCTATCCCAAACCCTAAAACTAGCCCTAGCCCTAACCCTAATCATATGCCTACCCCTAAAACTCACTGTAATGGTAACCCTAACCCACTGTAACTCTAACCCTAACTTTAAACCTAGTCCTAGCACTAGCCCTAACAGTAACCCTAACACTAGCATAACCTTAACGCTAACCCAAACCAAAACCCTATGCCTACTCCTACACTTTCCATTGTCCCAACCCTAAGGCACACCCAACACTAACGTCAGACTTAACCCTAATCATACCCCTAGCCCTAACCTCAAAACCAACCCCATCCCTAACCATAAAAATAAATCTACTTATAAACCTAAAAGGAAACCTAACACTAAATGTAATAACTAAACATAGCCCTAAGCCCAGCCTTAATGATAATCTTGCCATAACACTACGCCTAACACTACTCCCACCCCTAACCTTCACCCTAACCCTACATGTAATGCAACCTTAACCCTAACACTAGCCCTTGCTGTAGCCCTAAACCAGTCCTAACACAAACAGTAGCCCTATTCCTAATCCTACCCCTACGGCTAAACCTAACCTTAACTGAATCTCAAACCACCTCCCCTAACTCTAAGAGTAACCATAACACTAATCCTAGCCCTAGCCCTGAACATAACCCAGCCCTAGCCCTAACTCTAACCCTAGCCCTAAGCAACAGTAACCCTAACCCCAACGGTAACCCTCACCCTAACCCTAAGATTAACCTTGACCCTAACCTTCACCTAGTCCTAGACCTGATGCTAACACTAGCCCTAGCCCAAACCTTAATGCTTGACCAAGCCTTAGACATAACCCGAACCTTAGCATTAACCCTAGCTATGGCCCTAACCCTTACATTAACCCTAACCCTTACCTTAGTCCTAACCAACAATAATCCTAATCCTAACTGGAACACCAAGCCTACTCCTTGCCCTGGACCTAACCCTAAAACAGTCCTAAACCTGACCCTAACCCTGGCTCTAGAACGAACCGTAAACTTTCACCAAGCTGTAGACCTAACCCTAACCTTAACACTAACACTAGCAATGGCCCTAACCCTGACCATAAAACTAAACCTATCCCTTACCCTAACCCAAAGCCTAACCCTAATACTAACCCGCACCCTAACCCTAACCCAAACCATAACAAGAACTGTATCTCTGACCCGAACACGAGCCCTAACTCTAACCTGAACCCTAAGCCTAACCCTAACCTGAACTCTAACCTTAAATCAAACCCGAACCCAAATACTAACCCTAACCCGAACCCTAACCCTAACCTCACCCTAACCCGAACTCTTACCCTAACCCTAAAACTAACCGTAAACCTAAACCAAACCTTAGCCTTAACACAAGCAACGACTAACCCGAGCACTAGCCCTAACCCTAACACGAACCCTATCCCTAAGCCTAACTCTAAACCAAATCCTAACCCGAACCAAATTGTAACCGTAACCGAAAGCATAACCCCAACCTAATGCTAAACCTAACCTGAACCTGAACCTGAACCGTAAAGCTAAGCCTAATGTTAACCCTAATCCTAACACGAACCCTAACCCTAACCCTAACCCAAAGCCTAAACCTACCCTAACCCCAACCCGAATCCCGAAACCGAACTGGAACCATAAACCTAATCTGAACACTAACTCTAATCCTACACTTAACCGTAACCCTAATCCGAAATCAAACCCTCACACTTGCCCTAACCCTAACCCTAACAGTAACCTTAGCCCTAACCCTAACCCCAAACCTAACACTAACCATAAACTGAATCCTAATACGAACCCTAACATTAAGCCTAAGTTGAACCCTAACCAGAACCCTAGCAATAACCGTTACTGTAACCATAACTTTAACCCTAAACCGAACCCGAACCCTAATTTTAATGTGAACCTTAACTCTAATCTGAACCCTAACCCTAACCCCAGCCCTGACATTAGCCTAACCTGAAGCCTAACTCTAACAGTTACCCTAACCAGAATCCTTTCCAGAAAGCTAACACTAAGCATAACCTGAACCTTAAATTTAACCCTAATCTTAACCCTAAACATAAGTAGAATGCGAAGCCGAACCCAAATGCTAATTCTAACCCTAAACCTAATCCTAACACTGATCCAAGCCCTAACGTTAACACTACCGCAATCCTAACCCGAACCCTAACACTAACCATAACCCTAACCCTACCACTAGCACTAACATGAACCCTAAACCTAAAACTAATGCTAACTTTAAGCCTACCCAGAACCCAAACCCCAACAATAACCTATCCTCAACTTAACCTTAACCTAACTCGAATACACACCTCAACAATACTCCTAAACCTAACCCGACCCCTAAACCAATCCCTAACTTGAACTCAAACCAAACCCTAACCTGAAACATAACCTGAACCCGTACCGTAACCCTAACCTAAAACCTAACTCAAACTCAAACTCGAACCCTAAACCTAACCCTGACCCTAAATTTAACCTAAGCTTAAAACTAACCTAGCCCACAAAACATAACACTAACTCAAACCCTAACACAAACCATAACCCGAAACTAATCCTAACCCGAACCCGAACTCTAACACTAACCCAATCAAGGACCCTATCAGGAACCCTAACTCTAACCGAACACTAAGTCTAATCCTAACCCTAAACTAAACACTAACCCTAAACCCTAACACTAACCCTAACCCTAAATAAAACAGGCGCCCGTACCCTAACCCTAACACTAACAGACCCATAACCCTAGCCCTAACACCAACCCGAACTCTAACACTAATCTGAAACCTAAACGTAACTGTAAACTGAACCCTAACCCTAACCCTCATCCTAACACTAACCATAAACGAATCCTAACACGAACACAAAACTTAAACCTAACTGGAACCCAAACATAAGCCTAACCCAACCCTAACAGTAACCCCAACCCTAACACTAGCCTGAAACCTCATACTAATCCTAACTATAACCATAACCTGAACCCTAACCCTAACCTAAACCCAACCCAACCATAACCATAAACCTAGCCCTAACCCAGAGCCTAACCATAACCCAATCACTAACAGTAACCCTAACCCAAAGCAGAACCCAAATTCTAACTTTAAACCTAACCCGAACCCTAAACCTAACCCTAACCCTAATGCTAACGCTAACCCAACACAATCTTAACCCTAACCCTAACCTTAATTCTAACCCTCGACTTTACCCTAATATGAAACCTAACGTTAAGCATAACCCGTACCGGAACCCTAACCCGGACCCTAAGCCTAATGCTAACCAGAACACTAGCTCTAACACTAAGCTGCACCCTAACCTTAACCCTAAACTGAACCCTAAGCCTAGACCTAACCCTAACCCTAACCCTAACCCGAATCCTAAACCTAATCCTAAACATAATCCCGACCCTAACCCTAACCCTAACAATAACCCTAACGCTCAACTGAACCCTAACCCTAACCCTAACTCGAAACCAACCCTAACTTGAAACCTAGCCATAAACCTAACATGAACCCTACCGCTAATCCTAACCCTAACCTGAAACCTAATTCTAATCATAATCTGAACACTAATTCTAACACTAACCCTAACCCTAAACCTAACTCAACCCAATAATATCTCTAAGCCTAAGCCTAACACAAAATTTAACGTTAACCATAACCATAACCAAAACCCAAACTCTAAGCCTAACACTAACCCTAAACCTAACTGTACACCGAACCTTAGCCGTACCTTAACCCGACCCTAACACTAACTTCAATCCCATCTTGAGCCTGAAACAGTGCCCTAACCCTAATCCGAATCGTAATCCCAAACCTAACACTAACTCTCACCCTAATCTTCACCCGAACTCTAACCCTAACCCTAACCCGAACCCAAACCTAACCCGAACCCTAGTCCTAACCCTAACCTGAAACCTACTGCTAATCCTAACCCTAACACGAACCTGAAATCTAACCCTAACCCTAATCTGAACACTAACTCTAAGACTAAACATAACCCTAAACCTAACATGAACCCTAATAGTAAACCTAACCCGAACCCAACCCTAACCTTAACCTAACTCTAATCCTAACCCTAACACTAACTCTAACCATAACCCTAAGCCAAAACCTAACCCTAACGATAAACTTAACCTAAACCCTGACCGTAACCATAATGCTAACTTGAACACGAAAAATAACCCGAATCCGAACCCAAATGCTAAACCTAACCCTAACTCGAACCCAAACCCAACCTGAACCCAGCCCTATCCCTTATCCAAAACTAACCCCAACCCTAAGCCTAAAGCTAACCCGAACCCTAACCCTAACCCGAACCCCAACCCAAACCCTGACTCTTACCCTAAACTTAACCCTCACCCTAAAACTAACACAAACTCAAAGCCTAATCCGACACTAACACTAACCCCAATGAGAACCCAAACCCTAACCCTAATCCTAATACAAACACTAACATCACCCTAAACCTTAACATAACCCTAACAGTAACCCTAATCCTAACCGTCCCAATAAGCAAAACATAACCGTAACCCTAACCGGAAATTGAACTTGAACCCTAGCTGTAACCATAACCCGAAAACAATCCTGACCTTAAACCTAACCCTAAACTTAACATGAACATTAACCCTAACCCTATCAGAAATCCTAGCACTAACTGTAACCCTAAACATAACCATAATCTTAGCTCGAGTCTAACCCTAACCCTAACCCGATCCCGAACCTGAATCCTAACACTAACCCTCATTCGAACACTAGACTTAACACTAAAACTAAACATTTCCCTAACCCTAACCCTATTGCTAACCCTAACCTTAACCTGAGCCCTAAACATATTTCTAACCCTAAATCTAACCCTAACCCTAATCCAAAACCAAGGCTAACCCTAACCCTAGCCCTAAATCGAACCCTAACACTAACCATAACCCTAATTCGAAACCAAAACCTAAACCTAAACCTAACCTTAACCATAACCCGAACCCAACCCTAACCCTAAGCCTAACCCTAGTCCTACCCTAACCCTAACCCTAACAAGAAACCTAACGCGAAAGCTAAGCCTTTTTCGAACCCAAAACTTAATCATAACACTAATCCGAATATTAACCCTAAACCTCAGCCTAACCCTAACCCGAACCCTAACCTGAATCTTAACCCTAACAAGAACCCTAACTCGAACCTGAACCCTAACACTAACCTGAAGACTAACCCAACCCTAACTCTAAGCCTAAACCAATACCGAAACCAAGCTCTAACCCTGACACTAACCCGAAAACTAACACAAACACTGAACCTAACCCTAACCCTAATGCTAACTCGAACCCAAACACTAACCCCAACACTAAACTGAACCTGACCACTGATCCTAACCATAAGCCTGACCCTAAACTCAAACCCTAACTGTGCACGTAAAACAAACATGTACCAAACCCAAACCCTAACCCTACCCAGAACGATAAACCGAATGCTAAACCTAACCCTAACCCCAACAGTAACAGAAATGCTAACCCTAACACTAACTTGATCATAACCCTACGCTAACTGAACCCTAACCCTAACCTGAAATCTAACCCGAACCTGGCAATCAACCTTAACCCTAACCCCAACCCGAACCTAAACTCAACCATACCATTAACATGAATCATAACACTATCCCTAACCAGAACCATAAACCTAACCTTAACCCTAAACATATACCTAAACATAAACCTAACACTACCTCGAAAACTAAACCTAGCCCTAAAACTGACATTAACCGGAAACCAAACATAACACTAACGTAAGACTAACAGTAGCCCAGGCCATGGCTCTGGGGAGAAAAGCATGATGGAGGACACGAGTGAGGCCTTCTGCCTGAGTGCAGAGGAGCCACGCAGAGGGTGACGGGAAGGCCAGCTCAGTTCGCCTACTTTGTCCAGAGGTGTTTGGCCGGCCAGCCGGCCCAGTCTCCTGGGACAGGCCACTTTCAGAGGGAGAAGTTCCGCACGAAAGAGACTTGAGGCCCGCAGCCAAGTTTTCTGGGGCGAGTGCTAGGCCTCGACAGAAGAGGAAGCAGCCTGGCAACCTGTGTGCCAGACCTGAGATCAGCCGGCCTCCCACACCCTGGTCCATGCCCTGCCCAAGCCTACCTCCATCGATGGAGGAGGATGGGGTTGGCACCTGTGATTGGAGATAGTCATTAGAGACTTAACTTGGAGTTGTAGTCAAAGAGCATAACATAAGAGCACTGAGCTTGGGCTGAGCCATATATCAGCTTCTTAACCTGGGTGAGTATTCTATCCACTGTACCCAGTCTCTTCATCTATAAAATGGTTAAAACATCAACATTTACTACGTCGGGATATTTTCAGGGTCCTGTGAGTTAATGTATGTTCAAGCACAGAATTTACATTCAAAGTGCAGTCCTTGGTTCAGTAGAAGTGTTTGTTGCTGTTATTATAATTATCATTATTTCATGTCCTTATCTTCTTCGTGAGTTTCCTGTAAAACCAACCATGATCCACGGTGACAGCACTTTTATTCCAGGTCCCTGCTTAAAGGCCTGCAGAGGGAGCCTCCTGCTCATAACCTCCTGTTTTTATCCCAGTCTCTGGAGGGATGCATTTACCTCTTCTTCTTTGCACTGAGGCACTGACTGGGGGCCCACACCCAAACCTGCATGTCCTCCTTTTAATATCCGATGCTTTTGAAACACTGCTTAGTGTTCACTTGGTGGACTATACTCCCTGACATGAACAATGCACGGGAAAGAGCATGTAGAAAACATTGATGCATGTAGGGCTCTGAGTTTACCATAACACAGAGTACAGTTGATCAAGGGCCAAGGTAGTGTTCCTTAACGCAAAGATCTTCAGAGATGAGGGTGTTCTAATGTGACACCACCTAAACATAGAGCAAACACATAAAAGCATATGTAGTTTTAAAAGGGAAAGCACACAAGTAAAAGAATTGATCCCGTTAGATAGACTATTCTATTTGTTTATGTATCTAATTACTGATAGGAAATAGCCAGGTATAGAGACAGTAGCATTGATCAATTTCATAGAGAATTCTTTTAACAGTTGTTCATAACTTGTGTTTGACATCATTGATTAGGGTAATATTTTCATCTTTTCCTTTCCTAGTGTCTCCATCATTCTCAACTTGTCCAAGACATATATTCCTATTATCCTCTAAAATTTTAGGGAAATTTTAAAAAATTATGACACATTTTAAGTTGTTGATTTTGTATATTGGAGGAGCACTAGATTGCAAGTGAATTAGTGATAATGAGAGTTTTAGTTTGGTAAAAGATGGTAGTTGGAATTGATACCAGGATGTTTATAAACCAGTTTTTGCTTCATTATTGGACATAGTTTTCAAAATGCCAGAGCCAGTAATTTTTAATATAATAACTTGTCTCATTTTAAAATATGTGTTCTTGGAGAGGGTGATGGAGGTAAGTAGAAAATAATTTAATGTAGTGACTTGTTTTTCTCCAATTGATCTGTTATAAACCCAAAAGCCATATAACATTCTTTTGTCCAAATGTCCTGATGGCACTTTCTTAACTTTTCTTGCTGTGACTCTAGTAATCTAGGGTCATGCCACCTGCTCTCTCCTAGTCAAGATTACAGTTCTAAGAGTGACATTGTCAATAATATAATGACGAATTTGCACACAGTCTACTATTTTCTAAAGTGCATATATATCAATTGCAAACTTTGATAACATAATTGTTAAGGAATGAAGTATTTGCAATGAACTTAACAACTGATTGCTACACATTATTGGGTAGTGACATCATGGTTAAAAGCATTATTTGCAACATGTGGCCCCTTTCAATTTTATTTTAAAGGAAAGGGTTCAATGACTTTTTTCTTTTTGAAGAAGAAAGACTTGCATTTCCATTTTAGGAAATTGAGAACTTGTTTTTTGCCTTTCCTTTGTCTTCAGCTCTTCTTTATACTGGTTACTAATTCACATGTCCAGTTACTTCAGATTCATGGTGCTACTTCCTCTGCCTTTTTCATGGATCTCACTTTAATTTTTCCATAACCCCTTCTGTGAAACAGGTTTCTCTCCATGTTCATATGTCAAGAAAGGAACCGACTCTCCTTTATGTGAACTTGGAGACAGAGGCCAAGGTGAAGCCTCAGTGACCCTCCCCACCAGTGAGCTGCAGAAGGGCTGCAGATTCCTGTGAATCTTTTGCTTCCCTCCTGGCTCCCTACATAGTTGGCATTTTCTGCAGGGAGGAGCCCAGCTTGTTACAATTGAATTGTTGAAGTCTCTAGAAGCCGGCTGAAGGATAAGACTGGCTAGAAAGGACATCAGCAAGCACTGTGCTCCAAAATCTGGTGGCAAAAAGCATGAAGAAGAAGAAAACCTTTCCATTTATCTCATTTTCTCTTTATCTTCTCTCCCTTCCTTTTCCTTTCCTTAGATGGTACAAAGCCTGTCCACCCCCCATGATGGTTATTTTTTTCCTCAAATCCCCAGTACATAGCTATATATCTTAGTTGTAGGTCAACCCATGGTGGTTCTTTCCCTGGAGTCTGACGGCAGTTTATTCATATCTCTTTCATTCATATTATCTCTGTAGTCTAATTTATCTGTTTACACATATCTGTCTTCCTTGTGGACCCCCAACATTTCAAGACCATTGGGCACATAGTATATACTTAAGTATTTGAGTGAATCAATGAAGATCTTTTGTTCAATAAGATCTAAATAAATACAATACATAGTCAGCACATGAATGCAAGCATTTGAGAGAGAGTTTTGTGTCTGCTGAAGCAGGCTGTGTTGCAGTTTAGGGGCTCATTGCCAAGATTACTCAAGAGATTGAGGCAAAATCAAAGAGATAATTAACTTGAGTTTTAAAATTCATGGAGAACAGGAGCAGGCTGTCTAGGTGTGAATCGGGACTTGATCATTCTTGTTGCATCTTTTGAAAATCCAGTCGCGTATCTTTCTATGGAAATGTGACTAGCCAAGAGAGTGAACAGAAGACTGGCTTTTAGAAAGGCAATTTTGTCACAGGAAGTCCTGGAGAAAAATATATGAAAGGAGAGCTGGTAGAAACATGGCAGAAACGTTTTGTGTAGAAACCCTAAAAATTGGGTTTACATGCTGTCTGAAAGAATTGTAACCCAACTTTCCTACAATATAGATTTGAGCAGCTTTTAAATATCTAGGAATACAAAAGGATTACAAAGGGAAATAGATCAAACTGAAAGGAATTTAGGACTGAACAGTGCAATGAAGCTGAATTAAGCCAGCGCACTGAAATGTGTTTCAGAAGGACCTGCAGTATTTAAAGGTAGTCGGAAATGTATCTCTCAGGTTTAAAGTAGAAAGAGAAATGGGAAGAATTCTCGATCATCTCATGTCCATGAGATGAAAAGCAGCAGTCTCTCAGAGAAGCAAAAGTTTTCTGGCCTCTAATATCGCAAAAAATTGTTTTGAATGGTGCCTAATGAAGGAGATTCTGTGTGATGTAATGCAAATACAGTATCATCAACTCATTCCCAAGTTTAGTTCAAACACTTTAGGACATGTTCAATTGAGGTAGTGCACACATTCTATAAGGGACCAAGGAAGAGGTTGACAGCATTCTCTCTCAGCTAGTCACTTGACCAAGGGAGAAAATATTCTTGAACACATTGACCACATCTCCTAAAGATAATGCCCTATTTTGAATTTTTCTTTTTGTAAACTCAGCCTGCATTTCCCCTTACATATGCAAGCTAAAGGCTGTGTGTAGACATCCTTCATTGGCAATGAGGAACAGATCCATACTATTAAATAATCAAATAAGCAGACCACACGGTTGGCCCCTTTTAGGAAAATGACAGGTTTAAGCCCACCTTCATTTTTGGAAGGACATAGTATACCAGAATTAAAATATCAACCATTTATTATGCAGCTAATCATAAGTCATGTTATTTAAATGAAATATAATGAATTCTTCCTCTCTTAAGTTGACTAGATTTTAGTCAAACTAATGTATAATTTTATATAAGTGCATTTTTACTTAAAATGTAAAATTCTTTAGAGGCCAGTTCATTCAGTATTAGAGGCATATTTTGTGTATTTTGGTGTGATTTTATTTATTTTCCTTCATAGCAGAGAGGCACATCCTAGTCTTTTTCTTGCTGACCTCTCTCTACAAGATAAAACTCATCCAAGTTTATTTTGTTTTATAAGACATAGGCTTACTTTGTGATGATAAAAAGATCATTTCTGAAACACATTTGCAACTGTGGGCAGCCCAGAATTTTAGATTATGCTCAGAATTTTTGTGATGTAACTTCAAAAAAGATGGAACATTTAAAGTTTTGCCAGGAAAGTTTTCTCCTACTTTGCTTCACAGTAATTAAAAAAAAACAAAAAAAAAACAGATTAGTTTCTTAATTCTTCAGAAGGATGAGTGAAGGAGTTGGCAGGTTTAAATGTATCCTTGAGAGAGCTCTCTCTGGGTTACTCTTTTAAAACAACCATCCCAGTTGATGAATATTTAGTGGGGACTCCGTCAGTGCCAGAGCTGAGAGAGGCAGTTCCCAAAGCTCCAGCAGGTGCTGGGAGAGGAGAGCACTGGTAACCAGTGCCGTCCGAGTTTGGATGAAGCCTGGTCAATCTCAGGATGTTAGAACTGAGTGGAGTTCTCAAATGTAGTCCAGTGACTATAGAACTGAGCCCTGCTCAGAAGCCAGTTGACCTGTCATTCGCTCTGAGCATGGTGTCTTCCCTCTGCTCGTGCCACTTTCTGCTATTTCTCATGTTACTCCTGACTCTTTCTCTTTCCTACACGTTCTTTCATCTTTTTTCTCTCTTTCTGACTTTTACTCTCTATTATAGTCCTTCTCCTTAGCATTTTTTCCTCTGTCTCTTATTGTTCTCATTCATTTTTTTTTATTTTATAGTACAGTTTGATGTAGTACAGTTTTATTTTGATGTACAGTTACTCTGTACATCACTTTCATCTTAAAATCATGACCCTCTACAACTCCTATACTTCAGCTAGCTATTTTGAAGAGAGTATTTTGAGAAATTTCTCTTAGATGTTATAACATACTGATTCAAAGAAATAAAAACTATCACGAAAGGGATGGGGATGGAGAAGGAATTCACTTCAGGTAGCCATGGAATTAGACAGAGGGAAACTGGGAGCTTAGGTGTGGGTGTTCAAAATATTTTCTGATACATCTTTGTAGTTCATTGTTGTGGTAAACTGCACACAGTCTTATTTACTGTTGGAGCCCACAAGTTTGCTCCTCTGGGCAGATCAGCAGGTCTCAGCCTATGGAAAAGAAACTAGGAACACTGCATGCATTTCTAATGTAAAGAACTGTTAGTGTACCACCAGGAGACACTTTGGGCTCTTCCCTGCACTATCTGAATAGAAAAAGAGGAAGAGAACCTTTGCTCTATCTGCACAAAGCCAGGACATTATCTTGAGTTTGAGAGGATTTGGAGGTGACTGAAAACAAAAGTGTTCCCAAGTTTGGATTTGCTTTAACAAGAACTATTGGCTGGCTTTGATGTTAAAAGTCTTTATTCAAAATTGGCTACCTCTAGTCCTAAGTTCAGAGTGGAGATTTGTCAGTATAAGAGAGAAGAATCCCTTTTTGATTAAGTCAGAGAAATACAGTATTTGGGAGAATGGTTATATTTGAAGGCCACTTGTTAATATTCTGTTGCCACAGTGAAATCTGTTGGTAAGTGACTACTTCATGCTATTCTCAATGATTTCTGTTTGAAAGACATACTGAGCTTGATAAATAAATGGCAAGCAATAGGATATATTGGAAGATATGAAGAAGCAAATTTGGGCCGGCCCCATGGCTTAGCAGTTAAGTGCATGCGCTCTGCTACTGGTGGCCTGGGTTTGGATACCGGGCACGCACTGATGCACCGCTTCTCCAGCCATGCTGAAGCCGCGTCCCACATACAGCAACTAGAAGGATGTGAAGCTATGACATACAACTCTCTAGCGGGGCTTTGGGGGAAAAAAAATAAAAATAATTTGAAGAAGCCATTTGGGGTAAAGCTAATTCAGCCTGAATTTGTTTTTCCAAAATGGCTTGTCGCCTGCATTGTGTATCTGCTTTGCCATGTCCCAAAGAGAAGAGTAAATGCCCTTAAGATAAGACTGTAACTTCCCCCTCATTGGCATTTCCTTAAGGATAAGCATTTCTCCCTAGGCTAGGATTTGATTGCTGCAATCATCCTGTGACCACCCAGCTCCAGACAACTGATCTGACACCAGCCACGCCCATCGAGACAGCAGATCTGCTCCCCCGCTGTGTCCATCAATAGCTGTTCTGGTAGGGCTGATCTCGTGGCTATTGTAAAAAGGACAATGCAATCACATGTGATACATGCTCTTTGACGGTATATAACTGCTCTGTACACCCCACTTCTTTGGTGCCCTTCTTTCCTTAGGGAAGGAAGATCACAGACTGTCGTCCTCAAAAGTTGGCTCTTAATAAACGCCCAACAATTTTGATTTATAGATTGATTATGGATTATTTACGTCGACAAGCTGATGTGCAGGAAATAGTAAAGGCACAGTGGTATCCGTGTTGCCTGACATAAAATCTTTCCTCCCTCTTACCCTTCCCAGGATACACACTCTTCATGGTGGCACCTACTTCCTTGGTGTGATCATTCTTCTGATCACTCCTTTCCTTCCCTTTTACAATTACTCAACAAATATTTAAACACCTACTGTATGCCAGTCTTGGGATACACTAAGTAAAAAAATTTCTACAAAATCTCTGTCTTCACAGAGTTTGTTTTTGTTGGGTAAGAGAGATAATGGATAAGTAGGCAGACAAGTGAATTACATAGTCTATTGTGTGATGACCTGTGTCAAGAAGAAGGTAAGTCACAGGCAATGGGGAGAGCTAGAGAGCGAGTAGGTTGCTACTTTAATTAGAGAGCCCAGGGAGGCTGAAGCAAGGCCCAGAGGGAAGGGACAGAGCAGGAGGACATGCAGATATCCCAGCACTGCAGAGATGCTGTGGAGGAACTGTGACTCGGATGTTGTTGGGCAGCAAGAAGCCAGTGGGGCTGGAACACAGTGAGTAAGAGGGGAAAGACAGAGAAGTTTTGAGACTCCAGGGAGGGTGAGCAGATTAAAGAAGGCCCCTGGGCCCATCCTAACTGTGCTGTAAGTGAAATGAAAACTTTCAATGTCATTTAACTATACGTTATACAATTTAAGTAGTAAATACCTTTTGTTTTTCTATAGCCTTGTCACTTACATCAACTAAAATGCTGCTAAATTGGGAATGTCTAAATTATTCCAAGGAGTTTCTGCTGTATCTTGTCAGGCATCTGCTATGCACAACAGTCAGGGGTGGGACTGATGTGACAGTCAGGAGACAAACTCTAGTCTTCAGGTTGCCACCAACTGCTTGTGTTATGTCTCATCTGTAAAACGTGGAGGACGGAAAAGATGAGTGGTTTTCAGACTCCCATCAATGGATCACTGGGGATTCCTGAAGGCTCTTGTTTTTTTTTGTTTGTTTGTTTGTTTTTGTGAAGAAGGTCTGCCCTGAGCTAACATCTGCCACTCCTCCTCTTTTTGCTGAGGAAGACTGGCACTGGGCTAACATCCATGCCCATCTTCCTCCACTTTATATAGGATGTCGTCACAGCATGGCTTGACAAGCGGTGCGTTGGCATGCTCCCAGGATGCGAACCAGTGAACCCTGGGCCCCCGAAGCGGAGCGCGTGCACTTAACCACTTGTGCCACCGGGCTGGCCCCCAAGACTCTTTGGTTTTTTTCTTATGTTTACAAACTTTGATGCAAGCTTCACTTAGAAGAAAGTGTCCCCTAGCTTTAAAAGGATTCCTGGACTTGGTTATCTCTTAAGTTTTCCAGTATGAAGAATTTGCAGTCTCACAGACTCCCAAAGGACAGACAAAAGGAGCAAGATCCGTTTTTCCCGAGTGTCTACTGTGACAGGGCTGATTGTCTCTCATTCAAACCAGAAGGTGATTTGCCAATAGTGAAATATAGCATTTGAGAGCCCGTGCTTCAAGATGGCTGAGTTGTCGCCCATCATTGTACAGACTTACGCAAAGTGAATAATATAAAAACTGAATGTCTTAGCAGGTACTTTCTGGCACAAAACAGAAACTAGCAATTGAGAAAATTAATTATGATTGATGTCTGTCAATAAGGGCATAGGGCTATTCTAATTTCAAAAGTCATTAATGGCATGAGTGTTAGTCACTGTACATATTAAATATATTGAAAAGCAGTCATGTTCTCATAACACAGAATTATAACGGGAAGATAAACTGGATGTTTTAGGTACTTATGGTTAAAGATATATTTTGTTTAGTTTGGTTTTCTGATTGAGGAAATGAGAAAATTTATTTTTTAATATATTGACTATCTTCTTCCTTTCCAACCTAGTATCTCAATGTGCTATTTTGGAAACTCTGAAAAAAAATGTTCAGATGCTGTTCAACCGGTAAGAAGATCTTGTTAGGATGTCGAATCCTTTTCTCTCTTATTTGTCATAAAATTGTGACAGACTCTCATTTATCTTCCTGTCTGCCCAGGTGGCTAGGCCACCTTGTTTCTCTAGGCCTGCAGGGGAATCCAGTCAGGTGGAAGGGGATGTTTTCCTCCACTTAGACTTTGCAGAGAAAATCAGCCTTGAAGTGGAACTGAGCACATGCTTTTCAGAAGCTGCATCATTCTCTACCCAACCAGAGCATTGGGCCTGACAACAGCTGGATCCAGCAGAAAACTGGACACTTTAGGAGATGTCATGTGGAGATCTGCCTGGCTGGACTAATAGTCACATGGATATGATTTTTAAAAAAATCTCTCAGAGCTTTTCTAAAATCAAATAATATTCTTAAGTTGCTTTAGTAGATGAAACACTAGTTAGTGTCTTTTTAATTTCCACAGAAGCTTTTTTTGCTGTTACTAAAGAAGCAAAATATTATGTCTTTTTTCTTGTTACCAAAATGAACTTGCTATTAAAAAAAAGAAACCTGCAAGAAAGGAAACACTCATATGGAATAGAAATTGTGGGTAGCAATTGCTACTTTTTTATATAAAATCATCTGTTTTATTTATTTACACTTTCTCTTAACTGTGCTTTTGAAAATAACTTAGTATTAGAAATTACTAGTAAGAAGAGAGTGTGCTCTCTTGAGTGTTTTCCAGTAGAAGTCAGGCGACTCAGACCTAAGTTCTAGGCCCAGGTCTGTTTCTGGTTAGTGTGTGACAACGTACTTAGGCTCTCTGGAACGTAGTATTCCTCTCTGTGAAATTAAAGAATTTGATGATTTTTGAGAACTTTTTGAAATATTAAATGACTTCTCTTTTTAAAAGCAGAAAGATCCTTCTCAAACTTACAAATTATCAAAAAATTTTTGTGACCTTTCACTTACCAAGAACAATTGGTGTCCCTTCAATTATACTGATTGAAAATAAAGATCATAAAAGTATAAATTTGGTAATCTAATAAATGATTTAGCATAAAAATGAGCCAGAAAAAACTTTATGATCAATCAAGATATTACATTATGAAAGTATTACTGTTTGTTACAGTATATAAAATTATGACACTAAAATAGTATCTTTTTGCTGTTTGTACGTTTATATTGTTACTCATGTATTACTATTCACCCTATTAAGTTTTACAAGTAATAAAATGTCTTGAAAGGAAAAAACAATAAAGCAGCAGCCCTGCATTACACATGAAAGTTGTGCTCTCTTCCTCTGGAGGGAAAATGAGGATACCACATTGGTCGAGTAGTTCATTTTGTAATCCACTGGTGCCTTTCAAAAATATAGCTATTATTGTAAGAGTAAAGACATTCTTACGAATAGTGCCATAAAACTGGTTTTCCAGCTTCTTTTTGTCAGAGCTGAGACCAATATCAGACTGGGGCACTTGAAGAGGCATGCTCGACTCAGCTGAGGGTGATTTAATTACTACGAGATGATTAGCCAATAGTGAAAAAGATGGAGAAAGATTAAAAATAGGTAAAAGGAAATAAAGTTGGAAATAATTGAGAAAAATATCTTAATGCCTTCAAAATATCCTCTCAATTTTATAGCAGTTTTTTTTTTTTGAGGCACGACTCCAATAGTATGATAGATTTTTCTAAATCCTTATCTCCAAGGCATATATTGCTGAATTCTTCATTATATATAATAATGCCAAAGTAAACCTGGACAAAAGTATTCTGTACTATCGATAAGGAAAAAACATGTACAAAATTGCTCTATATATTAAGATTCCAGCTGTAATAGTCAAGATATATATTCATGTGTGTAAAATTATAATAATTTTCTATTTGTCTCGGGCTGTGAACCCTGGTAATAAGCCGAATACCTGGAGAACTAGGTGATTTAAAACACCTGATGTTACAGCTTGGCCATTCAAGGGTGAAATAGATCAATTTAAATTTCATACCTTCTCCTTGTAGCCAGTGAAGTGTCTGGAAGACAGAAAACATATAAAATTAACTGACAGTTAACAGTATTTGGAGTCAGTTGAGGTTAAGCACTCAACAATGATGTCCCTTACTTCAGGAGCCATTGACTCTTTGTCATAAGTTTATTTTATACACGGGTTCTCTTCTTAGATGAAGTGTGTATGTTTCATAGAAGAAAGTGAAGGAGAATTAACTATCAATCTACTGTGCACCGGTTCCTTTACTGTATTACCTTATGCAATTCTTACAGTAATCCTTTAAAGTAACTGTTATAATTCATATTTAACCGATAAAGAAAACCATGTTTACAAAATTAATCAAGGGTAAGAGGGAAGATCTGAACATCAGTCTGTTGGGTTTATGCCTCATATTCTCTCCACTGTGATAAAAATAGTGCTTCACCATGGGTACTCACCATCTGGCTATTTAATACCGGCTCCTGCCAACAGCATTGGATGAGATGAGATGAGAAGTTTATTTCCAAAGTTATTCAATTATATTTAAACTGTACTATTTGTGAGTCAGATGTCAAGACATGTTTTAAAGACATAGAGAACTGATTAATTCACATACACATTTTTCAGGTTTACTATAACTTTCGTATGCCACAACGTGTCAACTTTGTGTCAACTTTACCAACTTTAGTGCTTCACTGTTTTTTTAAAAACTCAGAATCTCACTTTTCATGTAAAGCACCTTGCTGTTCTCTTCTTAGTCGCTAGATGGCAGTGCTGTATCTCTGTAAATTACCACTGCAGCAGGAAACGAGAGGCCTTAAGCCAGTTTGCTCTGTACAAATGATGGACATAGGAGGACTTCTGGTCCATCAAGGCTGCCTGTGTTATTGGGTGGACGTAATGGGGATGTCCAGGACTGCTTTGTCAGAGGCAGGAAACAGAGTCAGAAAACATCCTCCAAGTTCTTCTTCAGATGTGAGTTCAGGCACCTGTCCTCTCACCTGAGCACACCGGAGTTTATTGAATGTGTTCTGACTCTTACTCTCTCCCTGTACTTAATAAGTCTGGGAACTCCATACCCCTAGAAAAAACACAGGACTCATAAAACCTTTTCTCAACTAAACGGAGTTGAGGGCTATGGTGTTGCCTGAGAGTCTGATGCTTAAAGAAAATACAGCTGGTGCTCAGGCGGAAGGAAAGAGTGTCAGCCACTCCTGGAGGGCTTTTATTGATGCTCCCATGGAATGAGCAAGTTTAAAATAAAACCACGTTGCTTAAACCTCACTAACTCATTGTTTTATTTTCAAGAAATATGCTCTGAAAATCTGCTATGTCTAAAAAACCATTTCATAAAACTGAAACCATTCTGTTTATTATTCTCTGGCATTTGAAATACTATTAAAACTGTAAATTCTCTAGCATTCTACAATATACAAATTGGCAAATATCAATTATATTCTCTAAAAATCTTTGCTCCCATGTTGAAGATTAATATATGGTAGATTAACATATGGTTACCACTCAGTTTTTAAGTCATTTTTTGTTTTTGAAATTACGTATAAAATTTGTGTTTTGGAGTATTTTCCTAAAACTCAACAACTTTCTGATATAAATGGACTAGATGAAAGGTAACTAAAATGAATTTTGACCTTTAAAACTTTAGCTTTGGGGAGACTGCCCCGTGGCTTAGAGGTTAAGTGCTTGCGCTCCGCTGCTGGCGACCCGGGTTCGGATCCTGGGTGCACACTGACGCATTGATTCTCGAGCCATGCTGAGGCTGCGTCCCACGTACAGCAAGTGGAAGGATGTGCAGCATGACATACAACTATCTACTGGGGCTTTGGAGGTAAAAATAAATAAATAAAATTATAAAACTCTAGCTTTGTGTAAGAATTGATAATATCAGGCAGCTGAAAGTTGGGTCTCTCCACATTATGATATTTATTAATTGTGAATAGCCACATCTATTACAAAGTGCTGAAAAATAAAAAGAAATTAAACAATATCAACACTCTCTTATTCCACATGTTGTATAGTTTATAAGCAAGTAAATTCTCAAAGGTCAGAAAAATGCTTATGATTTCAGATAACTGTTAAAATACTATCTCATTCCAGTTTTAGCCTCATTTGAAATTGACTTAAAACTCTTCCCTTAGGATCCTGCTCTGATCAGTGCCCCCAGGTCCCCTCAGCCTCATTTGATTGCAAACTTATCTGAGGAATTGAATATTCTTTTCCATTTCTTCTCTTTAAGATATCTGTGATACTGCCTTTTATACAGTGACCACTTGGTACAATTTATTATTAGATTCAGAAACATGTTTGTTTAGGAACAAATCAAGGCAACAGATGTGAGGAATGTGGGGTCACCTAGCTGATGGTGTTCGAGGGATTCCTCATGTGAGTCTTGGCATAGAAAAGTTTAAAGAGTAAAGCAGCGTTGGTCAGATCAAAAGTGTGGGGTGAACATAATTCTGAAGGAATAATGATGGAGAGGTAAATACAAAAAGCCACTTGAATTACATTGGAATGTATTAGACACATCAAAGGGCTGGGAAAAAACATTGTTTAATGTAAGTTATTTTTAAACTCTAAGTCAAACAGTAACATGAATTTACATGGTAATTATAAACCACAAAATAACAATTCACAAGACAAGTAAACAACTAAAGTAGAAACCAGAGTAAGAAAAACAGAGGCTAAAGGAGAGAAAGAGAGAGATGATTGTGGTCAGAAAACATGGCTTTGTCATCCTTGAAGTCTCCCTCAGACTCTGCTCATTCTTAGTGTTCAGTAAACACTTTGACCCCATGAGACTGGGTAAGGGCAAAATGAGAGGCGGTTGGGAGGGGAGACAATGCAAGGATAACCTTGCGGAGGCACTGACATTGAAAATCAGTGACATTTTGCAAAGGAGTTTACCATAATATATTAAGGATTATTCTGGAAAGTGGAAATAAAGCGAAGGGCCAGCCCCGTGGTGCAGCGGTTAAGTACGCGCACTCCACTGCGGTGGTCTCAGGTTCCTAGGTTTGGATCCCGGGTGCCCACTTACACACCGCTTGTTCAAGCCATGTTGTGGCAGCATCCCATATAAAGTAGAGGAAGATGGGCACAGTTGTCAGCCTAGGGTTAATCTTCCTCAGCAAAAAGTGGAGGATTGACATTGGAAGTTAGCTCAGGGCTGATCTTCCTCACAAAAAAAGAGAAAGAAACAAAGAAATAATGGGAAATTTTTTTCTGTCTGTTTTAACAATGAAAACAAGTTAGCATCTGGAAACCAGTTGCAATTTGAGATGAGAATGTAAAGAAAGAATTAGATGTCACACGTTGTTTTTGCTTCTCTGAGGCAGTAAGGTTTGCAGGGGGAATGAATTTCTATCTTTGCTCTATTGAGTTTGAGAAGGTGTAAAATTCATTTGTGCTGGGCAACACTGTTGACCTGTGGAGAAAAACAAATGGTTTAAGCAGATGATCTAAAGGAATAACTGAGTTTATAAAAGTTCTTAGCTTATAAAGCGGTGCTTCTTCTTTACTGAACTTTACTGGACATCCATTCACCTATATGTGCAAGGTATTTGTGGTAGGTATTGAAGGAAATACAAAGAATTATAAGGTTCCAAGCTCCTCCACATACATGACATGGTTTGCAAGATGTAATTTGATTCTGCCAAGGTATTTAGTGTATGTTACATTACAGAACCTAAAAAACATTGGCAATGCTATGGAGAAATTGTAATTAAAGACAGCTTCTTAGGAGAGATGGACTAGATCAGGTCCTCAAATGAATCACTTTTGGGCAGGTGGAGGGAAGAAAGAGTGAGGATTTCAGAAGGGGGAAGAGAGGAAAGGTACAGACGTAGAAAAGAACATGGCATTTGTGCATGGGGGTGGGGAGGCCATGACATGCACAGTCTTCCCGTGACTAGAGGCAGCTCAGTTTCCTCCTCCAGGAGCCCAGCACTGCTTCCCACCTCCTGGCCTCCTCCACCTGCAGACCCCATTTCTGAGCCAAGGATTATCTTATCTGGATTGCTGCCTAGTCTCCCAACAGTTCCATTTACTTCCAGTTTTAATTTCTTCTAATCTTTCCTCCACCATGCCTCCAGACTTACCTTCTAGAATCCAAATTTGCTTAAATCTGATATCTGCTTAGACTCCTCCAATGACTATTCAGAGCAGCCTAGAGAGCATTCAGACTCCTGAGCTGGACACGCAGGCTTTCCCTTGTTGTCCTCATCTTTACCCGCATAACACACTCTGTCCTACATGTTTGCTTTGTTCCAGCCTTAAAAATACCACCCATTTTCTGAAAGATTTAGAATCCTTTATATCTGTCTTTTTATATCTGTTTCTTCTGTCCTCCTATCCCCTTTTTTAATCAACTTAATTCCTATTTCTTAATCTAAACTCATGTTAAATATTTCTTTCTCTTGGAGACTTTTCCTGAGAGGTCTCCATCTAGAGACCCCATTTGATATACCCACTCTGGGACCCTGTACTTACCTACTTTTCCATAACTGTTGTTTTAGTCATGTCTCATAGACAGTGAGCTCCTTAAAGCTGAGACTATCCTTCTTCTTGATAAATAAATGGCAAGCAGTAGGATACATTGGAGCATATGAGGAAGCCATTTGGTGTAAAACTAATTGGGCCTGACCTAGTTTTTTTTTGGTCCAAAAGGGGCCTGTAGCCTCTGTTCATCCATTGTATATCCGCTTTAAGCAATTAACATGTCCCAAAAACAAAAGCAATGCCCTTAAGATGTAAATGCAACTTCCCCCACAATAACATTTCCTTAAGGATAAGCATTTCTCCCTAGGCTAGGATTTGATTGCTGCGCTCATCCTGTGACCACCCAACTCAAGACAACAGCCACGCCCATGGAGACAGCAGACCTGATACCCACTGTGTCCGTCAATCGAGGTGCCGACAGGTCAATGTCGTGGCTATTGTAAAAGGGACATTGCAATCACATGTGGTACATGCTCTTTGATGGTATATAACCACTCTGTACACCCCACTACTTTGGAGTGCTCCATTTCTTCGTGAAAGGACTCTCCTGGGCTATATGGTCCTCATAGATTGGCTCATAATAAGCTCACTCCAGTTTTGATTTATAGATTGGTTATGGATTATTTGTGTCGACCTTTATGGCATAGTTGTGGCAGGATTTCAGAGAAACCCACTGGAGACCACCTGGAATCTACACTGAACCGGTTCTTGGTACCGCAGGGGCCCTTTGAGCCCCATCCGGATCACTGCATTCCTCAGGTCAACTTGGTGAGTTCTCCTGAAACCTGGACCTCCTTATTTTAAGTTGATGGTCCAAGAGTTTATTTGAACTGTTTCAAGGTCTTAAGACTAAAGGCTTTGAAAGGTACTGGTACATTTCCTAGGTAGAGAAAAACCTAGGGGGAATTTCCTAGGCCAGGGGAGCTTAGGGGAAACTTGGAGTAAACTGGGTTGGTTGTCCTTTTAATTTGGATTTAAAATTGGAAATAATTATGTTTATAAGGTCTGAACAAATCTGCTTGATAGAGAAATGAGAGTCTGAACTTGTTCAGCTCTGAAGAAAAGGGACATTGTTCCTTCCGACCAAAAAGGCATTATTTGTGTGACTGAAAAACCTCAGTGGGAGTGTCAGAGGTGAACCTCACAACGTGTAGTGGTCCTATAGGGCGTTCCACTATCATTCACCTTAATTAATTATAGCTTCAGCCGGGGACATGCACCTGAGGGTTGGTCACCCACACTCCCAACCCTGACAGTGGTCTTAAGACTGCCGGCGGGAGAAACTGAGACACATAAGAGAGTGATTCTGACATTCCTTTGGGGAGTAACACTCAAAGCAGCACACTTGTGACCCACTACACAGTTCCTAGAAGTTGTTCAGACTTTATAAAAAACAAACAAACAGAACTAAAAGAAAATGGGAAGCCGTGCTTCAAAAGCCAGCTGGCTCCCGGAAGGACAACCCCCCATGGGACTGCAGCGGGTTTCATGTATAATGCATACTGCAACAATGCTTGCAAATATTTAACTAAATGGGAGAGATTAACCAAGGATGACTTAGGTCGTAAATGGCCAAAATGGGGAAAGTTTGACTTCTGAAAACTACTGTATTTGCGTGCATAGGTTGAAAAAGCCGGCAATAAAACCAAAACAAAAGAAAGAGAAGCTTATGTGCTTGGCATTTAGAGGCTTCAAAGCGTAATAATAGTAAAATGACTTCTTTACAGGAGACTAACTGTAAATTGACAGAGACTCTTTCTGAATTAAAGAGAGATAAGAAGTCAGAAGCTGTCCACCCCCCTCACCTCCTCTACCTCCTCCACCGCCACCGCTTTCGGCACCTCAGAGCTCATCTCCTCCTCCTCCTGCACCCTTCCCTCCTCCTCCACCCCTAGAGAAAACAAGGAGTAACACTCAGGGGCAGATACTGAAAGACCTAAAGTTATAGTGGCTCCCTTTAAGGAGAAACCTGTTACTGGGAGAGGTGAGCCTGCTCTTGTGTATACTCTCTGGACTAGAACTGAACTTAAGAATTTGACAAAGGGCTTCCCAGACCCTTTGCAAGATCCTTTAGGGTTTGCTCGAGAATTTGACTTAATTGTTAGAACATATGCACCAGGATGTTCAGATTTATATCAGCTTGTGCATTTGCTGGTGTCTGAGAACAAAACAAATGAATGGATAAAAGAGGCAGATTGGAGACCCCCTGGAGGATTTCCATAAGCATGAGCCTCATGGCCTTAAGGAGTGTAGGGATATCGCTCAAAACTTACACAAAGCCATTCCAGTAATTTTTTCCAGGAAGATAGATGGTGCTAAATTCCAGTAATGTAAGCATAGACCCGAGGAATCTATCTTTGATTATTTTGAAAGGCTTGAGAAAACATTCAAACAGCACTCTGGGATGGCTCCTGAAAGTTTTGAGGATCACCAGAATGATTCAATTTTCAATTCAATTTTTTTAGAAGGATTAGATGAGGAATTAGCAAAGTTAGTTAAGAGACATGAACTGGATTGCACTTTAAGGCACACTAGTGCTCTTGTCACTATTACAGATAAACTCTCTAAAACATTACAGAAAACAAAAAGGCCACTAAGCTTATGAGTATACAGCTACAACAGCTTAGTGCCCCCAACAAAAGCAAACCTTTTCAAATCTAACCAGAAACGAAATGACCTTGTCTGTTACTATTGCAAAAAGCCTGGTCATTTCAAACGACACTGCCGGAAACTCAAATGGGACTTAGGGCGTGACAGCAATAAACAGGAATTAGGCTGCTCAGAGGATTACCAGAGGGCATTTCCCCTCCTCCTCACAAATGCCTTAGGGAAAATTGAGATAACTATTAGAGGGGAAACTTTAAAGGCCCTAGTAGATACCGGGGCTACCTTATCTGTCCTCAGCCCTACCCTTATTCATTGCCCTCTCCCTCGGAGTAAACAGACAGTTCAAATGGTAAGTGTTTCGAATTTTCCAATGCAGGTTTTTAAATCAGAACCAATCATTTTTCAATTAAGAACCATCACAGGAAAAAATGTATTTCTTCTGGTTAAATGTGCTCCAATTCATTTGATTGCACGAGATCTTTTAGAAGCATACAACGCCCATATTGCCTTTTCACAAAAGGGCAAAATGCTTCTGGATTCAGAAAATCGGGATGCTGACCAGAATGTAATTGCTGAAAGGTTGATGACTGTGAAATCAATGACTCAAATAGAAGAAGAGAAAACTGATGACCTGTTATTACAAGTGTCTAGATAATTATGGTCATCATCCTCTTCAGATATTGGGAAAATTAAATCAGCCACTCCTATTAAGGTGACTGTTGACAACTCTAAACCTCTACCTAATATTCGGCAATATCCACTTAAACTAGAAGCATTAAATGGGATGAGGCTTATCATTCAGGAATTTCTTGAAAAGAGACTTATATTTCCTTGTGCTAGTCCCTGTAATATACTTATCTTGCCCGTAAAAAAGCCGAATGGGAAAGGCGGGAGATTTGTTCAAGATCTGAGAGCTATAAATAATGTCGTGATTCCCCGACATCCTGTGGATCCTAACCCACACACTTTGCTCTCAACCATTCCAACTAACAGCTGCTATTGCTCAGTCATTGATTTATGCAGTGTCTTCTTTAGCATTCCCATGGAAAAGGATAGTCAATATCTTTTTGCCTTCACGTGGGAAGATCGCCAGGATACCAGGACAGTGTTGCCACAGGGCTAGACTGAAAGCCCCACTTATTTTTCCCGGATACTCAAGGCTGACTTAGTGAATACAGAATTCCCTAATGACTCCACTTTAATTCAATATGTGGATGATTTGTTCTTGTGTTCAAACACTAAGTTGGGTTCTCAGAAGGGCACAATTTATCTATTGCAACAGCTAGCATCTAAGGGGCATAAAGTGTCCAAGGACAAATTACATTTTTGCCTGCTTATTGTAAAATATCTAATACACTTGATATCTAAAGATGGACTGTTGATTGATTCTGAAAGGATTAAAAGAATCCTGGCTTTTACTCTCCCTAAGACAAAGAAACAGTTAAGAGGATTCCTAGGACTAACTGGATATTGCAGGAACTGGGTACCTAACATTTCACTTATTGCCCAGCCCTTACATATGTTACTAAGTCTGACCAGCCTGATTTAATTGAATGGACACCAGAAGGAGAGAAGGCAGTAACTACCTTCAAGTCTGTTTTGGCCCAAGTACCAGCCTTAGGACATCCTAATTACAGCTTGCCATTATTCCTCTTCCTACATGAAAATAAAGGAAATGCCTTAGGTATCTTAACTCAAAAACACGGAGGTCGACAGCGACCTATAGGGTATTATAGTCAGCAGTTAGATTCAGTGGCAAAAGGGCTTCCACCTTGTATTAGAGCCATTTCAGCAACAGTGTTCTTATGCAAGACCACTGAAGAAATAGTGATGGGGATTCCTTTGACTATCTATCTTCTTCACTCAGTCAAATCTCTCCTAAATTCTCATCACACTCAGCATTACTCTGTCAGCCGGCTAGCCTCCTATGAAGTTCTGTTGGTCTCTGCTCCTAATATTACCTTAGCTCGGTGTAATTATCTTAACCCTGCAACTTTACTTCCAGCATCACAAGAAGATGCCCACGAGTGTGTTTTATTAATTAATTATCTACTTACTCCTAGGAATGATTTGAAAGAAACTCCCATTGATAATGCTGATCTAATTTGGTTTACAGATGGATCTTACTCAAAGGATGAACAAGGACATTATCAGGTGGATAGGCAGTAACGTCCTCAGTAGACATAATCGAGAGTTCTTATTTACCAGAGTTAAAGTCAGCACAGCAAGCTGAGTTAATTGCTTTAACTCGAGCTTGTCAATTGGCCAGAGACCAGGTAGCAAGTATCTACACTGAGAGCCGTTATGCTTTGAGAGTAACACGTGATTTGGGAATGCTGTGGAAACAACGAGGACTTTTAACCTCTTCAGGTCAGCCTATGAAGAATAGGAAACAGGTTGCAAAATTATTAAATTCCATACAGCTACCGAGACAACTAGCGATTATTAAAATGCCAGGGCATTCCAAATCTGATACTTTAGAAGCTACAGTAAACTAGCTTGCTGATGCAGCTGCTAAACAAGCAGCCTTGAAGGCTTGCCCTACCCAGCCTCGAGAACGCCTGCTGCTTCCTATTAACTCTGCTAACTCAGTAAAAGACTTCCTTCTACAGGCCAAAGAAGTGGCTACGGAAGAAGAAAAACAGATATGGCAGTCAAAAGGGGGAATTTTTGACACCCCCTCACAGATGTGGTTTGGGCCCAATAGGAAACCCACAGTACCTGTTGGAGCACAATTGCCCCTGCTCCAGCATAAACACTAACTAACCCACTGGGCACTTGAAAAGATGATTTTATGGGCAAAACAATACTTTAGGAAACTCTTTCCCACAGTGGCCCATAAAGCTTATACTCCTTGTGTTATATGCCCAAAATATAATCCAGGGAAACCACTTCATGGGTCACAAGGCCACTTTCACCTTCCTAAGGGACCCTTTGAGGTATGGTAAGTGGACTTTGTCCAAATGCCACCATCTCAAGGATATAAATACATCTTGGTAATTATCTGTATGTTCTCACATTGGCTTAAGGCCTTTCCTTGCAGAAGAGCAACGGCTCTAACAGTAGGAAAATTACTATTAGAATAATTCCTGTTTGGGGAATGCCTACCGAGTTACATAGTGACCAGGGAACTCATTTCACTGGACAAATAATTAAATCTATTTGTAATATTTGCCCAATAATGCAGCATTTTCACTGCACTTACCATCCCCAATCCTCAGGATTGATGGAAAGAACTAATGGCACCATCAAAATTCAATTGGCAAAGCTTTCAGAAAGCTTTTTAGTCTCTCATGGCCAAATGCTCTTCTGCTAGTGCTCCTCAATCTTAGATCTACGCTCTTTGGTAAACATCGACTGTCTCCTTTTGAAATAATAACTGGACGACCTATGCAATTAGACGAAGTAATGTATGAACCAAATTTACTTAAAGGAGATATTTTACATTATTGTCAAGGTCTCATTGTGGCTCCTAAAAGAAACGAGAAATTGGTAGCTAATTCATTTCACATTAAGCTCCCAGGAGAATAAGACCTTAAGGATCATGGAGTACAACCTGGAGATTTTGTTTATTGGAAAAGACATCTGATAAATAACTCTTTGCAGCCCCGTTGGAAAGGACCATATCAGGTGCTTTTAACCAAGCCACGTGCTGCAAAATTTAAAGGTGTATATTCATGGCCTCACATTTCTCATTTATAAAAGGCTTCTCCACCTGAATGGACTTCAACTGTAGTCTCTGACACCTGACTTCGACTGACCAAGATGAATATTTCCAAACCAGGATGAGAAGAAGACAACATCTGTTGTAGACAGCTGTCCCAAGACTCCGGACCAGGCCTGTATTCCTAACTTTATATCTCCTCATGTAAACCCTCGTAAAGTTTAAGCTTTATGTAATTGCTAAAATAATCAATATCTATATTGCCTTACCGTTTTCCTACACCAATACTTTACCTTTCAACTTTATAAGATAGATTAGAACCTAATTACAAAACCTTTTGTTAATTACCAAAAAAATGCCATGTAAAGTTTTTCTAATGCTATGTTTGTTTTCCAAACTACATCTTAATAGACCTCTGATGGCAATATTTTTCTGCAATGGGCTCATTCCTTTGCTATATACAAAAATCAGTCCACTTGTTGGATATGCGGCCAACTTCCACTTTCTAACACCTCTGGGTTGCCTTGGTGGGTCTCTCCCTTTCAAGGCACGGATTGGAAAGCTCTAAATCAATTTATTGTGATAGAAAGAGCTAGTTCTAATGTTTGCACTTTGTCTGATATTAGTAATTATGATCCTGAAATGGATATGGTATGGGCCAATGGTATGGGCCAATAGCCCATACCATTAATAATACAGGTTACGGTTATTCTTTTTCTGTTACTCAAACCACCCAGTTATCCCAACAAATTGCAGATAAACAAAAGAAACCAGACATTACAGTAAAAACTACGGAAAGTTTCACACAAATTTGGGATGGATATGTTTGGCTTACTTCTAGCCTTGGAACTTTAAACATACCAGCACCTTTATGTTGGGAGCAGAGAAATCATTCCAAACAAAATCTACCAAATTACACTTGAAAGATAGGCTGGATACCCCCCTGAGTCATGTCAGAATACTATTATACTTAAAAAAAGTGATTGGTTTGGTACAGACTGGTCTCGAAGACCAAGCGTGTATTGGACGGCTCCTAATGGAACTCAGTGGTTATGTGGAACAAACCTCTGGCTTTGGCTGTCACCAGGATGGTTAGGGTGCTGCACTCTGGTCTTCTTTTGGATACAGGGAAAGATTCGCCCAGATCTAATATCTGTTGCCAATCTGCCTCTCCTTAAGGACAGAGGGGCTCGTTCAGTATTCCACTAGTATGACCACCTAGCAGCTATATTTGCTCCTTCCTTGGGGCTAGAAGATGTCATATTTCATAGACAGGATCTGACAAAATTTACTCTACAAGCCCTTAACGATAGTCAGGTAACAAGAGTTTTATTAAATACTGAAATGTCTTTAATGAGAATAGCTGTTCTTCAAAATAGAATGGCCTTAGATATTCTTACAGCATCCCAAGGTGGTACATGTGCGATCATTCAAACCGAATGCTGTGTTTTTATACCTGACCAGTCTTCCAATGTGTCATCTCTACTAAAGCACATGAAAAAAACAAGTGAATGCCCTAAGCGATCCTACACTCAGCCTTGATTTGTTTGGTCAGCTCTGTCGGGAGAATCTCCCTCTGCCCTTTTCCTTAAGGTTCTTATGGCTGGCCAAATAATTAACCAGACAGGTTAGCAGGAGAAAATAATACCAAGTTTAATAATAACATGTATACATGGGAGAAACTCAGAAATGAGCAACTCGTCCCTCTGTCTAAGCTGTCTGCTTAAGTATTGCAGCTAAAGGTGAGGAAGGTGTCAGGGATGGGTAGTGGTCTGGGACCTCAGAGGGCAAGAAGACAACTCACATGGAGATAGAAATGCAAATGTTTGCATGGCAACTCTTCTCAGGGTCATCTATAGATAATGTGGTCAGGGAGAGATAGAGTTTTTGATAAAAGAGGCTTGGTGCCTTTCCTATTGTAACCTCTATCCTACATTATCTTTACAGCATCATGATAATAACTCCTTCTTGAAACAGATCTTTTGTTTTAAATTCTTCAGGCAGTTTGGGAGGGGAAACTCAAATATTCTTCCTGAGTTCTCTGAGTCCTTATTGTCTTCAGCTCGAAATAATCCACATACCAGAGTGGTGCCTCCCGGGGTAGCTTGCCCTGGGCACCATCAGTTCCCTCCTCTGAAACTTCCCTAGAGGTTTCACAGTCCTTTTGAAACTTAAAGAAGTTTCATAGTCCAGACGCTGAGTTGGTAGATTGTTTCATCTCACTGAACACATTTCTTAGTCCTGATAATAGATCAGTTCAATTAAATTCATTTTAGAAGGTGGTGATGCAGGTGGGCTCTCAAGGTTATGCCTATATTGTGGAAGCAAGCAATCAAGTATTTAATAGAAGCATTTCTATGTAAACGAAAGAAAAACAAGGTTAATGGTTGGAGCAAGTTGTAAAGCAGTTTCTGAGTTTAGGGGAGAGCCAGTTAAGAAGATTTTTAGATGTCAGCATCAAAGCATCTTTTGCAGTTTAAAATGTCTCTGATGATGTCATCGGGTCATCTCTTAAGTTTATATCAAGTCCATCAGCTTCAGTTTGTAAGGCTTCAGGAAAAAGGGTAGGTTCAGTTTTCAGTGATTCCAAATGAAAACAATGGAAAAAAAATGAAAAATATTAGTTTGGAGATCTGTAGCCAGATATTTCAGGAGACTAGAAGAAATCAGGATCCAATCCAGTCAACAGATATAAAACAAAAACCTCAAAAGACAATTAAAAAAAATAGGATCTAATATCCGCAAAAGTACACTATAGTTTTACTGAAATATAATTTTCCTCTCTAAAATCACCCTCATTTTTATTAAGATAGCCTAATTAAAGCTAACTAGTTTGCAAAATAAGTCTAGTTCCAATAGAGTTGGCACAATTATTTACATAAGTACAGCAAGAATAGCAATTGATCACATAGGCTCTTTTAAATCTACTTTGCTGGAACTTTTTATAAGGAATCTCACATTGAACTTCAAAGGCCTCTCGAGGCCAAGAAAGCCAAGCCAAGGACTTTGTCATCACTTTGCCTGCAATACCTACAGATTTGGGTGAATTCTCCTCTTCCAAGGTTCCCCCAAAATATTTCGAGGTTCCTTGTACCTGCCAGATAAGTGACATTCTTTACTTATCCTGGTAAGTGCTGCTTGGAACATAAGGTACAAAGCCAATATTTCCACGTGGCTTTACTCTATAAAATCCAATCTTCATTCCTCAAAAGCTGTATGGTTATATCACAAATATGATGTTCCAGTCACCACCTCGGTAATATAACCAGTGTTTCCAATTGTGTCCCGTTATAAGGAGAACAGAGTCTTATTGAACTTATGCAAATAACTATATTGCCATGAAAACAACAATACTAACTTACTTAGAGTTTCCAAATCCTGGAGGGATCAGGTAGAGAGAAAAAGATAAATATTTCCTTTTTACTTGCAAAAGTATCATTTACCAAATTTCTATAAGTCATAGCTAGCTCAGGAGAAAAGAGAAAAAGTTTTCCTTAAATCTGAAAAAACAAAATATTAAAAATTCAGCAATACTTCAAATGAAAAATCATAAAAATTATAATCATCCTTATCAGTTCATTCAGTCCTGTGTAATCTAGTCTTGATCCCACTCTTTTTGTTAGCAGCTTCATGATGTTATCAGTCTCTCCATCGGATTTCTGTAATTTTTTACCAAGTTAAGCTTTATGATCAGAAAGTTTGTTAGAAACCTGTGTTACAGTATAAATGTCAGAGTCCTTTCTATGAATTTTTTTGAAGTTGAAACATATTTTGCAAAAGCATTAGAGCCAAGAAATGTCTGTAAACAAGACCTCAAAAATGACAATTGACAGAGAAATTTGGTTAATTCTGTGACATACAACACTTTAAAATAATAATAACCAGAATTATGACTGATAACCAGGACAAATCAGAATTTCAGTAATGTTATACAATTTTAAAACACCTTTGTCAATAACATTTACCCACATAATACCACCTAAGCAGACTTATCATCACTTGTCTGACAATGCTTTTCACATAGTTTAACATACTGAATAAACCCCGTAAGTTTAGTATCTTCCTCCTTATAGGAAGAGAGCAAATATCTTTGAGAAATTCCAGGGCACTTTGAAAATTCTCAAAGAAAAAAAAGTAAAAAAAAGACTTTATTTATGACATGAATTTTGGGGATCTTGTCAAAAATATAAAAAGTTAAAGCAAACAGAGCATTAACAGTCCAAAAAGCCTCAATAGAGAGACCTCAGTCTTTTGAACACAGGAAATTATTTTAACAAAACATAGATTTTCTGTCTTTTAGGTAGACTTACTCAGAGGTAAAGAAAAATCTTTTGTATCCTCTTTATCATGTTTAAGCAAATTATCCTTTTAAGAGACAGAAGACCAAATTTTAATTTTGCACCAGCTTACTTCTGCTATTAAAACTCATTTACTTAATTAAATTCCTTTTAATCTTAGCCAACTTGACCATGCATAAAACTCTTTTTCTAGAATTCCTCTTCCACAAACTTTCTATAACTTCCTTTTTACCTTCAGAATTTGTCTTATATCTTTCTTTTCCCTCCTAGTACTTGAGGACAAATTTACCTTTCTTAATCAATCAAAGTATTTTCATTCTTTGTATCTTTTTTATATATCTTATTTTCCCTGTACACAGATATATTTTTCTTAATTTTTAGTAGCCTCAATCACATATATTAATTAGAAATTTTAACCTTTAGAAACCTTAATTTGTAAGTAAAAACTAAGTAAACAATTATAAACATTCTTTTACATTGGTATCTTGTGGCTTGGAAAATTTATAAACACTTCATAACTTCTAGAAATATGTTACTTTATAGTACAATCTTTTAATAAAACACATGTTTACCAATAGACCCAAAACACCTTTTAGTTTTCCTGTAATGAAAAGCCAAAAGTAGACAAATGTACATTTCGCAATCAATGTCTAACATATTATGTTGTTTGGAAATGATGACACAGAGTATTTTTATCATAAAATTTAGCAAAACTCTAAAGTTTTAAGTCACCAAAAAGAGTTTGGAAGCTGTAACCACCATAAGACAAAATTATTGTTTAAAGTTCATCCAACATTCATCTTTTTCACAATTATTTACTTATTCCCAATAATTATTTAGATTGCCTACAAGACTTCATAAGACTTCAGATAAAATTAGCCATCATTTAAATTACTATTTTTGTTACCCAGTTCTGTAATAGAAATAACATCGGTTTTTTCTACAAAATTTCATGTAAATTTCATCAACTCTTATACCTTTAAACATAGTTACCATTAAGATTTTTATCAATAGGTCTTGGTCTTATAATTTTGGACAAGGGAAGCATTCCCAGTCAGACATTTTATTTTATTTTATTTATTTTATTTTATTATTTTATTTTATTTATTTTATTTTATATTTTATTTATTTATTTTTCTGAGGAAGATCAGCCTTGAGCTAACATCCATGCTAATCCGCCTCTTTTTCCTGAGGAAGACCGGCTCTGAGCTAACATCTATTGCCAGTCCTCCTCCTTTTTTTCCCCAAAGCCCCAGCAGACAGTTGTATGTCGTAGTTGCACATCCTTCTAGTTGCTGTATGTGGGACGCTGCGTCAGCATGGGCAGAGAAGCGGTGCCTCGGTGTGCACCCGGGAACCGAACCCCAGCTGCCGGAAGCGGAGCATGCGCAATTAACCGCTGAGCCACAGGGCCGGCCCCCCAGCCACACATTTTAAAACATACTCAGGCAAAGTTGATGTAACCTCTTTATATAAAATTAGCTCAAACATTCCAACCTTTATAATCTTATCAATATTTACACTTTTACATGTTCTTAATTCAATTGTAGCCTGAGTCGAGGTCTTAAGGCTATTCAAATTTTTCCCTTCCTTTTTCTGGCCCATTTTTGTGTACCAATTAAACAATTGTGTGAGAGCTCTGAAAACATTCTTTTGTCCCCCAATTTAGAAATTTTCCTAACTCAAAGGATCTGTGTCTGGCCATTGATGAGTAGGATCTTCATTTGTATATTCATTCTAATAGTGACTCAATCCAATAAGCCTTTTTAAGGAAAGATCTGGAAGTAACTTTCCACGCTTAGAGTAAATCTTTACCTTGGATGCAAGAGGCATCCCTGGTGAGGGCGCAGATGATGTAGCCCCCATGATCCACAGAATTCACTCCCAAAGATATTCAGAGAAAGTAAAGACCTTCATTGCACAGGCGGTAAGGATGGTGTAGTGAAAACGGTGTCTCAGGTCTCCCACAATAGTGTGGGACGCCTCCAGTCACAGAGCCGCTAATCTGTGACACGGGGCAGGTGATATTGGGATGTGATTTTTCCAGCACTAACAAGCAACGAAGGTTAAGACAACAAAAGCCCTTATGGACTGGGCCCTTTATGACAAACTCCCCAGAAAGGTTGGCACAGCCAGACAAAGAGACAGTTCAGAACCCCAGCCTACTCGACTGGCCACCAAGGGGCACGCTGGTAAATGCACCTTCTGTATGGTGGAGACCAAGGAGAAGATTCTCACTGGTCACAAAGTCAAGTTTTCTCAGGACACAGAACAAGACAGAAGGGAAAAGGTCATCCGGTTTTTTTCTTATGTGCACAATGACAGCTTTAGCCACTCCTTAGGTCTCTTGGAGCCAGAATAATACCTGGGGGGGAAGTGCCATGGGGTTAGGGACTGTGTGCTTTACAGAGTACCTTGCCGTTGCACGGACATTTTCTTGGAGTTGGCGGGGGACCTGAATCATCTACCCCATTCCGTGACCCAACTTATCCTGTCATGGGAGTCTTCTGAAAGTGGCAAGCACCCTAATGGCTCTTAACTGCTCGACTCGTGCCCACCAAATTTGAGGCCATTTTGGCTTCCAAGATGTCCTTGGCAATGGCCTTCGCTTCATGTGCATATTAACCCACAGCAAAGTTTGTCTTAATAGACGCCAGTCTGGTGAGACTTGCAAACTCACCAGTCTGTGGGGACGGCCCAGAGAGCAGGCTTATAGGGCCTATGCCTGCGTTCTACCCTAAGGTATTTCCTTCTTATCACACATGATACAAAAGACAGACACAAAAGAGAAAAACAGAGACTATCTCTGGGAGGAAAAGTGATCAAGATCAAAACCAAGAGTACTCTACCAAATTTACCAACGTCACTAAAAGCACAAGAAACTAGTTTCCCAAATATTTTCTCCTGCCAATCTAAATTTAGAAAGAGAAAAAAATTCTCACCGCTTCCTTCCACCAGACTCCACAGATAGAGATTCCTGGTGGCTGACGTGGTAAGAAGTCTTACCTTCTGCCTGCTTTCATCAGGCATTCCCGTATCTCATCATCTGCAATAGTCCAGGGAGAAGGTAGTTCTTCCAGCCAGAGAAGGCAATTTGCCAGCCAGTGTGGCCCCACATTGGGCGCCAAAACTGTCGGGAGAGAGAGAGAATCTCCCTCTGCCATTTTCTTTAAGGTTCTTATGGCTGGCCAAATAATTAACCAGACAGGTTAGCAGGAGAAAATAAAACCAAGTTTAATAACATGTATACATGGGAGAAACTCAGAAATGAGCAACTCGTCCCTCTGTCTAAGCTGTCCGCTTAAGTATTGCAGCTAAAGGTGAGGAAGGTGTTGGGGATGGGTAGTGGTCTGGGACCTCAGAGGGTAAGAAGACAACTCACATGGAGATAGAAATGCAAATGTTTGCCTGACAACTCTTCTCAGGGTCATCTATAGATAATGTGGTCAGGGAGAGATAGAGTTTTTGATAAAAGAGACTTGGTGCCTTTCCTATTGTAACCTCTATCCTACATTATCTTTACAGCCATCATGATAATAACTCCTTCTTGAAACAGATCTTTTGTTTTAAATTCTTTAGGCAGTTTGGGAGGGGAAATTCAAATATTCTTCCTGAGTTCTCTGAGTCCTTATTGTCTTCAGCTCGAAATAATCCACATACCAGAGTGGTGCCTCCTGGGGTAGCTTGCCCTGAGCACCATGAGCTCCCTTCTGGTATTGGTTCCCTTTTTCGATCTGGATTGCAAATCCTATTTCTATTACATCTTGGAATTCTTGTACTAATCATAATATTCAAACTGATTGTTGTTTTCTTTACTCAGTGCTGTAAGACTGTCATGCAAAATAGAGTAATGATGGCTCGGCGACTTGAGATGGCCAATCAATCTTATAACCTTGGACAAATATCCTTTTCTGATAAGGACTATGCCTAAAATCTCATTGTAAACTAATCTTTTAAAAAAATGTTAAATTATTATCATTGCTACCGTACTTGTTCTATAATTGTGCACAATGTACATAAGGGGCTATAGTATTTTTAAAAAGGCGCATATGCAATGTTTGTGCAACAACCTAAAATTATCCAAAACCCATGAAATACTTTCTCTATTTTTATATATATATATACCTCTTTGCTTGTGCACAATATCCGACTAATTCCCCACAACGTGGACAACTAGACAAATAGATGAGATAAAAAAAAAGCCTGGCACCCAGGGACATGATAAACCCAGGGAAGAAGGCAAGCACCCTGGCACCAAGGGACAATATTTTGATCATCAATGTTTTCTATCAAAAGATTATAGATCAAAAGGGGGAAAACGATAAATAAATGGCAAGCAATAGGATATATTGGAGCATATGAGGAAGCCATTTGGTGTAAAACTAATTGGGCCTGACCTTGTTTTTTTTTCCCCAAAAGGGGCCTGTAGCTTCTGTTCATCCAGATATCCGCTTTAAGCAATTAACGTGTCCCAAAGACAAAAGCAATGCCCTTAAGATGTAAATGCAACTTCACCACATTGACATTTCCTTAAGGATAAACATTTCTCCCTAGGCTAGGATTTGATTGCTGTGCTCATCCTGTGACAACCCAACTTGAGACAACAGCCACGCCCATGGAGACAGCACATCTGATACCCACAGTGTTCATCAATCCAGGTGCCAACAGGTCAATGTCGTGGCTATTGTAAAAGAGACATTGCAATCACATGTGGTACATGCTCTTTGATGGTATATAACCACTCTGTACACCCCACTTATTTGGAGTGCTCCATTTCTTTGTGAAAAGATTCTCCCGGGCTATATGGTCATCAAAGGTTGACTCATAATAAACTCACCTCAATTAGGTTGTATAGATTTTTTATGGATTATTTGCGTTGACATTCTATTTGTCCCTCCAGTATCTAAACACAGTACCTGATACCTTGGGGGCACTCAGAAAATGTTTCATGAGTGAATAAGTATGTGGGAGACAACACTGGCTGGAGCAGAAGGGGTTTTTTGGGAGTGGTAGAAAATTCGCTCACGTTCCTACCATAGTGGTTGAGGCTGTGAGCTTTGGACCAGTTTGTCTGGACACTAATCCCAGTGATCCCACTTTTAACTGGGGAACTTGTGCACAGTATTTAGTCTCTGAGCCTTAGTTTCCTCATCTATAAAATGGGGCTACTGAGAACTCCTGTCTCATAGGGTTTTAGTGAGATTTAAATGCATTAACTTATGTAAAGTGTTTAGAAGAGCTCTTGGCGCATAGTAGGCATTAACGTGTTGGCTGTTGTGTTATCATTATTGCTCTTATATCTGAACGATACTCTGGTTTTGAAAAGATGTTTTCATAATATAGTTGATCCTCATTATTTGTGGATTCCGTGTCTGCACAATTGCCTACTAGCTAAAATGTACTGGCAGCCCCCAAATCAACACTCACAGGGCTTTCTTGTCCATTTGCAGATAAGTGCAAAGTGGTGAAATATTTGATTCACTTGAAGTACACGTTCCCAGTTGAGGGGAACAAGGTGACGCTCTGCCCTGTTGTTTCAGCCCATACTGTAAACAAGTGTCCTTCTTGCAGTCCATTTAGTGCCTCATTTGCTATCTTTTTGTGCCTGTGTTGGTGACTTGGCTGTTTAATATGTCCCCCGTGTGTAGTGCTGCAATGCTCCCTGGTGTTCCTCAGGGCAAGAGGCTGTGACATGCCTTTATGGAGAAAGTATGTGTGTTCAACAAGCTTCTTTGAGACACGAGGTACAGTGCTGTTGGTCTAAGTTCAATGTTAATATATCAACTATATATTAAATAAGGTGACTTTAAAGAGAAACACACAGAGAACAAGGCTATGTATTGATCAGTTGAAGAAAATGTGACTAAGGCTTGCAGGAACCTAACACTGCATTTCCTGTAGGAGCAGTGGGTCATATTCACTGATTCAGTGTTTCCAGTGACTTTATAGAATGTCACACTGTGCATAACAAGAACTGACTGTATCTTATGTAATCCTCACATACTCCTTTATAGCAGGCAGAGTAGGGAACAGGGTGTCTGCATTTTGCTATTAAAGTAAGGCTATTAAAGACCTTATGAGGCAAGTAGAGAATTTAAAATGTCTTGTGCTCAGCATAAGAGACATGAGTTTTTGAGCAAGGAAGATCTATGATGCACTGATGTTTAAGGAACAATTACCTGGCAAGAGAATGTAGTATTGAGAGGAAGAGGGAGAACTGAGCCGGAAGAGAGGACCAGCTGTTAAACTCTCCAAGTATTCCCATTCCTAGATGAGGAGATTCGGAGCTAAGGTTTTGATGTGATAAAGGAAAAATGGCAGCCAAAGGATGAAATAATTGATTTGGTAACCATATATAGGGTCTAAATTAGGCTGTGGTTCTCAAAGTGGGGTCCCTGGACCAACAGCATCAGCATCACCTGGGAACTGGGTAGAAATGCAAATTCTCAGGTGCTGCTGCAGACCTGCTAAACTGGAAACTCTGAGGTGGGGCCCAACAGTCTGGGTTTCAACAAGGCTTCCAGGTGCTTCTGGAGCCCATCAAGTTTAAGAGCCAATGAATTAGAAAAATGATTCCAACACGTCACCATGCCCAGGTAAGCCACAAGGCAGGGAGGTGGTATTTGTTTGGAGGATAAGATGCATTTTAAATTTTAGGAAAAAGTAGTTCTGCATCTGTTTCAGTGTTAGGATTCCAGAGATGCCATTTTAGCTCTCTGCATGTGAAGCTCTTTTGTCCACAATATGTTTTCCTTTAGAGAGCCCTTGCTAAGTTATTTACCACTTCCCACATGTTCTGAGAATCCCTTCTTTCTTGAAATCCCCTTTCAGACTTGAAAAGGTACTTTATTTTTGTGCACAATCTCCTCTATTTAAAATCTGGATTTCTCTTCCTATAGGATCTTGTATGGCACATGCAGCCTTACTGTAAATTTGGAATACGATTGGTTTCTTCCAAAAGCTTAGAATGTTTTAGAATTTAGATCCTGATGAATAGAGAGTTTATATGCTTCCGTGTAGGATTCATGTTTTTCATATGACTAGAGGTATCCCAACTTGCCAGTAATGTGGCCTTAGATTTAGCAGAACTTGAAAATCTGAATATAGTAGAAAATGAATTACATCTCTCATATTAACATTTACAAAATAAATGATCACAATGTTAACTTACCAATAAGCACTTTCTATATTCTAGTCTCTGAAAGTATCTTGCTTACATAATAAACATGATAAAGTTTCAAAGAGGAGCCAATTAACTTTTGAGCAAAAGCTTGACTTGAGTGTATCTTGGCTTCCTTTTTCACAGTTGTAGCCTTAATGTTATAGTAATGTTTTCTTTTTTTGGGTATCAGATAATCTTGTATTTGGTGAACATTTTAATTTTTAATGGCCACTTGTATTTTGTGATATGCATGTGTTCAAACAATCTATAAGAACTAACCATTACCACCCACATATAAGATTATATTGGAATAGAGGAATTATGGCTGACATTGTATACAATGGTTCAGCCAAAGCAGATATCAGACTCTACCACTTACAATGATTTAAGGTTTTGAAGCAGTATTTTTAAATACAAATAATCTCAAAATTGGTAATATATAAAGTGTATTACTTACAGTGTTAATCTGTACAAAATTGCAAAGATCACTTTTTCCTTTTCAAAATTTATTTGTTTCAACTTTCAATGGTGAGAACCTTACTGTTGGGTATACTGCTGCACAATTACTGGACATGCTGAGAGTTTTTTGAAAAGTGTAGAAGTCTAAAGATAATGAAAAGTACATTTCTCAAATGTCAAGTCCCTTGAGGATCTGATAGGCCTCTGTCTAGTGGTACCCTGAAGAGATGGAAGATTGAACACCAGCACAGGACACAAGGGAACAGGCTGCCAACTTGAGGGATTCCCATGGACAACAGAGTGCCTGGCAGACTCTTGCAGATTAAATCTTGGCTTTGTCTATGGGTAGGCTCTGAGAGGAAGATTTTGCTTAAATGACCAAGGAATACACAACCATTTTTCTTGATAATAATACTTATCATGTAAATTTCTTTATAAACCTCTGAATAAAATAAAAAAATATAACTCTCATAGAAATCATCTCTTACTGACAAGCCTCACATCCTTCTCTAGAGAGCTCAACAGAAAATGTCCCAGCTGACTGTGAATTGCTCTTCTCTGAAAGTCAGCCAGCACTTCACTGATAGCCCTGGATAAGGAAGACCAGGTACAATTCTTTGAAGATGTTTAGCTGAATTCAGAACCAAAAATCCTACCTCCAGTTGGCTCCTCTGTGAGAATGGATGGTCGGCCATATTTCACAGGTTGGGCACTTGAGGTTTCAGATGAGCTTAATTGCTCTGTTCCCCAGAGATGGAAAATCTCGACTCTGACATCGATTCAGGGCTGAGATTTTGCAGGTAAAGATAGGGTCATAGAGGGGAATAAAGATTTCAGCAAATTGGTTTTTTGTTCTCTACAGTGGAAATAATTTAAGAAGCAGATAGTCTCTCACTCCAACTTCTCTTCTCTGTTCTCTATCTGTCATATCATTGTAAAAATCCTCTCTATAAAAATTTCAGTTTCTTTCCTTTGTAGTGTGTTTATTATCATCTTTATGAATTCTTTGACTTCACCACTTTCTTGGCACCACAACGCTAGCCATTGAGATATTATTATAGATTCAGTTTTGCAATTTCATCCCCTTATCTCTATTTCCTCTGCCATTTCTTACTTTTAGTTCTTATTGTATCTTATGCTTGAAAACATTTGAAGCTTACAGAGTATATGAGTTCCTTATTTTCTCAACTTCTTATTATCTAAGTGCCCTCAACTATCATTTCTTTAAAAAAGAAATAAAATACATAACAGGACAATACACTGTAATAAATTGACCATTTATAAAATTAAGTTCAACCTGAAATCCCTCTCCACTTAACAGAGACCATCTTTTATAATTCACCATGGTTTAGTTTGGGCAGGGTCAGTTTATCAATGATTTTTGGATGTTTTAAACCACATGAGATAAATAGAGTGTAAGGTAAAATTGTTAATTTTGCAGAAGTTGTAGAATTTCCTGATGGTTAAGGAAGTCGGTGATGGAGAACCTGAATCATATGAAAAGTAGTTGATTAATTAGCACCTGACAGAGTTTGTTAATTTGGTAAAGACATATATGTTGAAAAGATAACTTTGCATATCAGAGTTTTGTCAGAGACCACTGGGAAAATTCATAATATTCTCAAATACTACAAAAAATGACCATTTTTTTCATAAAAGATGTCATACATGACGGCATCATATAATTATGTCAGAAAATTTACAATGAAGAAAATTAACACGAGTCATTTTAATTCTAACAATTTGTTCATGCTTACTAGTAGGTTAAAAAAACTTTTTAGAAATAAAGTGATAAGTGATGTACTTGCTTCATTTTTAATTTTTTTAGTAAAAAAACTTTTTCACATTTTTAAAAAATATTTATTTGTATTTATTTTATGCTGAATTTATTCCTGGGCCCAAAGACGTTTTTTCAATTAACTAACACCAATTCTTTTCAAACTCGCTCAAAAGTTGAAGAGGAGAGAATACTTCTAAAGTCATCCTATGTGGTTAGCACTACCCTGATATCAAAGCCAAAGACACTAAGAGAAAAGAAAACTACAGGTCAATATCTTTGACAAATATTGATACAAAAATCCTCAATAATAAATATTATAAATAGTATCATTATAAATAATAAATACTAACAAACCAAATCCAGCAGCATATTAAAAGGATATAAATCATTTTTAAGTTGGATTAATTTCTGGAATGCAAGGATGTTTCAATATATGAAAATGAATCCACGTAATAAACCACATTAACAGAATGAAGGAAAAAAACACATGATCGTCTCGATGGATGCAGAAAAAGCGTTTGACGAAACTAAACATGCTTTCATGTTAAAAACACTAGAAAACCCTCAGAGTAAAAGGAAGCTACTTCAACAAAATAAAAGCCATATATAGAAATCCACAGAGAACATCATATTCAATGGTGAAAGACTGAAAGCTTTTCCTCTAACATCAGGAAAAAGGCAAGAAGGCCCACTTTCACCACCACTTTTCAACATGGTATTAGACGTTCTAGCGAAAGCAATTAGGCAATAAAAAGAAAGAGCATCCAAATTGGAAAGGAAGAAGAAATATTATATTTGTTTACACATAATATCTTATATGTTGAAATCCCTAAAAATTCCACAAAAACATTGTAAAAACTAATAAATTCTGCAGAGTAATGAGACACAAAATCCACATGCAAAAATTACTTGTTCTTCTATACATTAATAATAAATAATCTGAAAAGGAAATTTACAAACTTTACATTTTTATTTACAATAACATCAAAAAGAATAAAATACTTAAGAATCGACTTACTCAAGGAGGTAAAAATTCCAATGATTTTTTGCAAAAATAGAAAAATCTATCCTAAAATTCATATGGACTCTCAAGGGACCCTAAATCTCTAAAACAATCTAGAAAAAGAAGAACAAAGTTAGAGAACTCACCCTTTCTGATTTCAAAACTTACTACAAAGTAATCAAAACAGTGTGGTACTGGCATAACTACACACAATATACTAAGGAAATAGTATAGAGAGCCCTGAAATAAACCTTTGCATATATGGTCAAATGATTTTTGACAAGGGTGCAAAGACCATTCATTGGAGAAAGGATAAGTTTGTACCAAATGGTGCTGGATAATTGGACACCCACATACAAAAGAATGAGTTGGACCCTTATCTTACACCATATACAAAAATTAACTCAAAATGGATCAAAGATATAAATGTTAGACTTGAAGTTATAAAATCCTTAGAAGAAAACACAGGGTAAAACCTGTGTTTTCGGTTCCAAAATTTGGGTCCAAATGTCATTGCCGACAATGATTCCTTTAATATGACACCAAAGACATAAGTAACAAAAAAAATAACAAATTGAACTTCATCAAAATGCAAAAGTTTTCTGTATCAGAAGATACTATCAACAGAGTAAAAAGGGAAACCATGGAATGGTTGAAAATATTTGCGAATCACATATCTCATAAGGAATTAATATCTAGAATAAGTAACTCCTACAACTCAAAAATAAAAAAGCAACCCAATTTAAAAATGCAAATTGAAATTGAATAGACATTTCTCCAAGAAGATATAAAATGACCAGGAAACACATGAAAAGATGCTCAACATCACTAAGTATCAGGAAAATGCAAAATAAAACCACAATGAGATACCTCTTCACACCCATTAAGATAATTACCATCACAAAATCAGAAAATAACAAGTGTTGGCAAGGATGTTGAGAAATTGGAACCCTTGTGCTCTGATGGTGAGAATATAAAACTGTGGAAAACAGTATGGCAGTTCATTCAAAAATTAAAAATAGAAATACTATATGATCTAGAAATTCCAATTATGGGTTCTGAAATAATAAAAAATATATTTATTGGCCTCTGCCTCCAGTTCTTGGCACAGAGTTCCTAAAACCCTTGTAATTTACCCAGTGATAAGAATACTAGGAGAATCTTTTGTTCTATTGAGGCAACTCTGGGTGAGTTCCTAAATGGCTCCTGGATGGGGGTTGGTCACCAGAAAGACCAAACCCTGATTAGAAGCTTGGAATTTTTAGCACTACCCCTTATCCTCCAGAGAGAGGAGAGTGGCTGGAAACTGAGTTAATAATTGATCATGCCTATGTGAGGGAGCCTCCATAAAAATCCCAGTAGAAGGCGGTTCAGAGAGCTTCCAGGTTGGCAATGACAAGGAGTGCTTGGAGAGTGGTGCATCTGGATATGACATGAAAGATCTGTGCCCCTTCTCACAATTATATCGTTTTATAATAAACTGGTGATCTAGTAAATGTTTTTCTGAGTTTTGTGAGCCACTCTAGCAAATTAATCAAACCCAAGGAGGAGGTTGTGGGAACCTCTGGTTTATAGCCAGTCAGTCAGAAGTACAGGTAAAACTTGGGCTTGTAACTGGCATCTGAAGTTGAGGTGAGGTTAGGTGGGTGTGCAGACTTATGGGACTGAGCCCTCAACCTGTGGAATCTGATGTATCTCTGGGTTGACAGCATCAAATTGAGTTGAATTATCTAGCGACCAGATGATATTCCAAGAATTGCTTGTTGGAGGTGTGCAGAACCCTCCTACATGTGAGAAAATGAATCTGAGAACACCATTTATGGGAATACACCCAAAAGAACTGAACGCAGAAGTATAAAGATGTATATATACTCCTGTGTTCTTCACAGCATTATTCAAAATAAGCAGAAGCTGGAAGCAAGCCAGGTGTCCATCAACGGATGAATTCACAAAAAAAAATGTGGTGTATACACATCGTGGAATACTATTCACCCTTAAAAAGGAAGGAATTCTGACACATGTTATGACATGGATGAACCTTGTGGACTTTATGCTAAGTGAAATAAAGCCAGTCACAAAAGGAAAAATACTATATGATTCCACACATATAAGGTACTTAAAGTAGTCAAATTTATAGGGATGGAAAAGAGAATGGTGGGCAAGAGGGAGGGATAACAGGGAGTTGTTGCTTAATGGGCACAAAGTTTCAATGCAAGGTGAAAATAGTTCTGTGGATGGTTGGAGGTTATGGCTACACAATTATGTGAATGTATTGAATGTCGCTGAACTGTACACTTAAAAATGGTTACAATTTTATGTTATGCATATTTTATGACCATTAAAAATTAATTATTTTCAACAAATGAACAAACACTAGCTACATGCAATAGCATGGATGAATATCACAACCATAATGCTGTATAAAAGAAATTATATTCAAAAGGCTATATATTTTATAATTCCATTTATATAAAATCCAAGAAAGCAACAAAACAGAGGTCTGGCTTCCAGTAATGGTGGAGTAGCTTGTTGAACTAACACTCTCACAGATAACAATGATAAAATTTGCGTAAATCATTATATATACTTATACAGACTCATGTATCTATATCTAATACAGATACAATAAATGTGTATATGTGTGTAGGTATAAATCACTTCCAAAAACAAGCAGAACTGAGAGGGAGTCTTCCCTTAAATGATGGGAATTGCACCAGGAGCTATTTGCAAGCTTGAGTCTTTTGCCTCAAAGCATTCCGAAATCTGTACTTGGCCCAGACTGTGGAAAAACTACAGTCTTACTTGTAATGTTAGAGGATATATTTTGGGGCTGACAGAGTAGCTGGAAAGTTCGGGGAGAAATTCTGGAATGGAGGGAGCCACAAAGAGGAAAATCTCAAAATATGCATGTAAGTCTCCCCCCCACACACACACCAAATTGGCAGATCTTTGAACAACACACATGCAGTGTAGGCCACAGAGGGCCTAGTGTAAAAACAGCAGTTGGAAGATGAAAGAACTGAATGAGGATTTCAGCTATGTCCACTGTAAATGAGATAGGATTGGAGTTTTAGTCCAGCCAAGTTAACTCCCTGCTAGAAAAATAACAACACTCTTCAAAGGAATACAATAGAATCCAGAGTCTCTATAACTATCTTTCATGATTTCCAGTACATAATTTAAAAGACTCATGAGATTTGAAGAGATAGGAAAATATAATCCATATATGACCAAAAGCAGGCAGTAGAAACTATCCCCAAGGTGTTGCAATTAGCAGACAAGGATAAGAAAGCAGGTATTCTAAAGATGATCATGGTGGTAAAGAAAAATATTCCCATAATGAATGAACAGACGTGGAAACTCAGCAGAGAAGTGGAAATTACAAAAAAGAACCAAATAAGAAGATGAAATAAAAAAAATACTTTTGAGTTTACCAGTAGATTAGAAACAGTAGAAGAAACATGAAGATAGAGCAATAGAAATTATCCAGTCTGAAGAAAAGAATGTAAAAATCTTGAAGAAAAGTGAAGAGAGCCTTATGACCTGTGAGATGATTGAGTCCCAAGCAGAGAGGAGAGAGACAGAAAAATTAAATGAGGCAGAAATGCAAATCAATAAGTAATAGCATAAAATTTCAAAAATTTGGTGGAAAATCTAAAATTTTAGATCCAAGAAAGTCAGCAAACCCACAAAATAAAATATAAAATAAAACCCTACTTAGGTACATGATAGTCAAGCTACTAAATTCCAAAGATAAAAAGAAAATCTTGAAAGCAGTCAGGGAAATATAGATATACAGGGGAAGACATTACATACAGGGAGAAATAATGTGAATGATGGATGATATATTATCAAAAACAAAAGAAACAACTCAACAACGAAATTACATCTTTCAAGTGCAGAAAGAAAACCCAAAAGTCAACACAGGATTCTATGTTTAGCAGAACTCACTTTCAAAATGGAAACAGAAGCCACAATAAGATACCACAGAACTATTTGCTGGCTGAAATAAAAAATAAAATTGCAAATACCACATGCTGGTGAGGAGTAGGAGCAATTAGAACTGGGAATGCAACATGATAGTTGCATTCAGAAAACAGATGAGCAGGTTCTTATAAAGTTAAACATACACTTATTATATGACTCAGATATCCCACTCCTAGGTATTTACTGAAGCAAATTGAAAACTAATGTTTAAACAAAAATCTTTGTGTGAATATTGATAGCCATTTTATTCATAATTGCCACAAGCTGGAAATAAACTAAATGTCCTTCATCAGGTGAATGGGGAAAGAAACTGTGGACACTGGGACATTAGAATACTACTTGGCAATAAAAAGGATAAACTCTTTTTTTTTTTTTGTGAGGAAAATAAGCCCTGAGCTAACATCCATGCCAATCCTCCTCTTTTTGCTGAAGAAGACCGGCTCTGAGCTAACATCCATTGCCAATCGTCCTCCTTTTCCCCCCAAAACCCCAGTAGATAGTTGTATGTCATAGTTGCACACCCATCTAGTTGTTGTATGTGGGACGTGGCCTCAGCATGGCAGGAGAAACAGTGCATTGGTGTGTGCCCTGAATCTGAACCTGGCCTGCCAGTAGCAAAGCGCACGCACTCAACCACTAAGCCATGGGGCCAGCCCCAGGATAAACACTTGATTCACACAACAACATAGATGGATCTTGGATACATTTCTCTAAGTGAAGGAAGCCCGATTCAAAAGGCTGTACAGTATATGATTCCATTTATATGACTTTCTAGAAAGGTTGAATTACAAGGATGGAAAATGATCAGTGGTTGCCAAGGGATGGAGTAGGGGAAGGGGTTGAATACAAAGGGATAGCATGAGAGAATTTTGGAGGTGAAAAAAACAACTCTGTATAGTACTGTGGACATGGATACATTACCATGAAGTCAAAACCCATAGAACTGTACACCGAAAAGAGTGAATTTTACTCTGCAAATTTTAAAAATCAATCAGAATGCTGGGGAACCCAGATAGAATGCAGTGAAAAATGAATCCCACTGTATTACAAGCATGTGACAAAACCACACTGAAGGGGTGGGGATGAAATGTCCCGACCTATGTAACTTTGGAAGACAGTGTTTTGATGGGATACTGTAAAACTAAAGTACTGGACCCAAACACTGTACTCTAGGTGGTGAATTTGTTTTTCATAAGGGTATGGATTAGCAATTCTGAAAGTAGTTGACACATTAGTAAATATATTATAGGTAATTGGAGTTAAGTTTCTCACTGTTGGTGAAAGAAATTACAAATAAACAAAAGGAGAATGCTAGAATAAACTCTGTGGTGCTCGATTGGAGTTGGAAGTATCAGTATGAATCCATGTCACTTTTAATATGTCTACTAAATAGATAGATTGATAGATAGATTGATAGATTGATAGATAGATGTGTATACCTGAGTTTATATTCATACATACATTTCCAAACTCTGCTGAGAGGGTCTAGAAGCAGTGACACTCTAGTATTAATAAGCACACCTCGCTCCCAGATCTTGTTTTCTAAATATCATTCTCAAATAAAAAGAACCAGGTTTTCTTGGAGAAATGGCTAATTCTAGGGCTGGAGATGGAAAATACAAGATGAGCCTGGATCATCTTGTAGTGCCAGAAAGTAAGAAAGTCAATTAAAAAAAAAAACACAGAAAATGATGGGACGTGTCAAAAGGAATCAATCTGAAAGACTTCCCAATGGCTCAAGCTGGAAAACTGTGAGCAACAAAATAAATAATGGTAGCATTGGATTATTACCCAGAGAACAAAATAAATATCCACGAGGCTATACTGATATAAAAAAGATTAAATAAGAAAGGAAGGAAAGGAAGAAAGGAAAAAGGGGAAAAAAAGAATGAGAAAAAGAGAGAAAGAAAGGAGGAAGAAAGGGAGAGGGAGGGCAGGGAATCTTCCTCCCAGAATTCCAAATAATAAATGCGGCTGGACAGCATGAAATAGAAAATCGCCACTAGAACACCACAGTAATAATTACTGTGGAAAAGACTGACCGGTGAATGCAAAAACTGTGGATGAAACTTAAAGAAGAGACAGTACATTTGCAGAGTCTCAAAGCATTTCCTTCCAAATACTTAACTTTTTTATCTTAATTTCTCTAAAAGACCTATGACTATTTAAAGCAAAAATTATAACACTGTATTGTGGGATTTATAACATGGGTAGTTGTAAAATTTATGACAGCAATAGCACAAAGGACAGACAGAGGTAGATGGAACTGTTGTGTAGCAAGGCTTCCATATTTACATTGATTAAATTGGTGAACTATTAAGTCTAGGTAGGCTGTGATATGTTAAAGATGCATATTGTAATCTGGACCAACCACTAAAAAGTGCAAAGGTGTGTAACTTAAATGCTAATAAAGAAATTAAACAGCATACGAAAAAAGTTTGTACAAGACTGTTCACAGGAGATGACCTGCATGTCCCCAGGAGGAAGATGAGCGCACTGCAGGGGAACCACAGAGCAGATCGCCCTCAGCCCTGCTGAAGAGCAAACGCTGACACACACATGCTGAAAGACACTCATCAACCTCGTGCAGAGGGAGACAAGCTGGACAGAAAACAATACACGTGGGATGATTTCAGCCAAGATGAATCTATGCTGAAAAAACCAGAACAAGGGTTGCTTCGGGGGAACGAAAAAATTGCCTGGGAAGGAACAGGAAGGAGTTTTCTGGGGGTGATGGAAATATTCTATTCTTAAAGAGATGAAAGCTATCTGGGCATGTTTATTTGCCAAAACTGTACGGTTGAGATTTGTGCCTTTCACTGTTGTACGTCTTACTCCCCCCCCACACACAAAGTACTAAAAGAATAATAAAGTGAGGTGGAAATGGGATGGAGTGTGGATGAAACCAAAATGGCAGATGATTAGTAGTTGTTGAAGCTGGGTGACAGGCCTACCATGCTATTTTGTTTATTTTGTATATTGTTTAAATTGTTCTGTGATAAAACACTTGTATAAGAAGACAAACTCGATATACAGTGTTTGCTGGTAAGATATCAGTTACCTTTGGGGAGGAAGGAGGGAGAAAGGGATTGCTGGGACCTGAGTGAAGCTGGTGCTAGTTGTTGGTCACACAAGTGTGTTCACTTTGTAATAATTCTTTGAGATTTACGTGGATGACTTCTGCATATATTTCTGTACACATGTTACAAATCAATAACCATTTTAAATCCTGCATATTTGCACAAAGATACTAACTCAATATCTAAGAATAACAGCAGTGTTTTGTTTTAAAGTGGAACACATTCACTTATGACACCATTAGATGGATTTTAATACTTCCAAGTGTCTATTAATGCCCTCATCCTTGCGTTGGCCCCTAGGTCTTTCCATTTTTGCCTCAATTTGGTAAGTGGCATGGATTTGAGGTTTTATGATGCTTTTTCCAGCAAGGTCCACCCCCACCACAATGCTTACCAAGGCCTTGACACCTAGCACAATGCCGTGTTCACAGCATGCACTCAAGACCTGTGGGACTGGGTTGAATGAGGAAAAAAATGAGGAACACCTGATGTTCGGAACTTATGTCTAGGTGCCATAATGTGAGTGAGGAAATTGCTAGAGTTTTTCGATAGATTTACTATGCTTTCTAATTTTTCCTATTTAAAACAATGGGAAACATGGTCTCCAAGTTCTTTCTCAGAGAAAGTCTGACATTTCAGGCACAGATTACTGACAATTATTAATGGCATGTGATTTTCCCACCTCATCTTAGTTTTAAGTTTTTAATTCTTTACCTTGGAAATGACCTAACTTTGGTTTTTCCAAATCTTGTAGTAATACTGATGCTCCAGAAAGTCAGGCCACGGGTATTCTGCTGTTGTTCGTCCTCCCTGCAAAGAAGTGGAGATGTGCATCCACGCAACTGAGAAGCGTGTGGTGCTGTAGTATTTGGAGTCAATCAGAAAAGCTAAATGGAAAAACGACTTCAGAGAATTACCACCATAACCCCCCACAACAACAAATTATTTTGCTTAATTATTTTGTGATTCTGAGGGTATATTTAAACAGGGATATTAAAACTAGTTCCCAAGAAGCCAGCCCTATAGTAGAGCAGAAATTGTATATTACCTTCCTGCACAAACTTGCCTAACATTGTGGGGAGGACCAATGGGAAGTTTCAGTGTTGTTGCCTGTGTTAATGAGGCCAAGAGGTCCACACTGGGATAAGGAAATCCAGTGAACAAGCCTGTGTGCAGTATGGGAGAAGGGGCATGCGTGTGGTCCCATGAAGTGGCTTAAGGGTCACTTACAAGTGCACCTGAGTTTCCTGTCTGTATAATGCAGGAATTGGGGTTGTCAAATATGATGTTTTCTCCTTTTTATGACATGGCTAAGGGCAGTCGTTCTAAGACGTCTGATCAAGGTATGGGCCCTTCAGGCAGGCAGGGTCCAAAGGGAGGATCTCTGCAGCGACACTGACCATGGGGTTCAGAGGGAGGATCATGGCAGCCTGGAGGGATGGAGGGGATGATAGGACAGGTGGCCTTGAAAAGGCAAATTCCAGGATGCCTGGCACCCGGTATTTCCATTTTAGATATTGAATTTACATTTCAAATACTGGCCAGGGTGCTTCCACCAGGGCTGCAAGCATCCTCAGCAATAACCAGGCTGGTGAGCCCCACCCCTACCTGAGTACCAGCCTTAATGGATGCAGCCCAACCACACTATGAAAACTCTGGTGGGCAGGGCATGGAGAGTAGGCGTGGTATAGAGAAGAGGTGGGGTAGAGGGTGGGGTGGAGAAGCAGAGGGGTGGGGCCCAGGGCCGGAGGAACAAGGCGAGAGTGGGGGCCACAAACTGTGCATGCTAGGAGCTTTCGTCTCTTAACTGCTCCTAGCTGGCAACCTGTAGGGCTGCAGGACTACAACTCTCAGGATGCTCTGGGCATGGGGCGGTGCCTAGGCCTGGGGGTAGGAGCAGGGCGGTGTGAGCTTTGTCGAGGGCCAAACCGCCGTTGGCTGTGGACTCTGGTCCTGCACCCGCTCCACGTTGACTGAGTCTTGGAGGGATGTGACGAGACGAGGGGGACCAGAGAGTTAGGAAGGCATGGCAGCTGCATGGCAACTGCTGGCCTGCAGCATGCAACTGGTTTTGTCCAAAATTGAAACCTGACTCGCACCTCTTCCCCACGGCCTCCCCCTATTGCTTGAATCCTCCTCCCAACTGTGTGCCTGTGGGTCTTTTCATAGCCTCCTACCTAGTCCAGGTTCAAGTGCTTCTCTAAACTGCTTATAGGAACTGGTTTGACATCCCAGAAACTTTCCACTTTGCCTGCTGCCCTCTGTCTTCTCCAGCCAAAGTGCCATCATTTCATCAGCTTTTGGGAGACATTTGCCCTTGTGGTCCCTCTTGCAAGCACAACTTAAGAGCTTTTCAGCTTGGTAACATTGGCTGTTTCTTGCCTTTTTCACAGATGTGGAAGTTGAGACATCTGTGAGGTTAATCACTGGTTTCCCCAGGATCCATTAAGAGCAGAGGGGAACAACCTCATTCTCAGGCAAGTATCTATTAGGTCATTTTCACCAACACATTCCAGTGCAGAGGACTCCGAAACAACATCCTTAAGATGATAATAGCTTAACAATTTTTCCCTTTAGATTGATCACCTAATCTCAGCTGAGGCCTGAGTGACCAGTCTCTCAGGGACACGGCTGGAGACTCTGATCCCTCAGGAAGAGAACAGTGGTCCAGCTTTGGGTAAGGGATGTTCAAGGTAGACAGCACTTGTGCAGCATTTGAAACTCATCAGCATTAACAATTCCGTTTTGGATTCTGGCAAGGTTCCTGGATAAACACGCCTAGGGATAGTCAGATGTACCGTATTCTTTAAAAATTGATTAGAGTAGTGAAAGGAACAGAACATAAAATATCCTGCTTATTTGAAAAAGATGAAATGCAAGCAAGAACTTCTTGTTAATTTTTTTTATGCTCATTCTGTTGGCTGTACTGTACGCTTGAATGCAGAAACAAAAAATTTGAATTGCCAAGTTCTCTTTTCCTGAGATTGGTAAATTAACTTAAAAGTCTTATTGAAACCTGTAGAGGAATGATTAGCAGCTTTCACGATTTATGTCCTCTCTAAAAATCTGGGTGTTGATCTACATGAAAAAAAGTCCTTGTTTATATTACACACCCCAATAGGTTACATTTCTGATTCCTGAATGTGGGATATTATCAAAACAACTGAAAAATCTGCTCCTGGAAACTGGACTCTGTAATTATGTCAAGAATTTGCCTCTTTATGATTAACGACACGAATTCTTTAACATTTTTGTAAAGAACGGGTGAGAAACTCTGCAGTGTCTCTGAATGTGGCAAGATGGGGAATTCTCTTTAGACCACATCCTCGGGTTCTTCTCTCGTGTTCAATAGACCCGGGTGATAGTCCGTGTGGTCAAGTGCAGCGCAGCTCCCCCAGCCCCCAGTGTTCCATCCTACTCTGGCCTGTCCCCTCTTCAGGGGGTTCTGATGACACTCGTCCACAAGTGTTGGAAGGAGACATTGTAACATGAGGATATTCATCATCTTAAAACAAGGATTAATGGAGAGGAAAGTCTCTGGGTCTGTGTGCTCCGATGCAACTGCTGTTGGGGTGTGGCTGCAGTGACCACTGTGCTCCCAGCAGTCCCCACAATGGCTGTCTCAGACGTTTGATCTCCTGGTGCAACTACTGCAGCCGTTGACAGAGCTGGGAGCTCGTGGTTCAGTGTTTTCTGTCAGATTTTGTGGCTCTGACCCTCCTCTGCTCGCCTATTGCCCATTCCTAACTGCTGCGTTGATTGCTTTGTAATTGTTTCCTAGGAGCCACTGTGTGTAACTGTATTTCACAGTGTCTTTAGGGACCCACCCTCACTACACGAGTCACTGTACAACAGTGTACCTGGTGTACCCCGTGTTCGTCCTCTCCAGTGGAGCTGTGAAGAACCCTGCTTACTTGGAGTTCCTCTCATTCTCATGCTGCTGGTGCTGCTTCTGAAGCTGGGTAGCTCGTCTTTGGTTTCATTAACATTATACTTTTCATCAATTATTTGGAAGTCGAATATGACTTTGTTAATAATGTGGACACTGCCTGTCACAGGAACTTTTATGTATCTTCCCCAACAACTCTATGAAGTAGGCCTGTGATCCCCATTTTACAGGAGGGGACACTGAGGATCAGAGAGGTCGAGTAGCTTCCTTCACTTCACACAGTTTCTTAGTACATTTTGAGTCTCCACCTGGAATTCCGCCTCTCAGGTGTGTGCACTTAGCTGGTGTTCCACTTTGTGCCTCTCTGCCAGCCTCCCCAAAGGCACACACTGCATCCTGAGTCCATTGTCTGCTTGATGGCAGTCACCCTGCACAAACCGGCTCCTGGCAGGGAGTGGACTAGCGGGGTGTGGTCTTCCGGCTTACCCTGGGCAGGTTCTAGGTTCATTGCGAGAGCTGGAGCAGTGGAAGATACTGACTGTAACTCACCTGGAATGTTTCTTATGTAGAAATACTCCACTGACTTTTTGCAGGTGTCATGTCTTCTTTGTCTTCATTGCTCCTCTGGGCTTTCTCCTACAGTCCATGCTGTGCAGTAACATAGAGAACAGAGACTGGTGAACATAATACTGTTGCCCTGCACCAAACGGTCACATCACTCATTTTTCTAATTATGAAACAAATACACACTGTAATAAAAGTCAAATTATACTGATCTATGTAGAGTAAAGTGAAACCTTCCTTCTCTGCAAACTCACTCCCCTACTCAGAATGAACTATTGTTAAGAGGTTGCGGCTTATTCTTCTGGAAATTTCCTATGAATTTATATATACACAAAGTTTTTTTTTTAAACACAAATTACATAACGACATCGTTTTGCAATTTGCTGTTTCCCAAACCATATATCATAGACCTCTCTCCTTATCAGTACACATCACTCTAACTTACTTTTTTAGAAGTTTTAGAGGTATTCCAAAGAATAGGTATACCATGATCTGTTTATATCTTCTTTGATAGAAACAGGATTACATCCAGTTTCACTATTATACATAATGCTGCAATAAGATCCTTGTATGGAATTTATTAAACTGGTATTCAATTGCTCAATTTGCTTCCTTTCCTTTTAGTCAGAGACTATGATACATTTTTAACATTTTTATGGGAATTATTTTATAGGGAAATTAATTTTATCACTGAATAATGACATTTATGGGGAAACTGGACTTCAAGCTCATCCATCTCAGTATTCTGGAGAAAAATTATGAAACTTAGAACATATTATGCTCGCTCCATCACATTCTAACAAGTCATGTTAAAAATTTAAAGTTGTATCTTTGAATAGCCTCTACTCTTTCTGTTCAGGAGGATGAATTTTTCTTGTCTTGAAAACTTCTGACTCCAGGGGCTCTCAGTTGGCCTTCAGAGAGGATAAGATATTGATGTTGTATCTATTTCTCTTCAGCTGTAGGTTGCATCTTCTAAAGATCATAGAATTGAACATGGTCCAATCTATATATATGATTTGCTTCAAAAATTCAAAGTAATGAACCCAAGATAGGAATCTATAACTTTAGTTCTTAATAAAGAATTTCCTTTGATATCATTAAGTCTCTGTGATTACTAGTAAAAACTCACCTATGGGTGAAGAGATGTGGTTCTCCTGGCAATGTCTGGCTTGAACATCCATAGCTAAGCCTGCCACATCTGTAGGTAGATTAGACTTGACCTTTTGATGACCTCTGCTCTTGTTCTTTGACCTGGAAAATATAAGAATTTAAAAAAGCTGGTGTTACTAGCACTGAATGCTAGAAATGCCCATTAAAGAATGAGTTTCATTTGGTAAACCAAAGGGAGTATAAGCAGAACAAAGTATTTAATATCTATAAAATTTCAAAAATTTCTAATTTTTTAAAATATAACTCTATTTTTGCCAAAGTGCAAACTGTGTATATATGTATGAAATATCCCTCTGTCTATTTCTTAAGTTTTTTTCCATTGATTTGATGGATTTATCTTCTAATCCGGATTCCAAGTGTGAAAGAACATCCGAGTCCTTCAAAGAAAAGAAGCCATTGAAATTTGATTTTCTTTTAGCTCCGCATCCCACCGGTTTGAGGAATAAATGATAATGTAATGATACAGTGATTTTGAAATCTAATTGTTAATTAGAGGGGTGTAAGGGATGATTGAATGGTGGTTCATCCCCATGGTCAGAGGTATTGTACACATGGACGTGTAAACACGATTCAGGAAGCTGTTTCAGCCCTGTGACATCCCTGAGAACCACAGTGCAGGAGGATCTAGGTACACAGCCGTCTGCCTCGATCTCCTGGGGTACATGTAGATCCAGGGGTCTTGAGAGTGGCTTCAGAGCAGCTAACTTTTATCTATTTCTACCCTTCCTTCTCTCCAGCTTATCTCAAATAGTCCTGACTATCATGTTTCAAAGTAAGACCAATTATAGTTATCTACCTGAGTTTCTTGTTCATTATTGCAGAGTAATAATTAAGGATACCATTAAATATCATTTAATTGACCTAATTAAATTTGTTGTAGCTTATAATTGATTAGAACACTAAGTTTAGTTCAGCGTATGATTTTCACCAAATGTATTACTCTGCTTACAACTGCCATGTGCCTCACTCCTCTTAGAAATCTATCTTTGGCCCATCACAAGATTTTAATGACTCAAATCATCATAAATTAAGATAATGTACTGTCTTTTGGATGATAGGGAGGCATATGGGTCCATTTTGGAAATATGCCCATCTGTCTTTGCTCCCCATGGGAAGTTTCTGGTCACTAGGTCTCCAGGTGGCTTTCATAATCCCTAGTTCTGTAATAGCTTGGTGCCTTTCCTTCTAATTGGGGTAGAAATAAAAGAGATCAGAGAGACTTATTAGTTTTGGTTGCATGAAGTCTTCTATGAAGACCATCCATGCATATTGTTCTGGATAGCTCTCTGTTCCTAAGACTACTAGTTACTTTAAGGGCTTGACGGGAACTGTGAAAGGTCTGATATTTTACCTTACCTGCTAGCTAATGTCAGCCTACCATGGTCTTATAGATGATGGCAAAAGACACGATACCCATGGGTCAGAGACAAAGAACTTAATGACACAGCAATAGCAGTGGCCAGAGTATCAGCATTTGCACCGGTTCACTGAATCTCACTTCCTACAGTGTGATACAGTGTGGGGCAGGTGACATGCAGAGGGTTGCAAGATCTCAGAGCCTAAGGAACTCAAATCTTTGATAACGGGCAGGATGTCTGCTAAACATTGCCTTGGGGGTGTGTTATTTGTATTATACTGGGTAGTAAGCAAGCCTGCCCTTTGCTCCAGAGGAGGCCACTATTTCTATCTTTCAAGGCTGACAGCTCTACACACATCCTTGAAAAGACAGCCTGGTCTTACTGGCTTTCAAAGATAAGCTTGAATGAGACTTTACCATCATTCAGTTCTTCTGTTTCCATTATTGAGATTGTGCAAATATGCTCTTTTCTCTGTAGAGTTCACTAATTTTATTCATACATAAGGGATACCTTTGGTTTTATTTATTAAGTTGAAATTGTCTTATTAGAGGAAATGATGAAACTATTATGGGTTGGATCTGAAAATATGCTTTTCCCGGAAAAATGTGAAAGAAGATCAGTGCTCATAGAACTTTGCCACAAGGAGCTGATAGCAACTTAAACGATTTTAATTTGAATAGTGTTTTATACAACTTTCTTCCATTTACTTCATCCTCTCTGCTTCTTGTAACTTCCATATGGGAATGGGGCACTTTCAGGGATTCACTGAACTCATTTATAATATTAAAATTGTTTTGTCTGTTGTGTTTTTTTTTTATTGAGGTAAAGTTGACATACAAAATTATATTGGTTTCAGGGGTACAATGTAATGATTCAATGTTTGAGTGTATATTGAAATGATCACCACACCACCACCAGATGGGAAGCATTTCAGTATTTTAATTGGTAAGACTGTGCTCATGCACGTCCATGGATCATCAGTTCCATGGCATTCCCTGCTGGAGCCCCCCACACCCCTGTCCTGCCTCATCTTTCAAAGCTCCAAACAGTGTTCCCACCCCAGCAGGTGGTGGTAATGTAACCACAGCACACGATTGAGGAAAAAATCACAACCACCCAAGGCCAACACACTTTAAGGTCTCGGGCCCAGTTGCCCCATTTGGACGAGTTGGTAACACCAACACTTAGTGTGTAAACTGGAAGATTGTCCAAGACCATGGACCACAGAATGACATGGGCTCAGAAGTCACCTTGGACAGCAAGGGACAGTGTGAGGTCACTCACTGACCAAGATTATGGTCCCTTATCCTGGCAAAGTAGAGCTCACCCGGGATCCATCAGGCCAAGCCAGGGAGGAGGCTGTGGGCCTTCTAGGGAATATCTGCCCTAAAGGGAATTGCATAAGAAAGGCAGGGGTGCTGAAAATCCTACTCCACAGGGAACAGTCATGTTTATGGAACGAGGCCCAGTAGTAGCCTTAAAAGCTGCGTCACAAATCTTTCCTCCTGGATACAAAACAAGCAGGAAAAGGAATTCAGAGTCCTGATCAAGGATCAAAGGCGGATTCAAAGCTAGGTCAGGGGTGAACACAGAGCCCCTAGAGGGGCCTCAAGAGGGAAAGTCATGCCTGCCTTTAGTCCATTTGCAAATGACCTTCCTCAGTCCTTGTCGTCTCCACGTGCACGTTTTGATCTTTTACATGGTTTTCCCCACTTAGAGCTGATGCAATCCCAGAGATTGAACTAGAAAACTACAAGTTCCTAAAATTTGGTTAAAAGACACCTCAAGAAGAGAAGCATAAAATGTTCCCTGGCCCCCAAACCCTCTGGTGCCATCTGCCTGTCTCGGCACTTCTGACTCCACAGAGCCTTTCCTACATCTGGGCTGCCTGCCGTGGCAAAGTGCAGGCGTGGGGTGAGGCCATGGCTTTGTCTTTCCAGGAAAAAATGAGCCCCTGGCCGAAGCAGCAGGCCCAGGCAGAGCCTTGAGCTTGAAGCCCAGTAGGTCTGTGGCCCTCAGGGCCAGAGCCATGCTTTCAAGGCAGGGAAGCGGCCTGCAAGCTGAGTGGGAGTGGGGGAGGGGAGGGAGACAGCTGAAGCCGAGTCCAGAAGGGCGGCGATGGAAGAGCTGCAGCTGGGTCAGAGCCTGGAGGGAGTTCGGGGCCTTCACTGAGGACCCCCCCCCCCGAGGCCAGCCCTAGGCCCCGGCGGTCGCGCATGCGCCCTTGGCCTGTGCGGTGTGTGGGGGGTTGAACCCAAGCCCGCAGGGCTCCCGGAGCGGCCAGAGAAAGAAGGGCCGATGGAGAGGTAGGCGAGGTGGGCAGGGGGCGCCACCTTACTCTCCTCAGCTCCCTGAGGGAGAGAGAGAGAGACAGAGACAGAGAGAGAGATCCCTGACCTCTGAGTCTCTGCCTCCACCGCTGGCTGGTGCCAACTCACGCGCCATCCCACTTCCAGCCATCACCCCCACGCCTGCCCCGGGGCCAGCCCCACCACAGACAGGCCGGTTGGTTCCTGCTCACCTCTGTGCCGTCCCTTCCCGACCTGACCCCAGTGCAGGGGATAAGCTTCAGACAAGTCTTTCCATGTCCCTCTGCATGACAATAGACTTCCTCCCCTCTCCCATTCCACAGGCCCACCCGGGACATCCACCTTTGTCATTAGCTCAGGAGAGGATGCAAGATGAGAATCTCTGCTATTGTGTGGGGAGACTCAGTTTCCCGGGTTTCCCCCATGGACACATGTTCTTCAGCTGGGTCTGATTTTCTCCAGACAAGCTGTCTTGGGAAGGATTTGGCCAGCACTAAGAACCTGAAGGGAAAGGGCGGAGGGGGGTTCTCTCTCTGACCCCGACAGCCCCGAGCTGGGTCGGTCCCTCAGACCTGGCCAGGGGCAGCCCATCCCCCGGCGCCCTTCCCCGGGGCATCCAAGGGCAGGCTCAGCGCCAGCCCCACCCCGCTCGCCACTGCCCGACCATCGTCCTCCCTCGGGGGGCCTGGGCAGGACAGGGACCCGGCTGTGGGAGGCCTCCAGATCTCAGGCCTGGCACACCGTTTACCAGGCTGCTTCCTCCTCTGACGGGGGCCCAGCACACGCCCCAGGAGACTTGGCAGCCGCCCTCAGGGCTCTATCCTCTGGAACTCGTCCCCTTGGAAGGGGCCTGGCCCAGGTGCCAGGTTCGGCTGGTCGGCCAGCCTCCTTTGGAGAAAGCAGGCAAGCCGAGCCAGGCTGGCAGTGGCCCTGGCGTGACACCTGCCACCTCAGGCAGAGGGCCTCCCGCGTGCCCTCCATGGCGGGTTTCTCCCCGGAGCCGTGGCCTGGGCACTAGGAAGGCCGGGCCTCCCCGACTCCCGGGAGGAGGGGCTAGCCCAGTTGCGCCCTGGCCCCCAAACCCTCTGGTGCCATCTGCCTGTCTCGGCACTTCTGACTCCAAAGAGCCTTTCCTACATCTGAGCTGCCTGCCGTGGCAAAGTGCAGGCGTGGGATGAGGCCATGGCTTTGTCTTTCCAGGAAAAAATGAGCCCCTGGCCGAAGCAGCAGGCCCAGGCAGAGCCTTGAGCTTGAAGCCCAGTAGGTCTGTGGCCCTCAGGGCCAGAGCAATGCTTTCAAGGCAGGGAAGCGGCCTGCAAGCTGAGTGGGAGTGGGGGAGGGGAGGGAGACAGCTGAAGCCGAGTCCAGAAGGGCGGCGATGGAAGAGCTGCATCTGGGTCAGAGCCAGGAGGGAGTTCGGGGCCTTCACTGAGGACCCCCCCACCCCCGAGGCCAGCCCTAGGCCCCGGTGGTCGCGCATGCGCCCTTGGCCTGTGCGGTGTGTGGGGGTTGAACCCAAGCCCTCAGGGCTCCCGGAGCGGCCAGAGAAAGAAGGGCCCATGGAGAGGTAGGCGAGGTGGGCAAGGGGCGCCACCTTACTCTCCTCAGCTCCCTGAGGGAGAGAGAGAGAGACAGAGACAGAGAGAGAGATCCCTGACCTCTGAGTCTCTGCCTCCACCGCTGGCTGGTGCCAACTCACGCGCCATCCCACTTCCAGCCATCACCCCCACGCCTGCCCCGGGGCCAGCCCCACCACAGACAGGCCGGTGGGTTCCTGCTCACCTCTGTGCCTTCCCTTCCCGACCTGACCCCAGTGCAGGGGATAAGCTTCAGACAAGTCTTTCCATGTCCCTCTGCATGACAATAGACTTCCTCCCCTCTCCCATTCCACAGGCCCACCCGGGACATCCACCTTTGTCATTAGCTCAGGAGAGGATGCAAGATGAGAATCTCTGCTATTGTGTGGGGAGACTCAGTTTCCCGGGTTTCCCCCATGGACACATGTTCTTCAGCTGGGTCTGATTTTCTCCAGACAAGCTGTCTTGGGAAGGATTTGGCCAGCCCTAAGAACCTGAAGGGAAAGGGCGGAGGGGGGGTTCTCTCTCTGCCCCCGACAGCCCCGAGCTGGGTCGGTCCCTCAGACCTGGCCAGGGGCAGCCCATCCCCCGGCGCCCTTCCCCGGGGCATCCAAGGGCAGGCTCAGCGCCAGCCCCACCCCGCTCGCCACTGCCCGACCATCGTCCTCCCTCGGGGGGCCTGGGCAGGACAGGGACCCGGCTGTGGGAGGCCTCCAGATCTCAGGCCTGGCACACCGTTTACCAGGCTGCTTCCTCCTCTGACGGGGGCCCAGCACACGCCCCAGGAGACTTGGCAGCCGCCCTCAGGGCTCTATCCTCTGGAACTCGTCCCCTTGGAAGGGGCCTGGCCCAGGTGCCAGGTTCGGCTGGTCGGCCAGCCTCCTTTGGAGAAAGCAGGCAAGCCGAGCCAGGCTTGCAGTGGCCCTGGCATGACACCTGCCACCTCAGGCAGAGGGCCTCCCGCGTGCCCTCCATGGCGGGTTTCTCCCCGGAGCCGTGGCCTGGGCACTAGGAAGGCCGGGCCTCCCCGACTCCCGGGAGGAGGGGCTAGCCCAGTTGCGCCCTGGCCCCCAAACCCTCTGGTGCCATCTGCCTGTCTCGGCACTTCTGACTCCACAGAGCCTTTCCTACATCTGAGCTGCCTGCCGTGGCAAAGTGCAGGCGTGGGGTGAGGCCACGGCTTTGTCTTTCCAGGAAAAAATGAGCCCCTGGCCGAAGCAGCAGGCCCAGGCAGAGCCTTGAGCTTGAAGCCCAGTAGGTCTGTGGCCCTCAGGGCCATAGCAATGCTTTCAAGGCAGGGAAGCGGCCTGCAAGCTGAGTGGGAGTGGGGGAGGGGAGGGAGACAGCTGAAGCCGAGTCCAGAAGGGCGGCGATGGAAGAGCTGCAGCAGGGTCAGAGCCTGGAGGGAGTTCGGGGCCTTCACTGAGGACCCCCCCCCCGAGGCCAGCCCTAGGCCCCGGCGGTCGCGCATGCGCCCTTGGCCTGTGCGGTGTGTGGGGGATTGAACCCAAGGCCGCAGGGCTCCCTGAGCGGCCAGAGAAAGAAGGGCCCATGGAGAGGTAGGCGAGGTGGGCAGGGGGCGCCACCTTACTCTCCTCAGCTCCCTGAGGGAGAGAGAGAGAGACAGAGACAGAGAGAGAGATCCCTGACCTCTGAGTCTCTGCCTCCACCGCTGGCTGGTGCCAACTCACGCGCCATCCCACTTCCAGCCATCACCCCCACGCCTGCCCCGGGGCCAGCCCCACCACAGACACGCCGGTAGGTTCCTGCTCACCTCTGTGCCGTCCCTTCCCGACCTGATCCCAGTGCAGGGGATAAGCTTCAGACAAGTCTTTCCATGTCCCTCTGCATGACAATAGACTTCCTCCCCTCTCCCATTCCACAGGTCCACCCGGGACATCCACCTTTGTCATTAGCTCAGGAGAGGATGCAAGATGATAATCTCTGCTATTGTGTGGGGAGACTCAGTTTCCCGGGTTTCCCCCATGGACACATGTTCTTCAGCTGGGTCTGATTTTCTCCAGACAAGCTGTCTTGGGAAGGATTTGGCCAGCCCTCAGAACCTGAAGGGAAAGGGCGGAGGGGGGTTCTCTCTCTGCCCCCGACAGCCCCGAGCTGGGTCGGTCCCTCAGACCTGGCCAGGGGCAGCCCATCCCCCGGCGCCCTTCCCCGGGGCATCCAAGGGCAGGCTCGGCGCCAGCCCCACACCGCTCGCCACTGCCCGACCATCGTCCTCCCTCGGGGGGCCTGGGCAGGACAGGGACCCGGCTGTGGGAGGCCTCCAGATCTCAGGCCTGGCACACCGTTTACCAGGCTGCTTCCTCCTCTGACGGGGGCCCAGCACACGCCCCAGGAGACTTGGCAGCCGCCCCCAGGGCTCTATCCTCTGGAACTCGTCCCCTTGGAAGGGGCCTGGCCCAGGTGCCAGGTTCGGCTGGTCGGCCAGCCTCCTTTGGAGAAAGCAGGCAAGCCGAGCCAGGCTTGCAGTGGCCCTGGCGTGACACCTGCCACCTCAGGCAGAGGGCCTCCCGCGTGCCCTCCATGGCGGGTTTCTCCCCGGAGCCGTGGCCTGGGCACTAGGAAGGCCGGGCCTCCCCGACTCCCGGGAGGAGGGGCTAGCCCAGTTGCGCCCTGGCCCCCAAACCCTCTGGTGCCATCTGCCTGTCTCGGCACTTCTGACTCCACAGAGCCTTTCCTACATCTGGGCTGCCTGCCGTGGCAAAGTGCAGGCGTGGGGTGAGGCCATGGTTTTGTCTTTCCAGGAAAAAATGAGCCCCTGGCCGAAGCAGCAGGCCCAGGCAGAGCCTTGAGCTTGAAGCCCAGTAGGTCTGTGGCCCTCAGGGCCAGAGCCATGCTTTCAAGTCAGGGAAGCGGCCTGCAAGCTGAGTGGGAGTGGGGGAGGGGAGGGAGACAGCTGAAGCCGAGTCAAGAAGGGTGGCGATGGAAGAGCTGCAGCTGGGTCAGAGCCTGGAGGGAGGGCGGGGCCTTCACTGAGGACCCCCCCCCCCACCCGAGGCCAGCCCGAGGCCCCGGCGGTCACGCATGCGCCCTTGGCCTGTGCGGTGTGTGGGGGGTTGAACCCAAGCCCGCAGGGCTCCCGGAGCGGCCAGAGAAAGAAGGGCCCATGGAGAGGTAGGCGAGGTGGGCAGGGGGCGCCACCTTACTCTCCTCAGCTCCCTGAGGGAGAGAGAGAGAGACAGAGACAGAGAGAGAGATCCCTGACCTCTGAGTCTCTGCCTCCACCGCTGGCTGGTGCCAACTCACGCGCCATCCCACTTCCAGCCATCACCCCCACGCCTGCCCCGGGGCCAGCCCCACCACAGACAGGCCGGTTGGTTCCTGCTCACCTCTGTGCCGTCCCTTCCCGACCTGACCCCAGTGCAGGGGATAAGCTTCAGACAAGTCTTTCCATGTCCCTCTGCATGACAATAGACTTCCTCCCCTCTCCCATTCCACAGGCCCACCCAGGACATCCACCTTTGTCATTAGCACAGGAGAGGATGCAAGATGAGAATCTCTGCTATTGTGTGGGGAGACTCAGTTTCCCGGGTTTCCCCCATGGACACATGTTCTTCAGCTGGGTCTGATTTTCTCCAGACAAGCTGTCTTGGGAAGGATTTGGCCAGCCCTCAGAACCTGAAGGGAAAGGGCGGAGGGGGGTTCTCTCTCTGCCCCCGACAGCCCCGAGCTGGGTCGGTCCCTCAGACCTGGCCAGGGGCAGCCCATCCCCCGGCGCCCTTCCCCTGGGCATCCAAGGGCAGGCTCGGCGCCAGCCCCACCCCGCTCGCCACTGCCCGACCATCGTCCTCCCTCGGGGGGCCTGGGCAGGACAGGGACCCGGCTGTGGGAGGCCTCCAGATCTCAGGCCTGGCACACCGTTTACCAGGCTGCTTCCTCCTCTGACGGGGGCCCAGCACACGCCCCTGGAGACTTGGCAGCCGCCCCCAGGGCTCTATCCTCTGGAACTCGTCCCCTTGGAAGGGGCCTGGCCCAGGTGCCAGGTTCGGCTGGTCGGCCAGCCTCCTTTGGAGAAAGCAGGCAAGCCGAGCCAGGCTTGCAGTGGCCCTGGCGTGACACCTGCCACCTCAGGCAGAGGGCCTCCCGCGTGCCCTCCATGGCGGGTTTCTCCCCGGAGCCGTGGCCTGGGCACTAGGAAGGCCGGGCCTCCCCGACTCCCGGGATGAGGGGCTAGCCCAGTTGCGCCCTGGCCCCCAAACCCTCTGGTGCCATCTGCCTGTCTCGGCACTTCTGACTCCACAGAGCCTTTCCTACATCTGGGCTGCCTGCCGTGGCAAAGTGCAGGTGTGGTGTGAGGCCATGGTTTTGTCTTTCCAGGAAAAAATGAGCCCCTGGCCGAAGCAGCAGGCCCAGGCAGAGCCTTGAGCTTGAAGCCCAGTAGGTCTGTGGCCCTCAGGGCCAGAGCCATGCTTTCAAGTCAGGGAAGCGTCCGGCAAGCTGAGTGGGAGTGGGGGAGGGGAGGGAGACAGCTGAAGCCGAGTCAAGAAGGGTGGCGATGGAAGAGCTGCAGCAGGGTCAGAGCCTGGAGGGAGGGCGGGGCCTTCACTGAGGACCCCCCCCCCCGAGGCCAGCCCGAGGCCCCGGCGGTCACGCATGCGCCCTTGGCCTGTGCGGTGTGTGGGGGGTTGAACCCAAGCCCGCAGGGCTCCCGGAGCGGCCAGAGAAAGAAGGGCCCATGGAGAGGTAGGCGAGGTGGGCAGGGGGCGCCACCTTACTCTCCTCAGCTCCCTGAGGGAGAGAGAGAGAGACAGAGACAGAGAGAGAGATCCCTGACCTCTGAGTCTCTGCCTCCACCGCTGGCTGGTGCCAACTCACGCGCCATCCCACTTCCAGCCATCACCCCCACGCCTGCCCCGGGGCCAGCCCCACCACAGACAGGCCGGTTGGTTCCTGCTCACCTCTGTGCCGTCCCTTCCCGACCTGACCCCAGTGCAGGGGATAAGCTTCAGACAAGTCTTTCCATGTCCCTCTGCATGACAATAGACTTCCTCCCCTCTCCCATTCCACAGGTCCACCCGGGACATCCACCTTTGTCATTAGCTCAGGAGAGGATGCAAGATGAGAATCTCTGCTATTGTGTGGGGAGACTCAGTTTCCCGGGTTTCCCCCATGGACACATGTTCTTCAGCTGGGTCTGATTTTCTCCAGACAAGCTGTCTTGGGAAGGATTTGGCCAGCCCTCAGAACCTGAAGGGAAAGGGCGGAGGGGGGTTCTCTCTCTGCCCCCGACAGCCCCGAGCTGGGTCGGTCCCTCAGACCTGGCCAGGGGCATCCCATCCCCCGGCGCCCTTCCCCGGGGCATCCAAGGGCAGGCTCTGCGCCAGCCCCACCCCGCTCGCCACTGCCCGACCATCGTCCTCCCTCGGGGGGCCTGGGCAGGACAGGGACCCGGCTGTGGGAGGCCTCCAGATCTCAGGCCTGGCACACCGTTTACCAGGCTGCTTCCTCCTCTGACGGGGGCCCAGCACACGCCCCTGGAGACTTGGCAGCCGCCCCCAGGGCTCTATCCTCTGGAACTCGTCCCCTTGGAAGGGGCCTGGCCCAGGTGCCAGGTTCGGCTGGTCGGCCAGCCTCCTTTGGAGAAAGCAGGCAAGCCGAGCCAGGCTTGCAGTGGCCCTGGCGTGACACCTGCCACCTCAGGCAGAGGGCCTCCCGCGTGCCCTCCATGGCGGGTTTCTCCCCGGAGCCGTGGCCTGGGCACTAGGAAGGCCGGGCCTCCCCGACTCCCGGGAGGAGGGGCTAGCCCAGTTGCGCCCTGGCCCCCAAACCCTCTGGTGCCATCTGCCTGTCTCGGCACTTCTGACTCCACAGAGCCATTCCTACATCTGGGCTGCCTGCCGTGGCAAAGTGCAGGCGTGGGGTGAGGCCATGGTTTTGTCTTTCCAGGAAAAAATGAGCCCCTGGCCGGAGCAGCAGGCCCAGGCAGAGCCTTGAGCTTGAAGCCCAGTAGGTCTGTGGCCCTCAGGGCCAGAGCCATGCTTTCAAGGCAGGGAAGCGGCCTGCAAGCTGAGTGGGAGTGGGGGAGGGGAGGGAGACAGCTGAAGCCCAGTCCAGAAGGGCGGCGATGGAAGAGCTGCAGCTGGGTCAGAGCCTGGAGGGAGGGCGGGGCCTTCACTGAGGACCCCCCCCCCCCCGAGGCCAGCCCTAGGCCCTGGCGGTCGCGCATGCGCCCTTGGCCTGTGCGGTGTGTGGGGGTTGAACCCAAGCCCGCAGGGCTCCCGGAGCGGCCAGAGAAAGAAGGGCCCATGGAGAGGTAGGCGAGGTGGGCAGGGGGCGCCACCTTACTCTCCTCAGCTCCCTGAGGGAGAGAGAGAGAGACAGAGACAGAGAGAGAGATCCCTGACCTCTGAGTCTCTGCCTCCACCGCTGGCTGGTGCCAACTCACGCGCCATCCCACTTCCAGCCATCACCCCCACGCCTGCCCCGGGGCCAGCCCCACCACAGACACGCCGGTAGGTTCCTGCTCACCTCTGTGCCGTCCCTTCCCGACCTGATCCCAGTGCAGGGGATAAGCTTCAGACAAGTCTTTCCATGTCCCTCTGCATGACAATAGACTTCCTCCCCTCTCCCATTCCACAGGTCCACCCGGGACATCCACCTTTGTCATTAGCTCAGGAGAGGATGCAAGATGAGAATCTCTGCTATTGTGTGGGGAGACTCAGTTTCCCGGGTTTCCCCCATGGACACATGTTCTTCAGCTGGGTCTGATTTTCTCCAGACAAGCTGTCTTGGGAAGGATTTGGCCAGCCCTCAGAACCTGAAGGGAAAGGGCGGAGGGGGGTTCTCTCTCTGCCCCCGACAGCCCCGAGCTGGGTCGGTCCCTCAGACCTGGCCAGGGGCAGCCCATCCCCCGGCGCCCTTCCCCGGGGCATCCAAGGGCAGGCTCGGCGCCAGCCCCACACCGCTCGCCACTGCCCGACCATCGTCCTCCCTCGGGGGGCCTGGGCAGGACAGGGACCCGGCTGTGGGAGGCCTCCAGATCTCAGGCCTGGCACACCGTTTACCAGGCTGCTTCCTCCTCTGACGGGGGCCCAGCACACGCCCCAGGAGACTTGGCAGCCGCCCCCAGGGCTCTATCCTCTGGAACTCGTCCCCTTGGAAGGGGCCTGGCCCAGGTGCCAGGTTCGGCTGGTCGGCCAGCCTCCTTTGGAGAAAGCAGGCAAGCCGAGCCAGGCTTGCAGTGGCCCTGGCGTGACACCTGCCACCTCAGGCAGAGGGCCTCCCGCGTGCCCTCCATGGCGGGTTTCTCCCCGGAGCCGTGGCCTGGGCACTAGGAAGGCCGGGCCTCCCCGACTCCCGGGAGGAGGGGCTAGCCCAGTTGCGCCCTGGCCCCCAAACCCTCTGGTGCCATCTGCCTGTCTCGGCACTTCTGACTCCACAGAGCCTTTCCTACATCTGGGCTGCCTGCCGTGGCAAAGTGCAGGCGTGGGGTGAGGCCATGGTTTTGTCTTTCCAGGAAAAAATGAGCCCCTGGCCGAAGCAGCAGGCCCAGGCAGAGCCTTGAGCTTGAAGCCCAGTAGGTCTGTGGCCCTCAGGGCCAGAGCCATGCTTTCAAGGCAGGGAAGCGGCCTGCAAGCTGAGTGGGAGTGGGGGAGGGGAGGGAGACAGCTGAAGCCCAGTCCAGAAGGGCGGCGATGGAAGAGCTGCAGCTGGGTCAGAGCCTGGAGGGAGGGCGGGGCCTTCACTAAGGACCCCCCCCCCCCCCCCCGAGGCCAGCCCTAGGCCCCGGCGGTCGCGCATGCGCCCTTGGCCTGTGCGGTGTGTGGGGGGTTGAACCCAAGCCCGCAGGGCTCCCGGAGCGGCCAGAGAAAGAAGGGCCCATGGAGAGGTAGGCGAGGTGGGCAGGGGGCGCCACCTTACTCTCCTCAGCTCCCTGAGGGAGAGAGAGAGAGACAGAGACAGAGAGAGAGATCCCTGACCTCTGAGTCTCTGCCTCCACCGCTGGCTGGTGCCAACTCACGCGCCATCCCACTTCCAGCCATCACCCCCACGCCTGCCCCGGGGCCAGCCCCACCACAGACACGCCAGTAGGTTCCTGCTCACCTCTGTGCCGTCCCTTCCCGACCTGACCCCAGTGCAGGGGATAAGCTTCAGACAAGTCTTTCCATGTCCCTCTGCATGACAATAGACTTCCTCCCCTCTCCCATTCCACAGGTCCACCCGGGACATCCACCTTTGTCATTAGCTCAGGAGAGGATGCAAGATGAGAAGCTCTGCTATTGTGTGGGGAGACTCAGTTTCCCGGGTTTCCCCCATGGACACATGTTCTTCAGCTGGGTCTGATTTTCTCCAGACAAGCTGTCTTGGGAAGGATTTGGCCAGCCCTCAGAACCTGAAGGGAAAGGGCGGAGGGGGGTTCTCTCTCTGCCCCCGACAGCCCCGAGCTGGGTCGGTCCCTCAGACCTGGCCAGGGGCAGCCCATCCCCCGGCGCCCTTCCCAGGGGCATCCAAGGGCAGGCTCGGCGCCAGCCCCACACCGCTCGCCACTGCCCGACCATCGTCCTCCCTCGGGGGGCCTGGGCAGGACAGGGACCCGGCTGTGGGAGGCCTCCAGATCTCAGGCCTGGCACACCGTTTACCAGGCTGCTTCCTCCTCTGACGGGGGCCCAGCACACGCCCCTGGAGACTTGGCAGCCGCCCCCAGGGCTCTATCCTCTGGAACTCGTCCCCTTGGAAGGGGCCTGGCCCAGGTGCCAGGTTCGGCTGGTCGGCCAGCCTCCTTTGGAGAAAGCAGGCAAGCCGAGCCAGGCTTGCAGTGGCCCTGGCGTGACACCTGCCACCTCAGGCAGAGGGCCTCCCGCGTGCCCTCCATGGCGGGTTTCTCCCCGGAGCCGTGGCCTGGGCACTAGGAAGGCCGGGCCTCCCCGACTCCCGGGAGGAGGGGCTAGCCCAGTTGCGCCCTGGCCCCCAAACCCTCTGGTGCCATCTGCCTGTCTCGGCACTTCTGACTCCACAGAGCCTTTCCTACATCTGGGCTGCCTGCCGTGGCAAAGTGCAGGCGTGGGGTGAGGCCATGGTTTTGTCTTTCCAGGAAAAAATGAGCCCCTGGCCGAAGCAGCAGGCCCAGGCAGAGCCTTGAGCTTGAAGCCCAGTAGGTCTGTGGCCCTCAGGGCCAGAGCCATGCTTTCAAGGCAGGGAAGCGGCCTGCAAGCTGAGTGGGAGTGGGGGAGGGGAGGGAGACAGCTGAAGCCGAGTCCAGAAGGGCGGCGATGGAAGAGCTGCAGCTGGGTCAGAGCCTGGAGGGAGGGCGGGGCCTTCACTGAGGACCCCCCCCCCAGGCCAGCCCTAGGCCCCGGCGGTCGCGCATGCGCCCTTGGCCTGTGCGGTGTGTGGGGGGTTGAACCCAAGCCCGCAGGGCTCCCGGAGCGGCCAGAGAAAGAAGGGCCCATGGAGAGGTAGGCGAGGTGGGCAGGGGGCGCCACCTTACTCTCCTCAGCTCCCTGAGGGAGAGAGAGAGAGAGAGACAGAGACAGAGAGAGAGATCCCTGACCTCTGAGTCTCTGCCTCCACCGCTGGCTGGTGCCAACTCACGCGCCATCCCACTTCCAGCCATCACCCCCACGCCTGCCCCGGGGCCAGCCCCACCACAGACACGCCGGTAGGTTCCTGCTCACCTCTGTGCCGTCCCTTCCCGACCTGACCCCAGTGCAGGGGATAAGCTTCAGACAAGTCTTTCCATGTCCCTTTGCATGACAATAGACTTCCTCCCCTCTCCCATTCCACAGGTCCACCCGGGACATCCACCTTTGTCATTAGCTCAGGAGAGGATGCAAGATGAGAAGCTCTGCTATTGTGTGGGGAGACTCAGTTTCCCGGGTTTCCCCCATGGACACATGTTCTTCAGCTGGGTCTGATTTTCTCCAGACAAGCTGTCTTGGGAAGGATTTGGCCAGCCCTCAGAACCTGAAGGGAAAGGGCGGAGGGGGGTTCTCTCTCTGCCCCCGACAGCCCCGAGCTGGGTCGGTCCCTCAGACCTGGCCAGGGGCAGCCCATCCCCCGGCGCCCTTCCCCGGGGCATCCAAGGGCAGGCTCGGCGCCAGCCCCACACCGCTCGCCACTGCCCGACCATCGTCCTCCCTCGGGGGGCCTGGGCAGGACAGGGACCCGGCTGTGGGAGGCCTCCAGATCTCAGGCCTGGCACACCGTTTACCAGGCTGCTTCCTCCTCTGACGGGGGCCCAGCACACGCCCCTGGAGACTTGGCAGCCGCCCCCAGGGCTCTATCCTCTGGAACTCGTCCCCTTGGAAGGGGCCTGGCCCAGGTGCCAGGTTCGGCTGGTCGGCCAGCCTCCTTTGGAGAAAGCAGGCAAGCCGAGCCAGGCTGGCAGTGGCCCTGGCGTGACACCTGCCACCTCAGGCAGAGGGCCTCCCGCGTGCCCTCCATGGCGGGTTTCTCCCCGGAGCCGTGGCCTGGGCACTAGGAAGGCCGGGCCTCCCCGACTCCCGGGAGGAGGGGCTAGCCCAGTTGCGCCCTGGCCCCCAAACCCTCTGGTGCCATCTTCCTGTCTCGGCACTTCTGACTCCACAGAGCCTTTCCTACATCTGGGCTGCCTGCCGTGGCAAAGTGCAGGCGTGGGGTGAGGCCATGGTTTTGTCTTTCCAGGAAAAAATGAGCCCCTGGCCGAAGCAGCAGGCCCAGGCAGAGCCTTGAGCTTGAAGCCCAGTAGGTCTGTGGCCCTCAGGGCCAGAGCCATGCTTTCAAGGCAGGGAAGCGGCCTGCAAGCTGAGTGGGAGTGGGGGAGGGGAGGGAGACAGCTGAAGCCGAGTCCAGAAGGGCGGCGATGGAAGAGCTGCAGCTGGGTCAGAGCCTGGAGGGAGGGCGGGGCCTTCACTAAGGACCCCCCCCCCCCCCCGAGGCCAGCCCTAGGCCCCGGCGGTCGCGCATGCGCCCTTGGCCTGTGCGGTGTGTGGGGGGTTGAACCCAAGCCCGCAGGGCTCCCGGAGCGGCCAGAGAAAGAAGGGCCCATGGAGAGGTAGGCGAGGTGGGCAGGGGGCGCCACCTTACTCTCCTCAGCTCCCTGAGGGAGAGAGAGAGAGACAGAGACAGAGAGAGAGATCCCTGACCTCTGAGTCTCTGCCTCCACCGCTGGCTGGTGCCAACTCACGCGCCATCCCACTTCCAGCCATCACCCCCACGCCTGCCCCGGGGCCAGCCCCACCACAGACACGCCGGTAGGTTCCTGCTCACCTCTGTGCCGTCCCTTCCCGACCTGACCCCAGTGCAGGGGATAAGCTTCAGACAAGTCTTTCCATGTCCCTCTGCATGACAATAGACTTCCTCCCCTCTCCCATTCCACAGGTCCACCCGGGACATCCACCTTTGTCATTAGCTCAGGAGAGGATGCAAGATGAGAAGCTCTGCTATTGTGTGGGGAGACTCAGTTTCCCGGGTTTCCCCCATGGACACATGTTCTTCAGCTGGGTCTGATTTTCTCCAGACAAGCTGTCTTGGGAAGGATTTGGCCAGCCCTCAGAACCTGAAGGGAAAGGGCGGAAGGGGGTTCTCTCTCTGCCCCCGACAGCCCCGAGCTGGGTCGGTCCCTCAGACCTGGCCAGGGGCAGCCCATCCCCCGGCGCCCTTCCCCGGGGCATCCAAGGGCAGGCTCGGCGCCAGCCCCACACCGCTCGCCACTGCCCGACCATCGTCCTCCCTCGGGGGGCCTGGGCAGGACAGGGACCCGGCTGTGGGAGGCCTCCAGATCTCAGGCCTGGCACACCGTTTACCAGGCTGCTTCCTCCTCTGACGGGGGCCCAGCACACGCCCCTGGAGACTTGGCAGCCGCCCCCAGGGCTCTATCCTCTGGAACTCGTCCCCTTGGAAGGGGCCTGGCCCAGGTGCCAGGTTCGGCTGGTCGGCCAGCCTCCTTTGGAGAAAGCAGGCAAGCCGAGCCAGGCTGGCAGTGGCCCTGGCGTGACACCTGCCACCTCAGGCAGAGGGCCTCCCGCGTGCCCTCCATGGCGGGTTTCTCCCCGGAGCCGTGGCCTGGGCACTAGGAAGGCCGGGCCTCCCCGACTCCCGGGAGGAGGGGCTAGCCCAGTTGCGCCCTGGCCCCCAAACCCTCTGGTGCCATCTTCCTGTCTCGGCACTTCTGACTCCACAGAGCCTTTCCTACATCTGGGCTGCCTGCCGTGGCAAAGTGCAGGCGTGGGGTGAGGCCATGGTTTTGTCTTTCCAGGAAAAAATGAGCCCCTGGCCGAAGCAGCAGGCCCAGGCAGAGCCTTGAGCTTGAAGCCCAGTAGGTCTGTGGCCCTCAGGGCCAGAGCCATGCTTTCAAGGCAGGGAAGCGGCCTGCAAGCTGAGTGGGAGTGGGGGAGGGGAGGGAGACAGCTGAAGCCGAGTCCAGAAGGGCGGCGATGGAAGAGCTGCAGCTGGGTCAGAGCCTGGAGGGAGGGCGGGGCCTTCACTAAGGACCCCCCCCCCCCCCCCGAGGCCAGCCCTAGGCCCCGGCGGTCGCGCATGCGCCCTTGGCCTGTGCGGTGTGTGGGGGGTTGAACCCAAGCCCGCAGGGCTCCCGGAGCGGCCAGAGAAAGAAGGGCCCATGGAGAGGTAGGCGAGGTGGGCAGGGGGCGCCACCTTACTCTCCTCAGCTCCCTGAGGGAGAGAGAGAGAGACAGAGACAGAGAGAGAGATCCCTGACCTCTGAGTCTCTGCCTCCACCGCTGGCTGGTGCCAACTCACGCGCCATCCCACTTCCAGCCATCACCCCCACGCCTGCCCCGGGGCCAGCCCCACCACAGACACGCCGGTAGGTTCCTGCTCACCTCTGTGCCGTCCCTTCCCGACCTGACCCCAGTGCAGGGGATAAGCTTCAGACAAGTCTTTCCATGTCCCTCTGCATGACAATAGACTTCCTCCCCTCTCCCATTCCACAGGTCCACCCGGGACATCCACCTTTGTCATTAGCTCAGGAGAGGATGCAAGATGAGAAGCTCTGCTATTGTGTGGGGAGACTCAGTTTCCCGGGTTTCCCCCATGGACACATGTTCTTCAGCTGGGTCTGATTTTCTCCAGACAAGCTGTCTTGGGAAGGATTTGGCCAGCCCTCAGAACCTGAAGGGAAAGGGCGGAAGGGGGTTCTCTCTCTGCCCCCGACAGCCCCGAGCTGGGTCGGTCCCTCAGACCTGGCCAGGGGCAGCCCATCCCCCGGCGCCCTTCCCCGGGGCATCCAAGGGCAGGCTCGGCGCCAGCCCCACACCGCTCGCCACTGCCCGACCATCGTCCTCCCTCGGGGGGCCTGGGCAGGACAGGGACCCGGCTGTGGGAGGCCTCCAGATCTCAGGCCTGGCACACCGTTTACCAGGCTGCTTCCTCCTCTGACGGGGGCCCAGCACACGCCCCTGGAGACTTGGCAGCCGCCCCCAGGGCTCTATCCTCTGGAACTCGTCCCCTTGGAAGGGGCCTGGCCCAGGTGCCAGGTTCGGCTGGTCGGCCAGCCTCCTTTGGAGAAAGCAGGCAAGCCGAGCCAGGCTGGCAGTGGCCCTGGCGTGACACCTGCCACCTCAGGCAGAGGGCCTCCCGCGTGCCCTCCATGGCGGGTTTCTCCCCGGAGCCGTGGCCTGGGCACTAGGAAGGCCGGGCCTCCCCGACTCCCGGGAGGAGGGGCTAGCCCAGTTGCGCCCTGGCCCCCAAACCCTCTGGTGCCATCTTCCTGTCTCGGCACTTCTGACTCCACAGAGCCTTTCCTACATCTGGGCTGCCTGCCGTGGCAAAGTGCAGGCGTGGGGTGAGGCCATGGTTTTGTCTTTCCAGGAAAAAATGAGCCCCTGGCCGAAGCAGCAGGCCCAGGCAGAGCCTTGAGCTTGAAGCCCAGTAGGTCTGTGGCCCTCAGGGCCAGAGCCATGCTTTCAAGGCAGGGAAGCGGCCTGCAAGCTGAGTGGGAGTGGGGGAGGGGAGGGAGACAGCTGAAGCCGAGTCCAGAAGGGCGGCGATGGAAGAGCTGCAGCTGGGTCAGAGCCTGGAGGGAGGGCGGGGCCTTCACTAAGGACCCCCCCCCCCCCCCCCGAGGCCAGCCCTAGGCCCCGGCGGTCGCGCATGCGCCCTTGGCCTGTGCGGTGTGTGGGGGGTTGAACCCAAGCCCGCAGGGCTCCCGGAGCGGCCAGAGAAAGAAGGGCCCATGGAGAGGTAGGCGAGGTGGGCAGGGGGCGCCACCTTACTCTCCTCAGCTCCCTGAGGGAGAGAGAGAGAGACAGAGACAGAGAGAGAGATCCCTGACCTCTGAGTCTCTGCCTCCACCGCTGGCTGGTGCCAACTCACGCGCCATCCCACTTCCAGCCATCACCCCCACGCCTGCCCCGGGGCCAGCCCCACCACAGACACGCCGGTAGGTTCCTGCTCACCTCTGTGCCGTCCCTTCCCGACCTGACCCCAGTGCAGGGGATAAGCTTCAGACAAGTCTTTCCATGTCCCTCTGCATGACAATAGACTTCCTCCCCTCTCCCATTCCACAGGTCCACCCGGGACATCCACCTTTGTCATTAGCTCAGGAGAGGATGCAAGATGAGAAGCTCTGCTATTGTGTGGGGAGACTCAGTTTCCCGGGTTTCCCCCATGGACACATGTTCTTCAGCTGGGTCTGATTTTCTCCAGACAAGCTGTCTTGGGAAGGATTTGGCCAGCCCTCAGAACCTGAAGGGAAAGGGCGGAGGGGGGTTCTCTCTCTGCCCCCGACAGCCCCGAGCTGGGTCGGTCCCTCAGACCTGGCCAGGGGCAGCCCATCCCCCGGCGCCCTTCCCCGGGGCATCCAAGGGCAGGCTCGGCGCCAGCCCCACACCGCTCGCCACTGCCCGACCATCGTCCTCCCTCGGGGGGCCTGGGCAGGACAGGGACCCGGCTGTGGGAGGCCTCCAGATCTCAGGCCTGGCACACCGTTTACCAGGCTGCTTCCTCCTCTGACGGGGGCCCAGCACACGCCCCTGGAGACTTGGCAGCCGCCCCCAGGGCTCTATCCTCTGGAACTCGTCCCCTTGGAAGGGGCCTGGCCCAGGTGCCAGGTTCGGCTGGTCGGCCAGCCTCCTTTGGAGAAAGCAGGCAAGCCGAGCCAGGCTTGCAGTGGCCCTGGCGTGACACCTGCCACCTCAGGCAGAGGGCCTCCCGCGTGCCCTCCATGGCGGGTTTCTCCCCGGAGCCGTGGCCTGGGCACTAGGAAGGCCGGGCCTCCCCGACTCCCGGGAGGAGGGGCTAGCCCAGTTGCGCCCTGGCCCCCAAACCCTCTGGTGCCATCGGCCTGTCTCGGCACTTCTGACTCCACAGAGCCTTTCCTACATCTGGGCTGCCTGCCGTGGCAAAGTGCAGGCGTGGGGTGAGGCCATGGTTTTGTCTTTCCAGGAAAAAATGAGCCCCTGGCCGAAGCAGCAGGCCCAGGCAGAGCCTTGAGCTTGAAGCCCAGTAGGTCTGTGGCCCTCAGGGCCAGAGCCATGCTTTCAAGGCAGGGAAGCGGCCTGCAAGCTGAGTGGGAGTGGGGGAGGGGAGGGAGACAGCTGAAGCCCAGTCCAGAAGGGCGGCGATGGAAGAGCTGCAGCTGGGTCAGAGCCTGGAGGGAGGGCGGGGCCTTCACTGAGGACCCCCCCCCCCCCCCCGAGGCCAGCCCTAGGCCCCGGCGGTCGCGCATGCGCCCTTGGCCTGTGCGGTGTGTGTGGGGTTGAACCCAAGCCCGCAGGGCTCCCGGAGCGGCCAGAGAAAGAAGGGCCCATGGAGAGGTAGGCGAGGTGGGCAGGGGGCGCCACCTTACTCTCCTCAGCTCCCTGAGGGAGAGAGAGAGAGACAGAGACAGAGAGAGAGATCCCTGACCTCTGAGTCTCTGCCTCCACCGCTGGCTGGTGCCAACTCACGCGCCATCCCACTTCCAGCCATCACCCCCCACGCCTGCCCCGGGGCCAGCCCCACCACAGACACGCCGGTAGGTTCCTGCTCACCTCTGTGCCGTCCCTTCCCGACCTGACCCCAGTGCAGGGGATAAGCTTCAGACAAGTCTTTCCATGTCCCTCTGCATGACAATAGACTTCCTCCCCTCTCCCATTCCACAGGTCCACCCGGGACATCCACCTTTGTCATTAGCTCAGGAGAGGATGCAAGATGAGAAGCTCTGCTATTGTGTGGGGAGACTCAGTTTCCCGGGTTTCCCCCATGGACACATGTTCTTCAGCTGGGTCTGATTTTCTCCAGACAAGCTGTCTTGGGAAGGATTTGGCCAGCCCTCAGAACCTGAAGGGAAAGGGCGGAGGGGGGTTCTCTCTCTGCCCCCGACAGCCCCGAGCTGGGTCGGTCCCTCCGACCTGGCCAGGGGCAGCCCATCCCCCGGCGCCCTTCCCCGGGGCATCCAAGGGCAGGCTCGGCGCCAGCCCCACACCGCTCGCCACTGCCCGACCATCGTCCTCCCTCGGGGGGCCTGGGCAGGACAGGGACCCGGCTGTGGGAGGCCTCCAGATCTCAGGCCTGGCACACCGTTTACCAGGCTGCTTCCTCCTCTGACGGGGGCCCAGCACACGCCCCTGGAGACTTGGCAGCCGCCCCCAGGGCTCTATCCTCTGGAACTCGTCCCCTTGGAAGGGGCCTGGCCCAGGTGCCAGGTTCGGCTGGTCGGCCAGCCTCCTTTGGAGAAAGCAGGCAAGCCGAGCCAGGCTTGCAGTGGCCCTGGCGTGACACCTGCCACCTCAGGCAGAGGGCCTCCTGCGTGCCCTCCATGGCGGGTTTCTCCCCGGAGCCGTGGCCTGGGCACTAGGAAGGCCGGGCCTCCCCGACTCCCGGGAGGAGGGGCTAGCCCAGTTGCGCCCTGGCCCCCAAACCCTCTGGTGCCATCTTCCTGTCTCGGCACTTCTGACTCCACAGAGCCTTTCCTACATCTGGGCTGCCTGCCGTGGCAAAGTGCAGGCGTGGGGTGAGGCCATGGTTTTGTCTTTCCAGGAAAAAATGAGCCCCTGGCCGAAGCAGCAGGCCCAGGCAGAGCCTTGAGCTTGAAGCCCAGTAGGTCTGTGGCCCTCAGGGCCAGAGCCATGCTTTCAAGGCAGGGAAGCGGCCTGCAAGCTGAGTGGGAGTGGGGGAGGGGAGGGAGACAGCTGAAGCCGAGTCCAGAAGGGCGGCGATGGAAGAGCTGCAGCTGGGTCAGAGCCTGGAGGGAGGGCGGGGCCTTCACTAAGGACCCCCCCCCCCCCCCCCCGAGGCCAGCCCTAGGCCCCGGCGGTCGCGCATGCGCCCTTGGCCTGTGCGGTGTGTGGGGGGTTGAACCCAAGCCCGCAGGGCTCCCGGAGCGGCCAGAGAAAGAAGGGCCCATGGAGAGGTAGGCGAGGTGGGCAGGGGGCGCCACCTTACTCTCCTCAGCTCCCTGAGGGAGAGAGAGAGAGACAGAGACAGAGAGAGAGATCCCTGACCTCTGAGTCTCTGCCTCCACCGCTGGCTGGTGCCAACTCACGCGCCATCCCACTTCCAGCCATCACCCCCACGCCTGCCCCGGGGCCAGCCCCACCACAGACACGCCGGTAGGTTCCTGCTCACCTCTGTGCCGTCCCTTCCCGACCTGACCCCAGTGCAGGGGATAAGCTTCAGACAAGTCTTTCCATGTCCCTCTGCATGACAATAGACTTCCTCCCCTCTCCCATTCCACAGGTCCACCCGGGACATCCACCTTTGTCATTAGCTCAGGAGAGGATGCAAGATGAGAAGCTCTGCTATTGTGTGGGGAGACTCAGTTTCCCGGGTTTCCCCCATGGACACATGTTCTTCAGCTGGGTCTGATTTTCTCCAGACAAGCTGTCTTGGGAAGGATTTGGCCAGCCCTCAGAACCTGAAGGGAAAGGGCGGAGGGGGGTTCTCTCTCTGCCCCCGACAGCCCCGAGCTGGGTCGGTCCCTCAGACCTGGCCAGGGGCAGCCCATCCCCCGGCGCCCTTCCCCGGGGCATCCAAGGGCAGGCTCGGCGCCAGCCCCACACCGCTCGCCACTGCCCGACCATCGTCCTCCCTCGGGGGGCCTGGGCAGGACAGGGACCCGGCTGTGGGAGGCCTCCAGATCTCAGGCCTGGCACACCGTTTACCAGGCTGCTTCCTCCTCTGACGGGGGCCCAGCACACGCCCCTGGAGACTTGGCAGCCGCCCCCAGGGCTCTATCCTCTGGAACTCGTCCCCTTGGAAGGGGCCTGGCCCAGGTGCCAGGTTCGGCTGGTCGGCCAGCCTCCTTTGGAGAAAGCAGGCAAGCCGAGCCAGGCTTGCAGTGGCCCTGGCGTGACACCTGCCACCTCAGGCAGAGGGCCTCCCGCGTGCCCTCCATGGCGGGTTTCTCCCCGGAGCCGTGGCCTGGGCACTAGGAAGGCCGGGCCTCCCCGACTCCCGGGAGGAGGGGCTAGCCCAGTTGCGCCCTGGCCCCCAAACCCTCTGGTGCCATCTGCCTGTCTCGGCACTTCTGACTCCACAGAGCCTTTCCTACATCTGGGCTGCCTGCCGTGGCAAAGTGCAGGCGTGGGGTGAGGCCATGGTTTTGTCTTTCCAGGAAAAAATGAGCCCCTGGCCGAAGCAGCAGGCCCAGGCAGAGCCTTGAGCTTGAAGCCCAGTAGGTCTGTGGCCCTCAGGGCCAGAGCCATGCCTTCAAGGCAGGGAAGCGGCCTGCAAGCTGAGTGGGAGTGGGGGAGGGGAGGGAGACAGCTGAAGCCCAGTCCAGAAGGGCGGCGATGGAAGAGCTGCAGCTGGGTCAGAGCCTGGAGGGAGGGCGGGGCCTTCACTGAGGACCCCCCCCCCCCCCGAGGCCAGCCCTAGGCCCCGGCGGTCGCGCATGCGCCCTTGGCCTGTGCGGTGTGTGTGGGGTTGAACCCAAGCCCGCAGGGCTCCCGGAGCGGCCAGAGAAAGAAGGGCCCATGGAGAGGTAGGCGAGGTGGGCAGGGGGCGCCACCTTACTCTCCTCAGCTCCCTGAGGGAGAGAGAGAGAGACAGAGACAGAGAGAGAGATCCCTGACCTCTGAGTCTCTGCCTCCACCGCTGGCTGGTGCCAACTCACGCGCCATCCCACTTCCAGCCATCACCCCCACGCCTGCCCCGGGGCCAGCCCCACCACAGACACGCCGGTAGGTTCCTGCTCACCTCTGTGCCGTCCCTTCCCGACCTGACCCCAGTGCAGGGGATAAGCTTCAGACAAGTCTTTCCATGTCCCTCTGCATGACAATAGACTTCCTCCCCTCTCCCATTCCACAGGTCCACCCGGGACATCCACCTTTGTCATTAGCTCAGGAGAGGATGCAAGATGAGAAGCTCTGCTATTGTGTGGGGAGACTCAGTTTCCCGGGTTTCCCCCATGGACACATGTTCTTCAGCTGGGTCTGATTTTCTCCAGACAAGCTGTCTTGGGAAGGATTTGGCCAGCCCTCAGAACCTGAAGGGAAAGGGCGGAGGGGGGTTCTCTCTCTGCCCCCGACAGCCCCGAGCTGGGTCGGTCCCTCAGACCTGGCCAGGGGCAGCCCATCCCCCGGCGCCCTTCCCCGGGGCATCCAAGGGCAGGCTCGGCGCCAGCCCCACACCGCTCGCCACTGCCCGACCATCGTCCTCCCTCGGGGGGCCTGGGCAGGACAGGGACCCGGCTGTGGGAGGCCTCCAGATCTCAGGCCTGGCACACCGTTTACCAGGCTGCTTCCTCCTCTGACGGGGGCCCAGCACACGCCCCTGGAGACTTGGCAGCCGCCCCCAGGGCTCTATCCTCTGGAACTCGTCCCCTTGGAAGGGGCCTGGCCCAGGTGCCAGGTTCGGCTGGTCGGCCAGCCTCCTTTGGAGAAAGCAGGCAAGCCGAGCCAGGCTTGCAGTGGCCCTGGCGTGACACCTGCCACCTCAGGCAGAGGGCCTCCCGCGTGCCCTCCATGGCGGGTTTCTCCCCGGAGCCGTGGCCTGGGCACTAGGAAGGCCGGGCCTCCCCGACTCCCGGGAGGAGGGGCTAGCCCAGTTGCGCCCTGGCCCCCAAACCCTCTGGTGCCATCTGCCTGTCTCGGCACTTCTGACTCCACAGAGCCTTTCCTACATCTGGGCTGCCTGCCGTGGCAAAGTGCAGGCGTGGGGTGAGGCCATGGTTTTGTCTTTCCAGGAAAAAATGAGCCCCTGGCCGAAGCAGCAGGCCCAGGCAGAGCCTTGAGCTTGAAGCCCAGTAGGTCTGTGGCCCTCAGGGCCAGAGCCATGCCTTCAAGGCAGGGAAGCGGCCTGCAAGCTGAGTGGGAGTGGGGGAGGGGAGGGAGACAGCTGAAGCCCAGTCCAGAAGGGCGGCGATGGAAGAGCTGCAGCTGGGTCAGAGCCTGGAGGGAGGGCGGGGCCTTCACTGAGGACCCCCCCCCCCCCGAGGCCAGCCCTAGGCCCCGGCGGTCGCGCATGCGCCCTTGGCCTGTGCGGTGTGTGTGGGGTTGAACCCAAGCCCGCAGGGCTCCCGGAGCGGCCAGAGAAAGAAGGGCCCATGGAGAGGTAGGCGAGGTGGGCAGGGGGCGCCACCTTACTCTCCTCAGCTCCCTGAGGGAGAGAGAGAGAGACAGAGACAGAGAGAGAGATCCCTGACCTCTGAGTCTCTGCCTCCACCGCTGGCTGGTGCCAACTCACGCGCCATCCCACTTCCAGCCATCACCCCCACGCCTGCCCCGGGGCCAGCCCCACCACAGACACGCCGGTAGGTTCCTGCTCACCTCTGTGCCGTCCCTTCCCGACCTGACCCCAGTGCAGGGGATAAGCTTCAGACAAGTCTTTCCATGTCCCTCTGCATGACAATAGACTTCCTCCCCTCTCCCATTCCACAGGTCCACCCGGGACATCCACCTTTGTCATTAGCTCAGGAGAGGATGCAAGATGAGAAGCTCTGCTATTGTGTGGGGAGACTCAGTTTCCCGGGTTTCCCCCATGGACACATGTTCTTCAGCTGGGTCTGATTTTCTCCAGACAAGCTGTCTTGGGAAGGATTTGGCCAGCCCTCAGAACCTGAAGGGAAAGGGCGGAGGGGGGTTCTCTCTCTGCCCCCGACAGCCCCGAGCTGGGTCGGTCCCTCAGACCTGGCCAGGGGCAGCCCATCCCCCGGCGCCCTTCCCCGGGGCATCCAAGGGCAGGCTCGGCGCCAGCCCCACACCGCTCGCCACTGCCCGACCATCGTCCTCCCTCGGGGGGCCTGGGCAGGACAGGGACCCGGCTGTGGGAGGCCTCCAGATCTCAGGCCTGGCACACCGTTTACCAGGCTGCTTCCTCCTCTGACGGGGGCCCAGCACACGCCCCTGGAGACTTGGCAGCCGCCCCCAGGGCTCTATCCTCTGGAACTCGTCCCCTTGGAAGGGGCCTGGCCCAGGTGCCAGGTTCGGCTGGTCGGCCAGCCTCCTTTGGAGAAAGCAGGCAAGCCGAGCCAGGCTTGCAGTGGCCCTGGCGTGACACCTGCCACCTCAGGCAGAGGGCCTCCCGCGTGCCCTCCATGGCGGGTTTCTCCCCGGAGCCGTGGCCTGGGCACTAGGAAGGCCGGGCCTCCCCGACTCCCGGGAGGAGGGGCTAGCCCAGTTGCGCCCTGGCCCCCAAACCCTCTGGTGCCATCTTCCTGTCTCGGCACTTCTGACTCCACAGAGCCTTTCCTACATCTGGGCTGCCTGCCGTGGCAAAGTGCAGGCGTGGGGTGAGGCCATGGTTTTGTCTTTCCAGGAAAAAATGAGCCCCTGGCCGAAGCAGCAGGCCCAGGCAGAGCCTTGAGCTTGAAGCCCAGTAGGTCTGTGGCCCTCAGGGCCAGAGCCATGCTTTCAAGGCAGGGAAGCGGCCTGCAAGCTGAGTGGGAGTGGGGGAGGGGAGGGAGACAGCTGAAGCCGAGTCCAGAAGGGCGGCGATGGAAGAGCTGCAGCTGGGTCAGAGCCTGGAGGGAGGGCGGGGCCTTCACTAAGGACCCCCCCCCCCCCCGAGGCCAGCCCTAGGCCCCGGCGGTCGCGCATGCGCCCTTGGCCTGTGCGGTGTGTGGGGGGTTGAACCCAAGCCCGCAGGGCTCCCGGAGCGGCCAGAGAAAGAAGGGCCCATGGAGAGGTAGGCGAGGTGGGCAGGGGGCGCCACCTTACTCTCCTCAGCTCCCTGAGGGAGAGAGAGAGAGACAGAGACAGAGAGAGAGATCCCTGACCTCTGAGTCTCTGCCTCCACCGCTGGCTGGTGCCAACTCACGCGCCATCCCACTTCCAGCCATCACCCCCACGCCTGCCCCGGGGCCAGCCCCACCACAGACACGCCGGTAGGTTCCTGCTCACCTCTGTGCCGTCCCTTCCCGACCTGACCCCAGTGCAGGGGATAAGCTTCAGACAAGTCTTTCCATGTCCCTCTGCATGACAATAGACTTCCTCCCCTCTCCCATTCCACAGGTCCACCCGGGACATCCACCTTTGTCATTAGCTCAGGAGAGGATGCAAGATGAGAAGCTCTGCTATTGTGTGGGGAGACTCAGTTTCCCGGGTTTCCCCCATGGACACATGTTCTTCAGCTGGGTCTGATTTTCTCCAGACAAGCTGTCTTGGGAAGGATTTGGCCAGCCCTCAGAACCTGAAGGGAAAGGGCGGAGGGGGGTTCTCTCTCTGCCCCCGACAGCCCCGAGCTGGGTCGGTCCCTCAGACCTGGCCAGGGGCAGCCCATCCCCCGGCGCCCTTCCCCGGGGCATCCAAGGGCAGGCTCGGCGCCAGCCCCACACCGCTCGCCACTGCCCGACCATCGTCCTCCCTCGGGGGGCCTGGGCAGGACAGGGACCCGGCTGTGGGAGGCCTCCAGATCTCAGGCCTGGCACACCCCGTTTACCAGGCTGCTTCCTCCTCTGACGGGGGCCCAGCACACGCCCCTGGAGACTTGGCAGCCGCCCCCAGGGCTCTATCCTCTGGAACTCGTCCCCTTGGAAGGGGCCTGGCCCAGGTGCCAGGTTCGGCTGGTCGGCCAGCCTCCTTTGGAGAAAGCAGGCAAGCCGAGCCAGGCTTGCAGTGGCCCTGGCGTGACACCTGCCACCTCAGGCAGAGGGCCTCCCGCGTGCCCTCCATGGCGGGTTTCTCCCCGGAGCCGTGGCCTGGGCACTAGGAAGGCCGGGCCTCCCCGACTCCCGGGAGGAGGGGCTAGCCCAGTTGCGCCCTGGCCCCCAAACCCTCTGGTGCCATCTGCCTGTCTCGGCACTTCTGACTCCACAGAGCCTTTCCTACATCTGGGCTGCCTGCCGTGGCAAAGTGCAGGCGTGGGGTGAGGCCATGGTTTTGTCTTTCCAGGAAAAAATGAGCCCCTGGCCGAAGCAGCAGGCCCAGGCAGAGCCTTGAGCTTGAAGCCCAGTAGGTCTGTGGCCCTCAGGGCCAGAGCCATGCCTTCAAGGCAGGGAAGCGGCCTGCAAGCTGAGTGGGAGTGGGGGAGGGGAGGGAGACAGCTGAAGCCCAGTCCAGAAGGGCGGCGATGGAAGAGCTGCAGCTGGGTCAGAGCCTGGAGGGAGGGCGGGGCCTTCACTGAGGACCCCCCCCCCCCGAGGCCAGCCCTAGGCCCCGGCGGTCGCGCATGCGCCCTTGGCCTGTGCGGTGTGTGTGGGGTTGAACCCAAGCCCGCAGGGCTCCCGGAGCGGCCAGAGAAAGAAGGGCCCATGGAGAGGTAGGCGAGGTGGGCAGGGGGCGCCACCTTACTCTCCTCAGCTCCCTGAGGGAGAGAGAGAGAGACAGAGACAGAGAGAGAGATCCCTGACCTCTGAGTCTCTGCCTCCACCGCTGGCTGGTGCCAACTCACGCGCCATCCCACTTCCAGCCATCACCCCCACGCCTGCCCCGGGGCCAGCCCCACCACAGACACGCCGGTAGGTTCCTGCTCACCTCTGTGCCGTCCCTTCCCGACCTGACCCCAGTGCAGGGGATAAGCTTCAGACAAGTCTTTCCATGTCCCTCTGCATGACAATAGACTTCCTCCCCTCTCCCATTCCACAGGTCCACCCGGGACATCCACCTTTGTCATTAGCTCAGGAGAGGATGCAAGATGAGAAGCTCTGCTATTGTGTGGGGAGACTCAGTTTCCCGGGTTTCCCCCATGGACACATGTTCTTCAGCTGGGTCTGATTTTCTCCAGACAAGCTGTCTTGGGAAGGATTTGGCCAGCCCTCAGAACCTGAAGGGAAAGGGCGGAGGGGGGTTCTCTCTCTGCCCCCGACAGCCCCGAGCTGGGTCGGTCCCTCAGACCTGGCCAGGGGCAGCCCATCCCCCGGCGCCCTTCCCCGGGGCATCCAAGGGCAGGCTCGGCGCCAGCCCCACACCGCTCGCCACTGCCCGACCATCGTCCTCCCTCGGGGGGCCTGGGCAGGACAGGGACCCGGCTGTGGGAGGCCTCCAGATCTCAGGCCTGGCACACCGTTTACCAGGCTGCTTCCTCCTCTGACGGGGGCCCAGCACACGCCCCTGGAGACTTGGCAGCCGCCCCCAGGGCTCTATCCTCTGGAACTCGTCCCCTTGGAAGGGGCCTGGCCCAGGTGCCAGGTTCGGCTGGTCGGCCAGCCTCCTTTGGAGAAAGCAGGCAAGCCGAGCCAGGCTTGCAGTGGCCCTGGCGTGACACCTGCCACCTCAGGCAGAGGGCCTCCCGCGTGCCCTCCATGGCGGGTTTCTCCCCGGAGCCGTGGCCTGGGCACTAGGAAGGCCGGGCCTCCCCGACTCCCGGGAGGAGGGGCTAGCCCAGTTGCGCCCTGGCCCCCAAACCCTCTGGTGCCATCTTCCTGTCTCGGCACTTCTGACTCCACAGAGCCTTTCCTACATCTGGGCTGCCTGCCGTGGCAAAGTGCAGGCGTGGGGTGAGGCCATGGTTTTGTCTTTCCAGGAAAAAATGAGCCCCTGGCCGAAGCAGCAGGCCCAGGCAGAGCCTTGAGCTTGAAGCCCAGTAGGTCTGTGGCCCTCAGGGCCAGAGCCATGCTTTCAAGGCAGGGAAGCGGCCTGCAAGCTGAGTGGGAGTGGGGGAGGGGAGGGAGACAGCTGAAGCCGAGTCCAGAAGGGCGGCGATGGAAGAGCTGCAGCTGGGTCAGAGCCTGGAGGGAGGGCGGGGCCTTCACTAAGGACCCCCCCCCCCCCCGAGGCCAGCCCTAGGCCCCGGCGGTCGCGCATGCGCCCTTGGCCTGTGCGGTGTGTGGGGGGTTGAACCCAAGCCCGCAGGGCTCCCGGAGCGGCCAGAGAAAGAAGGGCCCATGGAGAGGTAGGCGAGGTGGGCAGGGGGCGCCACCTTACTCTCCTCAGCTCCCTGAGGGAGAGAGAGAGAGACAGAGACAGAGAGAGAGATCCCTGACCTCTGAGTCTCTGCCTCCACCGCTGGCTGGTGCCAACTCACGCGCCATCCCACTTCCAGCCATCACCCCCACGCCTGCCCCGGGGCCAGCCCCACCACAGACACGCCGGTAGGTTCCTGCTCACCTCTGTGCCGTCCCTTCCCGACCTGACCCCAGTGCAGGGGATAAGCTTCAGACAAGTCTTTCCATGTCCCTCTGCATGACAATAGACTTCCTCCCCTCTCCCATTCCACAGGTCCACCCGGGACATCCACCTTTGTCATTAGCTCAGGAGAGGATGCAAGATGAGAAGCTCTGCTATTGTGTGGGGAGACTCAGTTTCCCGGGTTTCCCCCATGGACACATGTTCTTCAGCTGGGTCTGATTTTCTCCAGACAAGCTGTCTTGGGAAGGATTTGGCCAGCCCTCAGAACCTGAAGGGAAAGGGCGGAGGGGGGTTCTCTCTCTGCCCCCGACAGCCCCGAGCTGGGTCGGTCCCTCAGACCTGGCCAGGGGCAGCCCATCCCCCGGCGCCCTTCCCCGGGGCATCCAAGGGCAGGCTCGGCGCCAGCCCCACACCGCTCGCCACTGCCCGACCATCGTCCTCCCTCGGGGGGCCTGGGCAGGACAGGGACCCGGCTGTGGGAGGCCTCCAGATCTCAGGCCTGGCACACCGTTTACCAGGCTGCTTCCTCCTCTGACGGGGGCCCAGCACACGCCCCTGGAGACTTGGCAGCCGCCCCCAGGGCTCTATCCTCTGGAACTCGTCCCCTTGGAAGGGGCCTGGCCCAGGTGCCAGGTTCGGCTGGTCGGCCAGCCTCCTTTGGAGAAAGCAGGCAAGCCGAGCCAGGCTTGCAGTGGCCCTGGCGTGACACCTGCCACCTCAGGCAGAGGGCCTCCCGCGTGCCCTCCATGGCGGGTTTCTCCCCGGAGCCGTGGCCTGGGCACTAGGAAGGCCGGGCCTCCCCGACTCCCGGGAGGAGGGGCTAGCCCAGTTGCGCCCTGGCCCCCAAACCCTCTGGTGCCATCTGCCTGTCTCGGCACTTCTGACTCCACAGAGCCTTTCCTACATCTGGGCTGCCTGCCGTGGCAAAGTGCAGGCGTGGGGTGAGGCCATGGTTTTGTCTTTCCAGGAAAAAATGAGCCCCTGGCCGAAGCAGCAGGCCCAGGCAGAGCCTTGAGCTTGAAGCCCAGTAGGTCTGTGGCCCTCAGGGCCAGAGCCATGCCTTCAAGGCAGGGAAGCGGCCTGCAAGCTGAGTGGGAGTGGGGGAGGGGAGGGAGACAGCTGAAGCCCAGTCCAGAAGGGCGGCGATGGAAGAGCTGCAGCTGGGTCAGAGCCTGGAGGGAGGGCGGGGCCTTCACTGAGGACCCCCCCCCCCCCGAGGCCAGCCCTAGGCCCCGGCGGTCGCGCATGCGCCCTTGGCCTGTGCGGTGTGTGTGGGGTTGAACCCAAGCCCGCAGGGCTCCCGGAGCGGCCAGAGAAAGAAGGGCCCATGGAGAGGTAGGCGAGGTGGGCAGGGGGCGCCACCTTACTCTCCTCAGCTCCCTGAGGGAGAGAGAGAGAGACAGAGACAGAGAGAGAGATCCCTGACCTCTGAGTCTCTGCCTCCACCGCTGGCTGGTGCCAACTCACGCGCCATCCCACTTCCAGCCATCACCCCCACGCCTGCCCCGGGGCCAGCCCCACCACAGACACGCCGGTAGGTTCCTGCTCACCTCTGTGCCGTCCCTTCCCGACCTGACCCCAGTGCAGGGGATAAGCTTCAGACAAGTCTTTCCATGTCCCTCTGCATGACAATAGACTTCCTCCCCTCTCCCATTCCACAGGTCCACCCGGGACATCCACCTTTGTCATTAGCTCAGGAGAGGATGCAAGATGAGAAGCTCTGCTATTGTGTGGGGAGACTCAGTTTCCCGGGTTTCCCCCATGGACACATGTTCTTCAGCTGGGTCTGATTTTCTCCAGACAAGCTGTCTTGGGAAGGATTTGGCCAGCCCTCAGAACCTGAAGGGAAAGGGCGGAGGGGGGTTCTCTCTCTGCCCCCGACAGCCCCGAGCTGGGTCGGTCCCTCAGACCTGGCCAGGGGCAGCCCATCCCCCGGCGCCCTTCCCCGGGGCATCCAAGGGCAGGCTCGGCGCCAGCCCCACCCCGCTCGCCACTGCCCGACCATCGTCCTCCCTCGGGGGGCCTGGGCAGGACAGGGACCCGGCTGTGGGAGGCCTCCAGATCTCAGGCCTGGCACACCGTTTACCAGGCTGCTTCCTCCTCTGACGGGGGCCCAGCACACGCCCCTGGAGACTTGGCAGCCGCCCCCAGGGCTCTATCCTCTGGAACTCGTCCCCTTGGAAGGGGCCTGGCCCAGGTGCCAGGTTCGGCTGGTCGGCCAGCCTCCTTTGGAGAAAGCAGGCAAGCCGAGCCAGGCTTGCAGTGGCCCTGGCGTGACACCTGCCACCTCAGGCAGAGGGCCTCCCGCGTGCCCTCCATGGCGGGTTTCTCCCCGGAGCCGTGGCCTGGGCACTAGGAAGGCCGGGCCTCCCCGACTCCCGGGAGGAGGGGCTAGCCCAGTTGCGCCCTGGCCCCCAAACCCTCTGGTGCCATCTTCCTGTCTCGGCACTTCTGACTCCACAGAGCCTTTCCTACATCTGGGCTGCCTGCCGTGGCAAAGTGCAGGCGTGGGGTGAGGCCATGGTTTTGTCTTTCCAGGAAAAAATGAGCCCCTGGCCGAAGCAGCAGGCCCAGGCAGAGCCTTGAGCTTGAAGCCCAGTAGGTCTGTGGCCCTCAGGGCCAGAGCCATGCTTTCAAGGCAGGGAAGCGGCCTGCAAGCTGAGTGGGAGTGGGGGAGGGGAGGGAGACAGCTGAAGCCGAGTCCAGAAGGGCGGCGATGGAAGAGCTGCAGCTGGGTCAGAGCCTGGAGGGAGGGCGGGGCCTTCACTAAGGACCCCCCCCCCCCCCCCCGAGGCCAGCCCTAGGCCCCGGCGGTCGCGCATGCGCCCTTGGCCTGTGCGGTGTGTGGGGGGTTGAACCCAAGCCCGCAGGGCTCCCGGAGCGGCCAGAGAAAGAAGGGCCCATGGAGAGGTAGGCGAGGTGGGCAGGGGGCGCCACCTTACTCTCCTCAGCTCCCTGAGGGAGAGAGAGAGAGACAGAGACAGAGAGAGAGATCCCTGACCTCTGAGTCTCTGCCTCCACCGCTGGCTGGTGCCAACTCACGCGCCATCCCACTTCCAGCCATCACCCCCACGCCTGCCCCGGGGCCAGCCCCACCACAGACACGCCGGTAGGTTCCTGCTCACCTCTGTGCCGTCCCTTCCCGACCTGACCCCAGTGCAGGGGATAAGCTTCAGACAAGTCTTTCCATGTCCCTCTGCATGACAATAGACTTCCTCCCCTCTCCCATTCCACAGGTCCACCCGGGACATCCACCTTTGTCATTAGCTCAGGAGAGGATGCAAGATGAGAAGCTCTGCTATTGTGTGGGGAGACTCAGTTTCCCGGGTTTCCCCCATGGACACATGTTCTTCAGCTGGGTCTGATTTTCTCCAGACAAGCTGTCTTGGGAAGGATTTGGCCAGCCCTCAGAACCTGAAGGGAAAGGGCGGAGGGGGGTTCTCTCTCTGCCCCCGACAGCCCCGAGCTGGGTCGGTCCCTCAGACCTGGCCAGGGGCAGCCCATCCCCCGGCGCCCTTCCCCGGGGCATCCAAGGGCAGGCTCGGCGCCAGCCCCACACCGCTCGCCACTGCCCGACCATCGTCCTCCCTCGGGGGGCCTGGGCAGGACAGGGACCCGGCTGTGGGAGGCCTCCAGATCTCAGGCCTGGCACACCGTTTACCAGGCTGCTTCCTCCTCTGACGGGGGCCCAGCACACGCCCCTGGAGACTTGGCAGCCGCCCCCAGGGCTCTATCCTCTGGAACTCGTCCCCTTGGAAGGGGCCTGGCCCAGGTGCCAGGTTCGGCTGGTCGGCCAGCCTCCTTTGGAGAAAGCAGGCAAGCCGAGCCAGGCTTGCAGTGGCCCTGGCGTGACACCTGCCACCTCAGGCAGAGGGCCTCCCGCGTGCCCTCCATGGCGGGTTTCTCCCCGGAGCCGTGGCCTGGGCACTAGGAAGGCCGGGCCTCCCCGACTCCCGGGAGGAGGGGCTAGCCCAGTTGCGCCCTGGCCCCCAAACCCTCTGGTGCCATCTGCCTGTCTCGGCACTTCTGACTCCACAGAGCCTTTCCTACATCTGGGCTGCCTGCCGTGGCAAAGTGCAGGCGTGGGGTGAGGCCATGGTTTTGTCTTTCCAGGAAAAAATGAGCCCCTGGCCGAAGCAGCAGGCCCAGGCAGAGCCTTGAGCTTGAAGCCCAGTAGGTCTGTGGCCCTCAGGGCCAGAGCCATGCCTTCAAGGCAGGGAAGCGGCCTGCAAGCTGAGTGGGAGTGGGGGAGGGGAGGGAGACAGCTGAAGCCCAGTCCAGAAGGGCGGCGATGGAAGAGCTGCACCTGGGTCAGAGCCTGGAGGGAGGGCGGGGCCTTCACTGAGGACCCCCCCCCCCCCGAGGCCAGCCCTAGGCCCCGGCGGTCGCGCATGCGCCCTTGGCCTGTGCGGTGTGTGTGGGGTTGAACCCAAGCCCGCAGGGCTCCCGGAGCGGCCAGAGAAAGAAGGGCCCATGGAGAGGTAGGCGAGGTGGGCAGGGGGCGCCACCTTACTCTCCTCAGCTCCCTGAGGGAGAGAGAGAGAGACAGAGACAGAGAGAGAGATCCCTGACCTCTGAGTCTCTGCCTCCACCGCTGGCTGGTGCCAACTCACGCGCCATCCCACTTCCAGCCATCACCCCCACGCCTGCCCCGGGGCCAGCCCCACCACAGACACGCCGGTAGGTTCCTGCTCACCTCTGTGCCGTCCCTTCCCGACCTGACCCCAGTGCAGGGGATAAGCTTCAGACAAGTCTTTCCATGTCCCTCTGCATGACAATAGACTTCCTCCCCTCTCCCATTCCACAGGTCCACCCGGGACATCCACCTTTGTCATTAGCTCAGGAGAGGATGCAAGATGAGAAGCTCTGCTATTGTGTGGGGAGACTCAGTTTCCCGGGTTTCCCCCATGGACACATGTTCTTCAGCTGGGTCTGATTTTCTCCAGACAAGCTGTCTTGGGAAGGATTTGGCCAGCCCTCAGAACCTGAAGGGAAAGGGCGGAGGGGGGTTCTCTCTCTGCCCCCGACAGCCCCGAGCTGGGTCGGTCCCTCAGACCTGGCCAGGGGCAGCCCATCCCCCGGCGCCCTTCCCCGGGGCATCCAAGGGCAGGCTCGGCGCCAGCCCCACACCGCTCGCCACTGCCCGACCATCGTCCTCCCTCGGGGGGCCTGGGCAGGACAGGGACCCGGCTGTGGGAGGCCTCCAGATCTCAGGCCTGGCACACCGTTTACCAGGCTGCTTCCTCCTCTGACGGGGGCCCAGCACACGCCCCTGGAGACTTGGCAGCCGCCCCCAGGGCTCTATCCTCTGGAACTCGTCCCCTTGGAAGGGGCCTGGCCCAGGTGCCAGGTTCGGCTGGTCGGCCAGCCTCCTTTGGAGAAAGCAGGCAAGCCGAGCCAGGCTTGCAGTGGCCCTGGCGTGACACCTGCCACCTCAGGCAGAGGGCCTCCCGCGTGCCCTCCATGGCGGGTTTCTCCCCGGAGCCGTGGCCTGGGCACTAGGAAGGCCGGGCCTCCCCGACTCCCGGGAGGAGGGGCTAGCCCAGTTGCGCCCTGGCCCCCAAACCCTCTGGTGCCATCTGCCTGTCTCGGCACTTCTGACTCCACAGAGCCTTTCCTACATCTGGGCTGCCTGCCGTGGCAAAGTGCAGGCGTGGGGTGAGGCCATGGTTTTGTCTTTCCAGGAAAAAATGAGCCCCTGGCCGAAGCAGCAGGCCCAGGCAGAGCCTTGAGCTTGAAGCCCAGTAGGTCTGTGGCCCTCAGGGCCAGAGCCATGCCTTCAAGGCAGGGAAGCGGCCTGCAAGCTGAGTGGGAGTGGGGGAGGGGAGGGAGACAGCTGAAGCCCAGTCCAGAAGGGCGGCGATGGAAGAGCTGCACCTGGGTCAGAGCCTGGAGGGAGGGCGGGGCCTTCACTGAGGACCCCCCCCCCCCGAGGCCAGCCCTAGGCCCCGGCGGTCGCGCATGCGCCCTTGGCCTGTGCGGTGTGTGTGGGGTTGAACCCAAGCCCGCAGGGCTCCCGGAGCGGCCAGAGAAAGAAGGGCCCATGGAGAGGTAGGCGAGGTGGGCAGGGGGCGCCACCTTACTCTCCTCAGCTCCCTGAGGGAGAGAGAGAGAGACAGAGACAGAGAGAGAGATCCCTGACCTCTGAGTCTCTGCCTCCACCGCTGGCTGGTGCCAACTCACGCGCCATCCCACTTCCAGCCATCACCCCCACGCCTGCCCCGGGGCCAGCCCCACCACAGACACGCCGGTAGGTTCCTGCTCACCTCTGTGCCGTCCCTTCCCGACCTGACCCCAGTGCAGGGGATAAGCTTCAGACAAGTCTTTCCATGTCCCTCTGCATGACAATAGACTTCCTCCCCTCTCCCATTCCACAGGTCCACCCGGGACATCCACCTTTGTCATTAGCTCAGGAGAGGATGCAAGATGAGAAGCTCTGCTATTGTGTGGGGAGACTCAGTTTCCCGGGTTTCCCCCATGGACACATGTTCTTCAGCTGGGTCTGATTTTCTCCAGACAAGCTGTCTTGGGAAGGATTTGGCCAGCCCTCAGAACCTGAAGGGAAAGGGCGGAGGGGGGTTCTCTCTCTGCCCCCGACAGCCCCGAGCTGGGTCGGTCCCTCAGACCTGGCCAGGGGCAGCCCATCCCCCGGCGCCCTTCCCCGGGGCATCCAAGGGCAGGCTCGGCGCCAGCCCCACACCGCTCGCCACTGCCCGACCATCGTCCTCCCTCGGGGGGCCTGGGCAGGACAGGGACCCGGCTGTGGGAGGCCTCCAGATCTCAGGCCTGGCACACCGTTTACCAGGCTGCTTCCTCCTCTGACGGGGGCCCAGCACACGCCCCTGGAGACTTGGCAGCCGCCCCCAGGGCTCTATCCTCTGGAACTCGTCCCCTTGGAAGGGGCCTGGCCCAGGTGCCAGGTTCGGCTGGTCGGCCAGCCTCCTTTGGAGAAAGCAGGCAAGCCGAGCCAGGCTTGCAGTGGCCCTGGCGTGACACCTGCCACCTCAGGCAGAGGGCCTCCCGCGTGCCCTCCATGGCGGGTTTCTCCCCGGAGCCGTGGCCTGGGCACTAGGAAGGCCGGGCCTCCCCGACTCCCGGGAGGAGGGGCTAGCCCAGTTGCGCCCTGGCCCCCAAACCCTCTGGTGCCATCTTCCTGTCTCGGCACTTCTGACTCCACAGAGCCTTTCCTACATCTGGGCTGCCTGCCGTGGCAAAGTGCAGGCGTGGGGTGAGGCCATGGTTTTGTCTTTCCAGGAAAAAATGAGCCCCTGGCCGAAGCAGCAGGCCCAGGCAGAGCCTTGAGCTTGAAGCCCAGTAGGTCTGTGGCCCTCAGGGCCAGAGCCATGCTTTCAAGGCAGGGAAGCGGCCTGCAAGCTGAGTGGGAGTGGGGGAGGGGAGGGAGACAGCTGAAGCCGAGTCCAGAAGGGCGGCGATGGAAGAGCTGCAGCTGGGTCAGAGCCTGGAGGGAGGGCGGGGCCTTCACTAAGGACCCCCCCCCCCCCCCCGAGGCCAGCCCTAGGCCCCGGCGGTCGCGCATGCGCCCTTGGCCTGTGCGGTGTGTGGGGGGTTGAACCCAAGCCCGCAGGGCTCCCGGAGCGGCCAGAGAAAGAAGGGCCCATGGAGAGGTAGGCGAGGTGGGCAGGGGGCGCCACCTTACTCTCCTCAGCTCCCTGAGGGAGAGAGAGAGAGACAGAGACAGAGAGAGAGATCCCTGACCTCTGAGTCTCTGCCTCCACCGCTGGCTGGTGCCAACTCACGCGCCATCCCACTTCCAGCCATCACCCCCACGCCTGCCCCGGGGCCAGCCCCACCACAGACACGCCGGTAGGTTCCTGCTCACCTCTGTGCCGTCCCTTCCCGACCTGACCCCAGTGCAGGGGATAAGCTTCAGACAAGTCTTTCCATGTCCCTCTGCATGACAATAGACTTCCTCCCCTCTCCCATTCCACAGGTCCACCCGGGACATCCACCTTTGTCATTAGCTCAGGAGAGGATGCAAGATGAGAAGCTCTGCTATTGTGTGGGGAGACTCAGTTTCCCGGGTTTCCCCCATGGACACATGTTCTTCAGCTGGGTCTGATTTTCTCCAGACAAGCTGTCTTGGGAAGGATTTGGCCAGCCCTCAGAACCTGAAGGGAAAGGGCGGAGGGGGGTTCTCTCTCTGCCCCCGACAGCCCCGAGCTGGGTCGGTCCCTCAGACCTGGCCAGGGGCAGCCCATCCCCCGGCGCCCTTCCCCGGGGCATCCAAGGGCAGGCTCGGCGCCAGCCCCACACCGCTCGCCACTGCCCGACCATCGTCCTCCCTCGGGGGGCCTGGGCAGGACAGGGACCCGGCTGTGGGAGGCCTCCAGATCTCAGGCCTGGCACACCGTTTACCAGGCTGCTTCCTCCTCTGACGGGGGCCCAGCACACGCCCCTGGAGACTTGGCAGCCGCCCCCAGGGCTCTATCCTCTGGAACTCGTCCCCTTGGAAGGGGCCTGGCCCAGGTGCCAGGTTCGGCTGGTCGGCCAGCCTCCTTTGGAGAAAGCAGGCAAGCCGAGCCAGGCTGGCAGTGGCCCTGGCGTGACACCTGCCACCTCAGGCAGAGGGCCTCCCGCGTGCCCTCCATGGCGGGTTTCTCCCCGGAGCCGTGGCCTGGGCACTAGGAAGGCCGGGCCTCCCCGACTCCCGGGAGGAGGGGCTAGCCCAGTTGCGCCCTGGCCCCCAAACCCTCTGGTGCCATCTTCCTGTCTCGGCACTTCTGACTCCACAGAGCCTTTCCTACATCTGGGCTGTCTGCCGTGGCAAAGTGCAGGCGTGGGGTGAGGCCATGGTTTTGTCTTTCCAGGAAAAAATGAGCCCCTGGCCGAAGCAGCAGGCCCAGGCAGAGCCTTGAGCTTGAAGCCCAGTAGGTCTGTGGCCCTCAGGGCCAGAGCCATGCTTTCAAGGCAGGGAAGCGGCCTGCAAGCTGAGTGGGAGTGGGGGAGGGGAGGGAGACAGCTGAAGCCGAGTCCAGAAGGGCGGCGATGGAAGAGCTGCAGCTGGGTCAGAGCCTGGAGGGAGGGCGGGGCCTTCACTAAGGACCCCCCCCCCCCCCCCGAGGCCAGCCCTAGGCCCCGGCGGTCGCGCATGCGCCCTTGGCCTGTGCGGTGTGTGGGGGGTTGAACCCAAGCCCGCAGGGCTCCCGGAGCGGCCAGAGAAAGAAGGGCCCATGGAGAGGTAGGCGAGGTGGGCAGGGGGCGCCACCTTACTCTCCTCAGCTCCCTGAGGGAGAGAGAGAGAGACAGAGACAGAGAGAGAGATCCCTGACCTCTGAGTCTCTGCCTCCACCGCTGGCTGGTGCCAACTCACGCGCCATCCCACTTCCAGCCATCACCCCCACGCCTGCCCCGGGGCCAGCCCCACCACAGACACGCCGGTAGGTTCCTGCTCACCTCTGTGCCGTCCCTTCCCGACCTGACCCCAGTGCAGGGGATAAGCTTCAGACAAGTCTTTCCATGTCCCTCTGCATGACAATAGACTTCCTCCCCTCTCCCATTCCACAGGTCCACCCGGGACATCCACCTTTGTCATTAGCTCAGGAGAGGATGCAAGATGAGAAGCTCTGCTATTGTGTGGGGAGACTCAGTTTCCCGGGTTTCCCCCATGGACACATGTTCTTCAGCTGGGTCTGATTTTCTCCAGACAAGCTGTCTTGGGAAGGATTTGGCCAGCCCTCAGAACCTGAAGGGAAAGGGCGGAGGGGGGTTCTCTCTCTGCCCCCGACAGCCCCGAGCTGGGTCGGTCCCTCAGACCTGGCCAGGGGCAGCCCATCCCCCGGCGCCCTTCCCCGGGGCATCCAAGGGCAGGCTCGGCGCCAGCCCCACACCGCTCGCCACTGCCCGACCATCGTCCTCCCTCGGGGGGGCCTGGGCAGGACAGGGACCCGGCTGTGGGAGGCCTCCAGATCTCAGGCCTGGCACACCGTTTACCAGGCTGCTTCCTCCTCTGACGGGGGCCCAGCACACGCCCCTGGAGACTTGGCAGCCGCCCCCAGGGCTCTATCCTCTGGAACTCGTCCCCTTGGAAGGGGCCTGGCCCAGGTGCCAGGTTCGGCTGGTCGGCCAGCCTCCTTTGGAGAAAGCAGGCAAGCCGAGCCAGGCTTGCAGTGGCCCTGGCGTGACACCTGCCACCTCAGGCAGAGGGCCTCCCGCGTGCCCTCCATGGCGGGTTTCTCCCCGGAGCCGTGGCCTGGGCACTAGGAAGGCCGGGCCTCCCCGACTCCCGGGAGGAGGGGCTAGCCCAGTTGCGCCCTGGCCCCCAAACCCTCTGGTGCCATCGGCCTGTCTCGGCACTTCTGACTCCACAGAGCCTTTCCTACATCTGGGCTGCCTGCCGTGGCAAAGTGCAGGCGTGGGGTGAGGCCATGGTTTTGTCTTTCCAGGAAAAAATGAGCCCCTGGCCGAAGCAGCAGGCCCAGGCAGAGCCTTGAGCTTGAAGCCCAGTAGGTCTGTGGCCCTCAGGGCCAGAGCCATGCTTTCAAGTCAGGGAAGCGGCCTGCAAGCTGAGTGGGAGTGGGGGAGGGGAGGGAGACAGCTGAAGCCCAGTCCAGAAGGGCGGCGATGGAAGAGCTGCAGCTGGGTCAGAGCCTGGAGGGAGGGCGGGGCCTTCACTGAGGACCCCCCCCCCCCCCGAGGCCAGCCCTAGGCCCCGGCGGTCGCGCATGCGCCCTTGGCCTGTGCGGTGTGTGTGGGGTTGAACCCAAGCCCGCAGGGCTCCCGGAGCGGCCAGAGAAAGAAGGGCCCATGGAGAGGTAGGCGAGGTGGGCAGGGGGCGCCACCTTACTCTCCTCAGCTCCCTGAGGGAGAGAGAGAGAGACAGAGACAGAGAGAGAGATCCCTGACCTCTGAGTCTCTGCCTCCACCGCTGGCTGGTGCCAACTCACGCGCCATCCCACTTCCAGCCATCACCCCCACGCCTGCCCCGGGGCCAGCCCCACCACAGACACGCCGGTAGGTTCCTGCTCACCTCTGTGCCGTCCCTTCCCGACCTGACCCCAGTGCAGGGGATAAGCTTCAGACAAGTCTTTCCATGTCCCTCTGCATGACAATAGACTTCCTCCCCTCTCCCATTCCACAGGTCCACCCGGGACATCCACCTTTGTCATTAGCTCAGGAGAGGATGCAAGATGAGAAGCTCTGCTATTGTGTGGGGAGACTCAGTTTCCCGGGTTTCCCCCATGGACACATGTTCTTCAGCTGGGTCTGATTTTCTCCAGACAAGCTGTCTTGGGAAGGATTTGGCCAGCCCTCAGAACCTGAAGGGAAAGGGCGGAGGGGGGTTCTCTCTCTGCCCCCGACAGCCCCGAGCTGGGTCGGTCCCTCAGACCTGGCCAGGGGCAGCCCATCCCCCGGCGCCCTTCCCCGGGGCATCCAAGGGCAGGCTCGGCGCCAGCCCCACACCGCTCGCCACTGCCCGACCATCGTCCTCCCTCGGGGGGCCTGGGCAGGACAGGGACCCGGCTGTGGGAGGCCTCCAGATCTCAGGCCTGGCACACCGTTTACCAGGCTGCTTCCTCCTCTGACGGGGGCCCAGCACACGCCCCTGGAGACTTGGCAGCCGCCCCCAGGGCTCTATCCTCTGGAACTCGTCCCCTTGGAAGGGGCCTGGCCCAGGTGCCAGGTTCGGCTGGTCGGCCAGCCTCCTTTGGAGAAAGCAGGCAAGCCGAGCCAGGCTTGCAGTGGCCCTGGCGTGACACCTGCCACCTCAGGCAGAGGGCCTCCTGCGTGCCCTCCATGGCGGGTTTCTCCCCGGAGCCGTGGCCTGGGCACTAGGAAGGCCGGGCCTCCCCGACTCCCGGGAGGAGGGGCTAGCCCAGTTGCGCCCTGGCCCCCAAACCCTCTGGTGCCATCTTCCTGTCTCGGCACTTCTGACTCCACAGAGCCTTTCCTACATCTGGGCTGCCTGCCGTGGCAAAGTGCAGGCGTGGGGTGAGGCCATGGTTTTGTCTTTCCAGGAAAAAATGAGCCCCTGGCCGAAGCAGCAGGCCCAGGCAGAGCCTTGAGCTTGAAGCCCAGTAGGTCTGTGGCCCTCAGGGCCAGAGCCATGCTTTCAAGGCAGGGAAGCGGCCTGCAAGCTGAGTGGGAGTGGGGGAGGGGAGGGAGACAGCTGAAGCCGAGTCCAGAAGGGCGGCGATGGAAGAGCTGCAGCTGGGTCAGAGCCTGGAGGGAGGGCGGGGCCTTCACTAAGGACCCCCCCCCCCCCGAGGCCAGCCCTAGGCCCCGGCGGTCGCGCATGCGCCCTTGGCCTGTGCGGTGTGTGGGGGGTTGAACCCAAGCCCGCAGGGCTCCCGGAGCGGCCAGAGAAAGAAGGGCCCATGGAGAGGTAGGCGAGGTGGGCAGGGGGCGCCACCTTACTCTCCTCAGCTCCCTGAGGGAGAGAGAGAGAGACAGAGACAGAGAGAGAGATCCCTGACCTCTGAGTCTCTGCCTCCACCGCTGGCTGGTGCCAACTCACGCGCCATCCCACTTCCAGCCATCACCCCCACGCCTGCCCCGGGGCCAGCCCCACCACAGACACGCCGGTAGGTTCCTGCTCACCTCTGTGCCGTCCCTTCCCGACCTGACCCCAGTGCAGGGGATAAGCTTCAGACAAGTCTTTCCATGTCCCTCTGCATGACAATAGACTTCCTCCCCTCTCCCATTCCACAGGTCCACCCGGGACATCCACCTTTGTCATTAGCTCAGGAGAGGATGCAAGATGAGAAGCTCTGCTATTGTGTGGGGAGACTCAGTTTCCCGGGTTTCCCCCATGGACACATGTTCTTCAGCTGGGTCTGATTTTCTCCAGACAAGCTGTCTTGGGAAGGATTTGGCCAGCCCTCAGAACCTGAAGGGAAAGGGCGGAGGGGGGTTCTCTCTCTGCCCCCGACAGCCCCGAGCTGGGTCGGTCCCTCAGACCTGGCCAGGGGCAGCCCATCCCCCGGCGCCCTTCCCCGGGGCATCCAAGGGCAGGCTCGGCGCCAGCCCCACACCGCTCGCCACTGCCCGACCATCGTCCTCCCTCGGGGGGCCTGGGCAGGACAGGGACCCGGCTGTGGGAGGCCTCCAGATCTCAGGCCTGGCACACCGTTTACCAGGCTGCTTCCTCCTCTGACGGGGGCCCAGCACACGCCCCTGGAGACTTGGCAGCCGCCCCCAGGGCTCTATCCTCTGGAACTCGTCCCCTTGGAAGGGGCCTGGCCCAGGTGCCAGGTTCGGCTGGTCGGCCAGCCTCCTTTGGAGAAAGCAGGCAAGCCGAGCCAGGCTTGCAGTGGCCCTGGCGTGACACCTGCCACCTCAGGCAGAGGGCCTCCCGCGTGCCCTCCATGGCGGGTTTCTCCCCGGAGCCGTGGCCTGGGCACTAGGAAGGCCGGGCCTCCCCGACTCCCGGGAGGAGGGGCTAGCCCCAGTTGCGCCCTGGCCCCCAAACCCTCTGGTGCCATCTGCCTGTCTCGGCACTTCTGACTCCACAGAGCCTTTCCTACATCTGGGCTGCCTGCCGTGGCAAAGTGCAGGCGTGGGGTGAGGCCATGGTTTTGTCTTTCCAGGAAAAAATGAGCCCCTGGCCGAAGCAGCAGGCCCAGGCAGAGCCTTGAGCTTGAAGCCCAGTAGGTCTGTGGCCCTCAGGGCCAGAGCCATGCCTTCAAGGCAGGGAAGCGGCCTGCAAGCTGAGTGGGAGTGGGGGAGGGGAGGGAGACAGCTGAAGCCCAGTCCAGAAGGGCGGCGATGGAAGAGCTGCAGCTGGGTCAGAGCCTGGAGGGAGGCGGGGCCTTCACTGAGGACCCCCCCCCCCCCGAGGCCAGCCCTAGGCCCCGGCGGTCGCGCATGCGCCCTTGGCCTGTGCGGTGTGTGTGGGGTTGAACCCAAGCCCGCAGGGCTCCCGGAGCGGCCAGAGAAAGAAGGGCCCATGGAGAGGTAGGCGAGGTGGGCAGGGGGCGCCACCTTACTCTCCTCAGCTCCCTGAGGGAGAGAGAGAGAGACAGAGACAGAGAGAGAGATCCCTGACCTCTGAGTCTCTGCCTCCACCGCTGGCTGGTGCCAACTCACGCGCCATCCCACTTCCAGCCATCACCCCCACGCCTGCCCCGGGGCCAGCCCCACCACAGACACGCCGGTAGGTTCCTGCTCACCTCTGTGCCGTCCCTTCCCGACCTGACCCCAGTGCAGGGGATAAGCTTCAGACAAGTCTTTCCATGTCCCTCTGCATGACAATAGACTTCCTCCCCTCTCCCATTCCACAGGTCCACCCGGGACATCCACCTTTGTCATTAGCTCAGGAGAGGATGCAAGATGAGAAGCTCTGCTATTGTGTGGGGAGACTCAGTTTCCCGGGTTTCCCCCATGGACACATGTTCTTCAGCTGGGTCTGATTTTCTCCAGACAAGCTGTCTTGGGAAGGATTTGGCCAGCCCTCAGAACCTGAAGGGAAAGGGCGGAGGGGGGTTCTCTCTCTGCCCCCGACAGCCCCGAGCTGGGTCGGTCCCTCAGACCTGGCCAGGGGCAGCCCATCCCCCGGCGCCCTTCCCCGGGGCATCCAAGGGCAGGCTCGGCGCCAGCCCCACACCGCTCGCCACTGCCCGACCATCGTCCTCCCTCGGGGGGCCTGGGCAGGACAGGGACCCGGCTGTGGGAGGCCTCCAGATCTCAGGCCTGGCACACCGTTTACCAGGCTGCTTCCTCCTCTGACGGGGGCCCAGCACACGCCCCTGGAGACTTGGCAGCCGCCCCCAGGGCTCTATCCTCTGGAACTCGTCCCCTTGGAAGGGGCCTGGCCCAGGTGCCAGGTTCGGCTGGTCGGCCAGCCTCCTTTGGAGAAAGCAGGCAAGCCGAGCCAGGCTTGCAGTGGCCCTGGCGTGACACCTGCCACCTCAGGCAGAGGGCCTCCCGCGTGCCCTCCATGGCGGGTTTCTCCCCGGAGCCGTGGCCTGGGCACTAGGAAGGCCGGGCCTCCCCGACTCCCGGGAGGAGGGGCTAGCCCAGTTGCGCCCTGGCCCCCAAACCCTCTGGTGCCATCTTCCTGTCTCGGCACTTCTGACTCCACAGAGCCTTTCCTACATCTGGGCTGCCTGCCGTGGCAAAGTGCAGGCGTGGGGTGAGGCCATGGTTTTGTCTTTCCAGGAAAAAATGAGCCCCTGGCCGAAGCAGCAGGCCCAGGCAGAGCCTTGAGCTTGAAGCCCAGTAGGTCTGTGGCCCTCAGGGCCAGAGCCATGCTTTCAAGGCAGGGAAGCGGCCTGCAAGCTGAGTGGGAGTGGGGGAGGGGAGGGAGACAGCTGAAGCCGAGTCCAGAAGGGCGGCGATGGAAGAGCTGCAGCTGGGTCAGAGCCTGGAGGGAGGGCGGGGCCTTCACTAAGGACCCCCCCCCCCCCCGAGGCCAGCCCTAGGCCCCGGCGGTCGCGCATGCGCCCTTGGCCTGTGCGGTGTGTGGGGGGTTGAACCCAAGCCCGCAGGGCTCCCGGAGCGGCCAGAGAAAGAAGGGCCCATGGAGAGGTAGGCGAGGTGGGCAGGGGGCGCCACCTTACTCTCCTCAGCTCCCTGAGGGAGAGAGAGAGAGACAGAGACAGAGAGAGAGATCCCTGACCTCTGAGTCTCTGCCTCCACCGCTGGCTGGTGCCAACTCACGCGCCATCCCACTTCCAGCCATCACCCCCACGCCTGCCCCGGGGCCAGCCCCACCACAGACACGCCGGTAGGTTCCTGCTCACCTCTGTGCCGTCCCTTCCCGACCTGACCCCAGTGCAGGGGATAAGCTTCAGACAAGTCTTTCCATGTCCCTCTGCATGACAATAGACTTCCTCCCCTCTCCCATTCCACAGGTCCACCCGGGACATCCACCTTTGTCATTAGCTCAGGAGAGGATGCAAGATGAGAAGCTCTGCTATTGTGTGGGGAGACTCAGTTTCCCGGGTTTCCCCCATGGACACATGTTCTTCAGCTGGGTCTGATTTTCTCCAGACAAGCTGTCTTGGGAAGGATTTGGCCAGCCCTCAGAACCTGAAGGGAAAGGGCGGAGGGGGGTTCTCTCTCTGCCCCCGACAGCCCCGAGCTGGGTCGGTCCCTCAGACCTGGCCAGGGGCAGCCCATCCCCCGGCGCCCTTCCCCGGGGCATCCAAGGGCAGGCTCGGCGCCAGCCCCACACCGCTCGCCACTGCCCGACCATCGTCCTCCCTCGGGGGGCCTGGGCAGGACAGGGACCCGGCTGTGGGAGGCCTCCAGATCTCAGGCCTGGCACACCGTTTACCAGGCTGCTTCCTCCTCTGACGGGGGCCCAGCACACGCCCCTGGAGACTTGGCAGCCGCCCCCAGGGCTCTATCCTCTGGAACTCGTCCCCTTGGAAGGGGCCTGGCCCAGGTGCCAGGTTCGGCTGGTCGGCCAGCCTCCTTTGGAGAAAGCAGGCAAGCCGAGCCAGGCTTGCAGTGGCCCTGGCGTGACACCTGCCACCTCAGGCAGAGGGCCTCCCGCGTGCCCTCCATGGCGGGTTTCTCCCCGGAGCCGTGGCCTGGGCACTAGGAAGGCCGGGCCTCCCCGACTCCCGGGAGGAGGGGCTAGCCCAGTTGCGCCCTGGCCCCCAAACCCTCTGGTGCCATCTGCCTGTCTCGGCACTTCTGACTCCACAGAGCCTTTCCTACATCTGGGCTGCCTGCCGTGGCAAAGTGCAGGCGTGGGGTGAGGCCATGGTTTTGTCTTTCCAGGAAAAAATGAGCCCCTGGCCGAAGCAGCAGGCCCAGGCAGAGCCTTGAGCTTGAAGCCCAGTAGGTCTGTGGCCCTCAGGGCCAGAGCCATGCCTTCAAGGCAGGGAAGCGGCCTGCAAGCTGAGTGGGAGTGGGGGAGGGGAGGGAGACAGCTGAAGCCCAGTCCAGAAGGGCGGCGATGGAAGAGCTGCACCTGGGTCAGAGCCTGGAGGGAGGGCGGGGCCTTCACTGAGGACCCCCCCCCCCCGAGGCCAGCCCTAGGCCCCGGCGGTCGCGCATGCGCCCTTGGCCTGTGCGGTGTGTGTGGGGTTGAACCCAAGCCCGCAGGGCTCCCGGAGCGGCCAGAGAAAGAAGGGCCCATGGAGAGGTAGGCGAGGTGGGCAGGGGGCGCCACCTTACTCTCCTCAGCTCCCTGAGGGAGAGAGAGAGAGACAGAGACAGAGAGAGAGATCCCTGACCTCTGAGTCTCTGCCTCCACCGCTGGCTGGTGCCAACTCACGCGCCATCCCACTTCCAGCCATCACCCCCACGCCTGCCCCGGGGCCAGCCCCACCACAGACACGCCGGTAGGTTCCTGCTCACCTCTGTGCCGTCCCTTCCCGACCTGACCCCAGTGCAGGGGATAAGCTTCAGACAAGTCTTTCCATGTCCCTCTGCATGACAATAGACTTCCTCCCCTCTCCCATTCCACAGGTCCACCCGGGACATCCACCTTTGTCATTAGCTCAGGAGAGGATGCAAGATGAGAAGCTCTGCTATTGTGTGGGGAGACTCAGTTTCCCGGGTTTCCCCCATGGACACATGTTCTTCAGCTGGGTCTGATTTTCTCCAGACAAGCTGTCTTGGGAAGGATTTGGCCAGCCCTCAGAACCTGAAGGGAAAGGGCGGAGGGGGGTTCTCTCTCTGCCCCCGACAGCCCCGAGCTGGGTCGGTCCCTCAGACCTGGCCAGGGGCAGCCCATCCCCCGGCGCCCTTCCCCGGGGCATCCAAGGGCAGGCTCGGCGCCAGCCCCACACCGCTCGCCACTGCCCGACCATCGTCCTCCCTCGGGGGGCCTGGGCAGGACAGGGACCCGGCTGTGGGAGGCCTCCAGATCTCAGGCCTGGCACACCGTTTACCAGGCTGCTTCCTCCTCTGACGGGGGCCCAGCACACGCCCCTGGAGACTTGGCAGCCGCCCCCAGGGCTCTATCCTCTGGAACTCGTCCCCTTGGAAGGGGCCTGGCCCAGGTGCCAGGTTCGGCTGGTCGGCCAGCCTCCTTTGGAGAAAGCAGGCAAGCCGAGCCAGGCTTGCAGTGGCCCTGGCGTGACACCTGCCACCTCAGGCAGAGGGCCTCCCGCGTGCCCTCCATGGCGGGTTTCTCCCCGGAGCCGTGGCCTGGGCACTAGGAAGGCCGGGCCTCCCCGACTCCCGGGAGGAGGGGCTAGCCCAGTTGCGCCCTGGCCCCCAAACCCTCTGGTGCCATCTTCCTGTCTCGGCACTTCTGACTCCACAGAGCCTTTCCTACATCTGGGCTGCCTGCCGTGGCAAAGTGCAGGCGTGGGGTGAGGCCATGGTTTTGTCTTTCCAGGAAAAAATGAGCCCCTGGCCGAAGCAGCAGGCCCAGGCAGAGCCTTGAGCTTGAAGCCCAGTAGGTCTGTGGCCCTCAGGGCCAGAGCCATGCTTTCAAGGCAGGGAAGCGGCCTGCAAGCTGAGTGGGAGTGGGGGAGGGGAGGGAGACAGCTGAAGCCGAGTCCAGAAGGGCGGCGATGGAAGAGCTGCAGCTGGGTCAGAGCCTGGAGGGAGGGCGGGGCCTTCACTAAGGACCCCCCCCCCCCCCCCCCCGAGGCCAGCCCTAGGCCCCGGCGGTCGCGCATGCGCCCTTGGCCTGTGCGGTGTGTGGGGGGTTGAACCCAAGCCCGCAGGGCTCCCGGAGCGGCCAGAGAAAGAAGGGCCCATGGAGAGGTAGGCGAGGTGGGCAGGGGGCGCCACCTTACTCTCCTCAGCTCCCTGAGGGAGAGAGAGAGAGACAGAGACAGAGAGAGAGATCCCTGACCTCTGAGTCTCTGCCTCCACCGCTGGCTGGTGCCAACTCACGCGCCATCCCACTTCCAGCCATCACCCCCACGCCTGCCCCGGGGCCAGCCCCACCACAGACACGCCGGTAGGTTCCTGCTCACCTCTGTGCCGTCCCTTCCCGACCTGACCCCAGTGCAGGGGATAAGCTTCAGACAAGTCTTTCCATGTCCCTCTGCATGACAATAGACTTCCTCCCCTCTCCCATTCCACAGGTCCACCCGGGACATCCACCTTTGTCATTAGCTCAGGAGAGGATGCAAGATGAGAAGCTCTGCTATTGTGTGGGGAGACTCAGTTTCCCGGGTTTCCCCCATGGACACATGTTCTTCAGCTGGGTCTGATTTTCTCCAGACAAGCTGTCTTGGGAAGGATTTGGCCAGCCCTCAGAACCTGAAGGGAAAGGGCGGAGGGGGGTTCTCTCTCTGCCCCCGACAGCCCCGAGCTGGGTCGGTCCCTCAGACCTGGCCAGGGGCAGCCCATCCCCCGGCGCCCTTCCCCGGGGCATCCAAGGGCAGGCTCGGCGCCAGCCCCACACCGCTCGCCACTGCCCGACCATCGTCCTCCCTCGGGGGGCCTGGGCAGGACAGGGACCCGGCTGTGGGAGGCCTCCAGATCTCAGGCCTGGCACACCGTTTACCAGGCTGCTTCCTCCTCTGACGGGGGCCCAGCACACGCCCCTGGAGACTTGGCAGCCGCCCCCAGGGCTCTATCCTCTGGAACTCGTCCCCTTGGAAGGGGCCTGGCCCAGGTGCCAGGTTCGGCTGGTCGGCCAGCCTCCTTTGGAGAAAGCAGGCAAGCCGAGCCAGGCTTGCAGTGGCCCTGGCGTGACACCTGCCACCTCAGGCAGAGGGCCTCCCGCGTGCCCTCCATGGCGGGTTTCTCCCCGGAGCCGTGGCCTGGGCACTAGGAAGGCCGGGCCTCCCCGACTCCCGGGAGGAGGGGCTAGCCCAGTTGCGCCCTGGCCCCCAAACCCTCTGGTGCCATCTGCCTGTCTCGGCACTTCTGACTCCACAGAGCCTTTCCTACATCTGGGCTGCCTGCCGTGGCAAAGTGCAGGCGTGGGGTGAGGCCATGGTTTTGTCTTTCCAGGAAAAAATGAGCCCCTGGCCGAAGCAGCAGGCCCAGGCAGAGCCTTGAGCTTGAAGCCCAGTAGGTCTGTGGCCCTCAGGGCCAGAGCCATGCCTTCAAGGCAGGGAAGCGGCCTGCAAGCTGAGTGGGAGTGGGGGAGGGGAGGGAGACAGCTGAAGCCGAGTCCAGAAGGGCGGCGATGGAAGAGCTGCAGCTGGGTCAGAGCCTGGAGGGAGGGCGGGGCCTTCACTAAGGACCCCCCCCCCCCCCGAGGCCAGCCCTAGGCCCCGGCGGTCGCGCATGCGCCCTTGGCCTGTGCGGTGTGTGGGGGGTTGAACCCAAGCCCGCAGGGCTCCCGGAGCGGCCAGAGAAAGAAGGGCCCATGGAGAGGTAGGCGAGGTGGGCAGGGGGCGCCACCTTACTCTCCTCAGCTCCCTGAGGGAGAGAGAGAGAGACAGAGACAGAGAGAGAGATCCCTGACCTCTGAGTCTCTGCCTCCACCGCTGGCTGGTGCCAACTCACGCGCCATCCCACTTCCAGCCATCACCCCCACGCCTGCCCCGGGGCCAGCCCCACCACAGACACGCCGGTAGGTTCCTGCTCACCTCTGTGCCGTCCCTTCCCGACCTGACCCCAGTGCAGGGGATAAGCTTCAGACAAGTCTTTCCATGTCCCTCTGCATGACAATAGACTTCCTCCCCTCTCCCATTCCACAGGTCCACCCGGGACATCCACCTTTGTCATTAGCTCAGGAGAGGATGCAAGATGAGAAGCTCTGCTATTGTGTGGGGAGACTCAGTTTCCCGGGTTTCCCCCATGGACACATGTTCTTCAGCTGGGTCTGATTTTCTCCAGACAAGCTGTCTTGGGAAGGATTTGGCCAGCCCTCAGAACCTGAAGGGAAAGGGCGGAGGGGGGTTCTCTCTCTGCCCCCGACAGCCCCGAGCTGGGTCGGTCCCTCAGACCTGGCCAGGGGCAGCCCATCCCCCGGCGCCCTTCCCCGGGGCATCCAAGGGCAGGCTCGGCGCCAGCCCCACACCGCTCGCCACTGCCCGACCATCGTCCTCCCTCGGGGGGCCTGGGCAGGACAGGGACCCGGCTGTGGGAGGCCTCCAGATCTCAGGCCTGGCACACCGTTTACCAGGCTGCTTCCTCCTCTGACGGGGGCCCAGCACACGCCCCTGGAGACTTGGCAGCCGCCCCCAGGGCTCTATCCTCTGGAACTCGTCCCCTTGGAAGGGGCCTGGCCCAGGTGCCAGGTTCGGCTGGTCGGCCAGCCTCCTTTGGAGAAAGCAGGCAAGCCGAGCCAGGCTTGCAGTGGCCCTGGCGTGACACCTGCCACCTCAGGCAGAGGGCCTCCCGCGTGCCCTCCATGGCGGGTTTCTCCCCGGAGCCGTGGCCTGGGCACTAGGAAGGCCGGGCCTCCCCGACTCCCGGGAGGAGGGGCTAGCCCAGTTGCGCCCTGGCCCCCAAACCCTCTGGTGCCATCTGCCTGTCTCGGCACTTCTGACTCCACAGAGCCTTTCCTACATCTGGGCTGCCTGCCGTGGCAAAGTGCAGGCGTGGGGTGAGGCCATGGTTTTGTCTTTCCAGGAAAAAATGAGCCCCTGGCCGAAGCAGCAGGCCCAGGCAGAGCCTTGAGCTTGAAGCCCAGTAGGTCTGTGGCCCTCAGGGCCAGAGCCATGCTTTCAAGGCAGGGAAGCGGCCTGCAAGCTGAGTGGGAGTGGGGGAGGGGAGGGAGACAGCTGAAGCCGAGTCCAGAAGGGCGGCGATGGAAGAGCTGCAGCTGGGTCAGAGCCTGGAGGGAGGGCGGGGCCTTCACTGAGGACCCCCCCCCCCCCGAGGCCAGCCCTAGGCCCCGGCGGTCGCGCATGCGCCCTTGGCCTGTGCGGTGTGTGGGGGGTTGAACCCAAGCCCGCAGGGCTCCCGGAGCGGCCAGAGAAAGAAGGGCCCATGGAGAGGTAGGCGAGGTGGGCAGGGGGCGCCACCTTACTCTCCTCAGCTCCCTGAGGGAGAGAGAGAGAGACAGAGACAGAGAGAGAGATCCCTGACCTCTGAGTCTCTGCCTCCACCGCTGGCTGGTGCCAACTCACGCGCCATCCCACTTCCAGCCATCACCCCCACGCCTGCCCCGGGGCCAGCCCCACCACAGACACGCCGGTAGGTTCCTGCTCACCTCTGTGCCGTCCCTTCCCGACCTGACCCCAGTGCAGGGGATAAGCTTCAGACAAGTCTTTCCATGTCCCTCTGCATGACAATAGACTTCCTCCCCTCTCCCATTCCACAGGTCCACCCGGGACATCCACCTTTGTCATTAGCTCAGGAGAGGATGCAAGATGAGAAGCTCTGCTATTGTGTGGGGAGACTCAGTTTCCCGGGTTTCCCCCATGGACACATGTTCTTCAGCTGGGTCTGATTTTCTCCAGACAAGCTGTCTTGGGAAGGATTTGGCCAGCCCTCAGAACCTGAAGGGAAAGGGCGGAGGGGGGTTCTCTCTCTGCCCCCGACAGCCCCGAGCTGGGTCGGTCCCTCAGACCTGGCCAGGGGCAGCCCATCCCCCGGCGCCCTTCCCCGGGGCATCCAAGGGCAGGCTCGGCGCCAGCCCCACACCGCTCGCCACTGCCCGACCATCGTCCTCCCTCGGGGGGGCCTGGGCAGGACAGGGACCCGGCTGTGGGAGGCCTCCAGATCTCAGGCCTGGCACACCGTTTACCAGGCTGCTTCCTCCTCTGACGGGGGGCCCAGCACACGCCCCTGGAGACTTGGCAGCCGCCCCCAGGGCTCTATCCTCTGGAACTCGTCCCCTTGGAAGGGGCCTGGCCCAGGTGCCAGGTTCGAGCTGGTCGGCCAGCCTCCTTTGGAGAAAGCAGGCAAGCCGAGCCAGGCTTGCAGTGGCCCTGGCGTGACACCTGCCACCTCAGGCAGAGGGCCACTCCCACGCGTGCCCTCCATGGCGGGTTTCTCCCCCGGAGCCGTGGCCTGGGCACTAGGAAGGCCGGGCCTCCCCGACTCCCGGGAGGAGGGGCTAGCCCAGTTGCGCCCTGGCCCCCAAACCCTCTGGTGCCGATCTGCCTGTCTCGGCACTTCTGACTCCACAGAGCCTTTCCTACATCTGGGCTGCCTGCCGTGGCAAAGTGCAGGCGTGGGGTGAGGCCATGGTTTTGTCTTTTCCAGGAAAAAATGAGCCCCTGGCCGAAGCAGCAGGCCCCAGGCAGAGCCTTGAGCTTGAAGCCCAGTAGGTCTGTGGCCCTCAGGGCCAGAGCCATGCCTTCAAGGCAGGGAAGCGGCCTGCAAGCTGAGTGGGAGTGGGGGAGGGGAGGGAGACAGCTGAAGCCCAGTCCAGAAGGGCGGCGATGGAAGAGCTGCAGCTGGGTCAGAGCCTGGAGGGAGGGCGGGGCCTTCACTGAGGACCCCCCCCCCCCCCGAGGCCAGCCCTAGGCCCCGGCGGTCGCGCATGCGCCCTTGGCCTGTGCGGTGTGTGTGGGGGTTGAACCCAAGCCCGCAGGGCTCCCGGAGCGGCCAGAGAAAGAAGGGCCCATGGAGAGGTAGGCGAGGTGGGCAGGGGGGCGCCACCTTACTCTCCTCAGCTCCCTGAGGGAGAGAGAGAGAGACAGAGACAGAGAGAGAGATCCCTGACCTCTGAGTCTCTGCCTCCACCGCTGGCTGGTGCCAACTCACGCGCCCATCCCACTTCCAGCCATCACCCCCCACGCCTGCCCCGGGGCCAGCCCCACCACAGACACGCCGGTAGGTTCCTGCTCACCTCTGTGCCGTCCCTTCCCGACCTGACCCCAGTGCAGGGGATAAGCTTCAGACAAGTCTTTCCATGTCCCTCTGCATGACAATAGACTTCCTCCCCCTCTCCCCATTCCACAGGTCCACCCGGGACATCCACCTTTGTCATTAGCTCAGGAGAGGATGCAAGATGAGAAGCTCTGCTATTGTGTGGGGAGACTCAGTTTCCCGGGTTTCCCCCATGGACACATGTTCTTCAGCTGGGTCTGATTTTCTCCAGACAAGCTGTCTTGGGAAGGATTTGGCCAGCCCTCAGAACCTGAAGGGAAAGGGCGGAGGGGGGTTCTCTCTCTGCCCCCGACAGCCCCGAGCTGGGTCGGTCCCTCAGACCTGGCCAGGGGCAGCCCATCCCCCGGCGCCCTTCCCCGGGGCATCCAAGGGCAGGCTCGGCGCCAGCCCCACACCGCTCGCCACTGCCCGACCATCGTCCTCCCTCGGGGGGCCTGGGCAGGACAGGGACCCGGCTGTGGGAGGCCTCCAGATCTCAGGCCTGGCACACCCGTTTACCAGGCTGCTTCCTCCTCTGACGGGGGCCCAGCACACGCCCCTGGAGACTTGGCAGCCGCCCCCAGGGGCTCTATCCTCTGGAACTCGTCCCCTTGGAAGGGGCCTGGCCCAGGTGCCAGGTTCGGCCTGGTCGGCCAGCCTCCTTTGGAGAAAGCAGGCAAGCCGAGCCAGGCTTGCAGTGGCCCTGGCGTGACAGCCTCCCGCGTGCCCTCCATGGCGGGTTTCTCCCCGGAGCCGTGGCCTGGGCACTAGGAAGGCCGGGCCTCCCCGACTCCCGGGAGGAGGGGCTAGCCCAGTTGCGCCCTGGCCCCCAAACCCTCTGGTGCCATCTTCCTGTCTCGGCACTTCTGACTCCACAGAGCCTTTCCTACATCTGGGCTGCCTGCCGTGGCAAAGTGCAGGCGTGGGGTGAGGCCATGGTTTTGTCTTTCCAGGAAAAAATGAGCCCCTGGCCGAAAAGCAGCAGGCCCAGGCAGAGCCTTGAGCTTGAAGCCCAGTAGGTCTGTGGCCCTCAGGGCCAGAGCCATGCTTTCAAGGCAGGGAAGCGGCCTGCAAGCTGAGTGGGGAGTGGGGGGAGGGGAGGGAGACAGCTGAAGCCGAGTCCAGAAGGGCGGCGATGGAAGAGCTGCAGCTGGGTCAGAGCCTGGAGGGAGGGCGGGGCCTTCACTAAGGACCCCCCCCCCCCCCGAGGCCAGCCCCTAGGCCCCGGCGGTCGCGCATGCGCCCTTGGCCTGTGCGGTGTGTGGGGGGTTGAAACCAAGCCCGCAGGGCTCCCGGAGCGGCCAGAGAGAAAGAAGGGCCCATGGGAGAGGTAGGCGAGGTGGGCAGGGGGCGCCACCTTACTCTCCTCAGCTCCCTGAGGGGAGAGAGAGAGAGACAGAGACAGAGAGAGAGATCCCTGACCTCTGAGTCTCTGCCTCCACCGCTGGCTGGTGCCAACTCACGCGCCATCCCACTTCCAGCCATCACCCCCACGCCTGCCCCGGGGCCAGCCCCACCACAGACACGCCGGTAGGTTCCTGCTCACCTCTGTGCCGTCCCTTCCCGACCTGACCCCAGTGCAGGGGATAAGCTTCAGACAAGTCTTTCCATGTCCCTCTGCATGACAATAGACTTCCTCCCCTCTCCCATTCCACAGGTCCACCCGGGACATCCACCTTTGTCATTAGCTCAGGAGAGGAGGCAAGATGAGAAGCTCTGCTATTGTGTGGGGAGACTCAGTTTCCCCGGGTTTCCCCCATGGACACATGTTCTTCAGCTGGGTCTGATTTTCTCCAGACAAGCTGTCTTGGGAAGGATTTTGGCCAGCCCTCAGAACCTGAAGGGAAAGGGCGGAGGGGGGTTCTCTCTCTGCCCCCGACAGCCCCGAGCTGGGTCGGTCCCTCAGACCTGGCCAGGGGCAGCCCATCCCCCGGCGCCCTTCCCCGGGGCATCCAAGGGCAGGCTCGGCGCCAGCCCAACACCGCTCGCCACTGCCCGACCATCGTCCTCCCTCGGGGGGCCTGGGCAGGACAGGGACCCGGCTGTGGGAGGCCTCCAGATCTCAGGCCTGGCACACCGTTTACCAGGCTGCTTCCTCCTCTGACGGGGGCCCAGCACACGCCCCTGGAGACTTGGCAGCCGCCCCCAGGGCTCTATCCTCTGGAACTCGTCCCCTTGGAAGGGGCCTGGCCCAGGTGCCAGGTTCGGCTGGTCGGCCAGCCTCCTTTGGAGAAAGCAGGCAAGCCGAGCCAGGCTTGCAGTGGCCCCTGGCGTGACACCTGCCACCTCAGGCAGAGGGCCTCCCGCGTGCCCTCCATGGCGGGTTTCTCCCCGGAGCCCGTGGCCTGGGCACTAGGAAGGCCGGGCCTCCCCGACTCCCGGGAGGAGGGGCTAGCCCCAGTTGCGCCCTGGCCCCCCAAACCCTCTGGTGCCATCTGCCTGTCTCGGCACTTCTGACTCCACAGAGCCTTTCCCTACATCTGGGCTGCCTGCCGTGGCAAAGTGCAGGCGTGGGGTGAGGCCATGGTTTTGTCTTTCAGGAAAAAATGAGCCCTGCGGC